>NC_142144.1:59480674-59786327 GCF_024610735.1 Ursus americanus | reverse complement strand
CAAAGGACAGAGAAGCGCCGGCCCTGGAAGTGAGGGCTGGGACGCCGGCAGTGGGGCGCACAACCCGGGACACTGCAGGGTTGAGCAACACCAACAGAAACAGAGTTAAAGTGGAGATCATCAGTGGAGAACGGTCCGCGATCCCTCTGTTGTGAGACAGAGGCTGACATTCGGCCCCTGCTGCTCTGACTCTCAGAAGAGGCACAGCAAACCACCACGGAAAGCTGCCACAGAACAAAAGCCTGGAAACACCGGCTCACAGGGTGCCCATCCCCATTCCCCCTCGCAGGAGTCACGGAGACCCTCCCCAAACAGGGTTGCCTGAGTATTGGCGCAGCAGGCGCCACCCCCAGAAGGCAGGCTGAAAAATCAAGTAGCCCACATCCCTAAGATCCCTATAAAACAAGGGCGCACGGCCTGTGTCCTGGTCAATAATTTGGGCTCTGGACAACCCCGCACCCTCTCCTCATCAGAATGACGAGAAGGAGAAATCCCCCCCCAGCAAAGAAGACAATGAGTCTGTGGCCTCTGCCACAGAACTAATGGATATGCAAATAACCAAATTATCAGAAATGGAATTCAGAGTAACAATGGTCAAGATGATGTATGGACTTGAAAAAAGTATTAAGGAAAATGTTAATGAGAATATAGAATCTCTAAGGGCGGAAATGAGAGCGAATCTGGCAGAAATTAAAAATGGTATGAGCCAAATGCAATCAAAACTAGAGGCTCTGACGGCCAGGGTGAATGAGGCAGAAGAAAGTATGGGCGAATTGGAGGATGGGTTAGTAGAAGAAAAAGCTAAAATAGAATCTGGACTCAAAAAAATCCACACTCCAGAATGTAGGTTACGGGAGATTACTGACTCAATGAAACGTTCCAATGTCAGAATCATCAGCATCCCCGAAGGGGTGGAGAAAAACAGAGGTCTAGAAGAGATATGTGAACAAATTGTAGCTGAAGACTTCCCTAATCTAGCAAGAGAAACAAACATTCGTGTCTAAGAGGCAGAGAGGACCCCTCCCAAGCTCAACCACGACAAACCTATGCCACGTCAAGTCATAGCGCAATTAGCAAATATTAGACCCAAGGATATAGTACTGAAAGTGGCCAGGGAAAAGAAATTTCTCACGTACCAAGGCAAAGGTATCAGAATTACGTCAGACCTGTCTACACAGACCTGGAATGAGAGAAAGGGTTGGGGGGGGGCATTTTTAAAACTCTTTCAGAGAAAAACATGCAGCCAAGGATCCTTTATCCAGCAAGGCTGTTATTAAGAATTGATGGAGACATAAGGACCTCCCAGAATCGCCAGTCATTAACCAATTTCGTAACCACGAAACCAGCCCTACAGGAGATATTAAGGGGGATTGTATAAAGGTAAAAAGGCCCCAAGAGTGATCCAGAACAGAAAGTCACATGCTATAGAAACAAAGACTTTACTGGCAACATGGCATCATTAAACTCATATCTCTCAGTATTCAGTCTCAATGTGAATGGCTTAAATGCTCCCATAAACACAGGGTTGCAGACTGGATAAAAAGACATGACCCATTCATCTGCTGTCTACAAGACACTCATTGTGAACCCAAAGATACATTCAGACTGAAAGTAAAGGGATGGAGTACCATCTTTCATGCCAATGGACCTCAAAAGAAAGCTGGGGTAGCAATTCTCATATCAGATAGATTGGATATTAAACTAAAGACTATAGTTAGAGACACAGAAGGGCACTATATTATTCTTAAAGGATGTATCCAACCTGTGGATATGACGATTATAAATATATATGCCCCCAACAGGGGAGCAGCAAGATACACAAGCCAACTCTTAACCAGAATAAAGAGACATATAAATAAAAATACATTAATAGTAGGGGACCTCAACACCCCACTATCAGAAATAGACAGAACACCCTTGCAAAAACTAAGCAAAGAATCAAAGGTTTGAATGCCATACTCGAAGAGTTGGACCTCAGAGATATATATAAAACACTACACCCCAGAACCAAAGAATACTCATTCTATTCTAATGCCCATGGAACATTCTCAAGAATAGACCATGTTCTGGGACAAAAAACAGGTCTGAACTGATACCAAAAGACTGAAATTACTTCCTCCATATTCTCAGACCACAACGCTTTGAAATTGGAACTCAACCACAAGGAAAAATTTGGAAGAAACTCAAACACTTGGAGACTAAGAACCATCCTGCTCAGGAATGATTCAATAAACCAGGAAATCAAAAATCAATTTAAACAATTTATGGAGACCAACGAGAATGAAAACCCAAAATCCAAAACCTATGGGATACTGCAAAGGCAGTCCTATGGGGGAAATACATAGCCATTCAAGCCTCACTCAAAAGAATAGAAAAATCTAAAATGCAGTTTTTATATTCTCACCTCAAGAAGCTGGAACAGCAACAGAGGGACAGGCCTAATCCACGCACGAGGAAGCCGTTGACCAAGATTAGAGCAGAAATCAACGTATTAGTAACCAGGAGTACAGTAGAGCAGATCAACAGAACTAGAAGCTGGTTCTTTGAGAGAATTAATAAAATTGACAGACCTCTGGCAAGACTTATCCAAAAGAATAGAGAAAGGACCCAATTAATAAAATGATGAATGAAGAAGCAGAGGTCACAAATAACAATGAAATTGGAAGGATTATTAGAAACTTTTATCAACAGCTTTATACCAGTAAAATAAGCAATCTGGAAGAGATGGAGGCCTTCCTGGAAACCCATAAACTACCAAGACTGAAACAGGAAGAAATTGATTTTTTAAACAGGCCATTTAATTATGAAGAGATTGAGTCAGTGATAAGCAATCTTCGAAAAAATAAAACTCCAGGCCCGGATGGTTTTCCTGGGGAATTCTACCAAACATTCAAAGAAGAAATAATACCTATTCTCCTAAAGCTATTTCAAAAAATAGAAACAGAAGGAAAGCTACCAAACTCATTCTATGAGGCCAATATTACCTTGATCCCCAAACCAGGCAAAGACCCCAACAAAAAGGAGAATTACAGACCGATTTCCCTAATGAATATGGATGCCAAAATCCTCAACAAGATCCTGGCACATAGAATCCAACTGTACATTAAAAGGATTATCCATCATGACCAAGTGGGATTCATCCCTGGGATGCAGGGGTGGTACAAGACTCGCAAATCTATCAGTGTCTTAGATTTTATTCAGAAACAAAAATTCAGAAATCATATGATTCTCTCATAGATGCAGAAAAAGCACTTGAGAAAATATAGCATCCTTTTCTGATTAAAACCCTTCAGAGTGCAGGAATAGAGGGTTCATTTCTCAAGCTCATAAAAGCCATCTATGAAAAGCCTACAACAAATATTATTCTCAAAGGGGAAAAGCTGGAAGCCTTTCCCTTAAGATCAGGAATACGACAAGGATGCCCACTCTTGCCACTATTGTTCAACATAGTACTAGAAGTCCTTGCAACAGCAATCAGACAACAAAAAGGGATCAAAGGTATCCAAATTGGCAAAGAAGAAGTCAAACTGTCTCTCATCGCAGATGACATGATACTCTATATGGAAAACCCAAAAGAATCCACTCCCAAACTACTAGAAGTTATAGAGCAATTCAGTAATGTGGCGGGATAAAAAAAATCAATGCTCAGGAAACAGTGGCATTTCTATACACGAATAATGTGACTGAAGAAAGAGACATTACGGAATCCATCCCATTTACAATAGCACCAAAAACCATACGTTACCTTGGAATTAAGTTAACCAGAGACGTAAAGGATCTAGAAACTAGAATATAGAAACTAGAAAGACACTGAGGAAGACACAAAAAGATGGAAAGATATTCCATGCTCATGGATCGGAAGAATTAACATAGTTAAAATGTCCATGCTACCCAGAGCCATCTACACTCAATGCTATCCCGATCAAAATACCGAGGACATTTTTCAAAGAACTGGAACAAATAGTCCTTAAATTTGTGTGGAACCAGAAAAGGCCCTGAATCGCCAAGGAACTGTTGAAAAGGAAAAACAAAGCTGGGGGCTTCACGTTGCCGGATTTCGAGCTGTACTACAAAGCTGTGATCACAAAGACAGCATGGTACTGGCACAAAAACAGACACATAGACCAATGGAACAGAACAGAGAACCCAGAAATGGACCCTCAGCTCTTTGGGCAACTAATCCTTGATAAAGCAGGAAAAAACATCCAGTGGAAAAAAGACAGTCTCTTCAATAAATTGTGCTGGGAAAATTGGACAGCTACATGCAAAAGAATGAAACTTGACCACTCTCTCACACCATACACAAAGATAAACTCCGAAGGGATGAAAAACCTCGATGTGAGACAGGAATCCATCAAAATCCTGGAGGGCAACATAGGCAACAATCTCTATGACATCGGCCAAAGCAACCTTTTTCATGACACATCTCCAAAGGCAAGAGAAAGAAAAGATAAAATGAACATGTGGGACTTCATCAAAATAACATCTTCTGCACACCCAAGGAAACAATCAAAAAAACTAAGAGGCTGCCCACGGAATGGGAGAATATAATTGCAAATGATGCTACAGATAAAAGACTGCTATCCACGATCTACAAAGAACTTCTCAAACTCAATACGTGAGAAACAAATAAACAAATCATAAAAGGGGCAGAAGATATGAACAGACACTTTTCCAATGAGGACATACAAATGGCTAACAGACACATGAAAAAATGTTCAAAATCATTAGCCATCAGGGAAATTCAAATCAAAACCACACTAAGATACCACCTTACACCAGTTAGAATGGCAAAAATCAACAAGGCAGGAAACAGCAATTGCTGGAGAGGATGTGGAGAAAGGGGATCCCTCCTACATTGTTGGTGGGAATGCAGGATGGTGCAGCCACTGTGGAAAACAGTGTGGAGGTCCCTTAAAAAGTTAAAAATTGAGCTACCCTATGACCCAGGCATTGCAATACTGGGTATCTACCCCAGAGATATAGACGTAGTGAAGAGAAGGGCCATATGCACCCCAATGTTCATAGCAGCATTATCCACAATAGCTAAATTGTGGAAGGAGCTGAGATGCCCTTCAACAGATGACTGGATTAAGAAGTTGTGGTCCATATATACAATGGAATATTACTCAGCTATCAGAAGGAACGAGTTCTCAACATTTGCTGCAACATGGACGGCACTGGAGGAGATAATGCTAAGTGAAATAAGTCAAGCAGAGAAAGACAATTATCTTATGATTTCTCTCATCTATGGAACATAAGAACTAGGAAGACCGGTAGGGGAAGAAAGGGATAAAGAAAGGGGGGTAATCAGAAGGGGGAGTGAAGCATGGGAGACTATGGACTCTGAGAAACAAACTGAGGGCTTCAGAGGGGAGAGGGGTGGGGAAATGGGACAGACTGGTGATGGGTAGTAAGGAGGGCACGTATTGCATGGTGCACTGGATGTTATACGCAACTAATGAGTCATCGAACCTTGCATCAGAAACCAGGGATGTACTGTATGGTGACTAACATAATGTAATAAAAAAAACATTAAAAAAAAAAAGAAAGAAAGAAAAAGATAAAAAGCTTCGGCACAGCCAAGGAAGCAGTCAAGAAAACTAAGAAGCAGCCCACGGAATGGGAGAAGATATTTGCAAGTGACACCACAGATAAAAGACTAGTATCCTGGATCTACAAAGAACTTCTCAAACTCAATACACAGGAAAAAAAATAATGAATCAAAAAATAGGCAGAAGATGTGAACACTTTTCCAATGAAGACATACAAATGGCCAACAGACATATGAAAAAATGCTCCACATCATTTGTCATCACGGAAATGCAAATCAAAACCACACTAAGATACCACCTTACAACAGTTAGAATGGCAAAAATTGACAAGGCAAGAAACAGCAATTGCTGGAGAGGATATGGAGAAAGGGGATCCCTCCTACATTGTTGGTGGGAATGCAGGTTGGTGCAGCCACTGTGGAAAATAGTGTGGAGGTCCCTTAAAAAGTTAAAAATTGAGCTACCCTATGATCCAGCAATTGCACTACTGGGTAGTAGTGCAAAGATACAGATGTAGTGAAGAGAAGGGCCATATGCACCCCAATGTTCATAGCAGCATTGTCCACAATAGCTAAATCGTGGAAGGAGCCGAGATGCCTTCCAACAGATGACTGGATTAAGAAGATTGGTCCATATATACAATGGAATATTACTCAGCCATCAGAAAGAACGATTACCCAACATTTGCAGCAATATGGACTGGACTGGAGGAGATTATGCTAAGTGATATAAGTCAAGCAGAGAAAGATAATTATCATATGGTTTCACTCATTTATGGAACATAAGAAGTAGGAAGATCGGTAGGAGACGGAAGGGAAGAATGAAGGGGGGATAAACAGAGGAGGAATGAACTATGAGAGACTATGGACTCTGTGAAAGAAACTGAGGGCTTCAGAGAGGAGGGCGTTGTGGGATTGGGATAGGCAGGTGATGGGTATTAAGGAGGGCACATATTGCATGTATAACATGGGTGTTATATGCAAATAATGAATCATGGAACATCAAAAACTAAGAATTTTTGTTGGAGCGGATGTGGAGAAAGGGGATCCCTCCTACATTGTTGGTGGGAATGCAAGTTTGTGCAGCCTCTCTGGAAAACAGTGTGGAGGTCCCTTAAAAAGTTAAAAATTGAGCTACCCTATGATCCAGCCATTGCACTACTGGGTATTTACCCCAAAGATACAGACATAGTGAAGAGAAGGGCCATATGCACCCCAATGTTCATGGCAGCATTGTCCACAATAGCTAAATCGTGGAAGGATTCGAGATGCCCTTCAACAGATGACTGGATTAAGAAGATGTGGTCCATATATACAATGGAATATTACTCAGCTATCAAAAAGAACGATTTCTCAACATTTGCTGCAACACGGACGGCACTGGAGGAGATAATGCTAAGTGAAATAAGTCAAGCAGAGAAAGACAATTATCATATGGTTTCTCTCATGTATGGAACAAAATAGATTTTAAACCAAAGACCTTAATAAGAGATGAAGAAGGTCACTGTATCATAATCAAAGAAGCTGTCCAAGAAAAAGATCTAATGATTGTAAATATTTATGCCCCTAACTTGGGAGCAGCCAAGGAAATAAACCAAATAATAACAAAATTAATGAAACACATTGGAAATATAGAATAACAGTAGGAAACATTAACACCCCACTCACAGCAATGCACAGATCATCTAAGCAGAAGATCAACAAGGAAACAGGGCCTGCGAATGACACACTGGAACAGATGGACTTCACACATATATTCCGAGCATTCTATCATAAAGCAAAAGAATACACATTCTTCTCGAGTGCACATGGAACACTCTCCAGAACAGATCATATAACTGGTCTATATACTGGGTCACAAATCAGGTCTCAACCGATACCAAAAGAATGGAATTATTCCCTGCATATTTTCAGACCACAATGCTTTGAAACTTGGACTCAATGACAAGAGGAAATTAAGAAGGAACACAAATACATGTAGGTTAAAGAGCATCCTATTAAAGAATGAATGGGTCAACCAGCAAATTAAAGAAGAATTCTAAAAATTCATGGAAAGAAATGAAAATGAAAACACAAGTGTTCAAAACATCTGGGATGCAGCAAAAGCAGTCCTAAAAGGGAAGTGTATACCAATAAAAGCCTTTTTCAAGAACCAAGAAAGGTCTCAAATACATAACCTAAACTTTCACTTAAAGGAACTGTAGAACAGCAAATAAAGCCTAAATCCATCAGGAGAAGAGAATTAATAAAGATTAGAGCAGCAATCGATAAAACAGAAACCAAAAAAACAGAACAGATCAACGAAACTAGGAGCTGGTTCTTTGAAAGAATTAATAAGATCGCTAAACCTCTGGCCAGACTTATCTGAAAGAAAAGGAAAAAGGACCCAAATTTATAAAATCATGACTGAAAGGGAAGAGATCACGACTAACACCTACAAAATAGAAACAATCATTAGAAATTATTACCAGCAACTATATGTCAAGAAATAAGCAACCTGGAAGAATTGGACGCCTTCTTAGAAACTTAGAAACTACCAAGACTGACACAGGTAGAAACAGACAGTCTGAACAGACCAATAACCAGTGACAAAATTGAAGCAGTAATCAGAAACCTCCCAAAAAATAAGAGTTCAGGGCCAGATGGCTTCCCAAGGGAATTCTACCAAACATTCAAAGAACAAATAATACCCTTCAAAAGATGAATGGATAAAGAAGACATGGTACATATATACAATGGAATATTATTCACCATTAGAAAAGATGAATACTCACCATTTGCATTGACATGATGGAACTGGAGGGGATTATGCTAAGTGAAATAAGTCAAGCACAGAAAGACAATTATCATATGGTTTCACTCATATGTGGAACATAAGGAATGGCATGGAGGACCATAGGGGAAGGGAGGGAAAAGTGAAGGGGGAAAAACCAGAGAGGGAGATAAACCATGAGAGACTATGGACTCTGGGAAAGAAAACAGGGTTTCAGAGGGGAGAGGGGCGGGGAGATGGGATAACCAAGTGATGGGTATTAAGGAGGGCATGTGTTGTGATGAGCACTGGGTGTCACATGCAACTAATCAATCACTGAACACTATATCCAAAACTAATGATGTACCATACAGTGGCTAACTGAACACAATAAAAAAAAAAAGAAATCATATAAAAAAAAAATAAAAATATCTTGTGAGACAAAAAAAGAATTAATACCTATTCTTCTGAAGCTGTTTCCAAAAACTGAAATGGAAGGAAAACTTCCAAACTCTTTCTATGAGGCCAGCATTACCTTGACCCCAAAACCAGACAAACACCCCACCAAAATGGAGAAACACAGGCCAATATCCCCAATGAATACAGATGCCAAAATTGTCACCAGGATACTAGCCAATAGGATCCAACAGTACACTGAAAAGATTATTCACCAGGACCAAATGGGATTCATTCCTGGGCTGCATAGGTGGTCCGACATTTGCCAATCAATCAATGTGATAACACTACATAATTAAAAGAAAAGACAAGAATCATGTGATCCTCTCAAATGATACAGAAAAAGCATTTGACAAAGTACAGCATCCTTTCTTGATTAAAACTCTACACAGTGTAGGGACAGAGGGAACATAACCCAATATCATAAAGTCATATATGATAAGCCCACAGCGAGGATCATCCTCAACAGAAAAAAGCTGAGAGCTCTTCCCCTAAGGTCAGGAACAGGACAGGTATGTCCACTATCACCACTGTTGGTCAACATAGTCCTAGAAGTCTATGTCTCAAAAATCAGACAATGAAAAGAAATAAAAACCATCCAAATCAGAAAAGAAGTCAAACTCTGACTCATTGCAAGTAACAAGATACTCTGTGGAAAACCCAAAAGACTCCACCCCAAAACTGCTAGAACTGATACAGGAATTCAGTAAAGTGTCAGGATATAAAATGAATGCACAGAAATCAGTTGCATTTCTATACACTAACAATGAGACAGAAGAGAAATTAACGAGTCAATCCCATTTACCAAAAACCAAAAGATACCTAGGAATAAGCCTAACTGAAGAGGCAAAGATCTATACTCAGAAACCTATAGAACACTCATGAATGAAACTGAAGAAGACACAAAGAAATGGAAAAACGTTTCCTGATCATGGATTAGAAGAACAAATATTGTTAAAATGTCTATGCTACATAGAGCAATCTATACATTCAGTGCAATCCTTATCAAAATACCATCAACTTTTTTCACAGGACTGGTACAAATAATCCGAAAATTTGTATGGAATCAGAAAGTCCCCAAACAGCCAGAGGAAAGCTAAAAAAGAAAACTACAGCTGGTGGCATCACAATGCCAGATTTCAAGCTCTATTACCAAGCTGTAATCATCAAGACAGTATGATGCTGGCACAAAAGCAGACACAAAGATCAATGGAACAGAACAGAGAACCCAGAAGTGGACCCTCAACTCTATGATCAACTAATCTTTAACAAACAAGGAAAGGATATCCAATGGGAAAAAAAAAAAAACAATCCCTTCAACAAATGGTGTTTGGAAAATTGCATAGCCACATGTAGAAGAATGAAACTGGACCATTTTCTTACACCATACACAAAGATAAACCCAAAATGGATGAAAGGCCTAAATGTGAGATAGGAATCCATCAAAATCCTAGAAGAAAACACAGGGAGCAACCTCTGTGACTTCAGCTGCAGCCACTTCTTGCTAGACATGTCTCCAATGGTGAGGGAAAGAAAGGCAACAATGAATTACTGGGACTTCATCAAGATAAAAAGCTTTTGCACAGCAAAGGAAACACTGACAAAACTAAAAGAGAACTGACAGATGGGAGAAGATATGTGCAAAAGTTTTAATAGATAAAGGGTTAGTGCCCATAATCTATAAAGAACTTACCAAACTCAACACCCCAAAAATAAATGATCCAGTCAAGAAATGGACAGAAGACATGAAGAGAAACTTCTCCAAAGAAGACATACAAATGGCCAATAGACACATGAAAAAATGCTCAACATCACTTGGCATCAGGGAAATACAAATTAAAACCACAATGAGATGCCACCTCACACCAGTCAGAATGGCTAAAATTAACAAGTCAGGAAACAACAAATGTTGACGAGGATGTGGAGAAACAGGAACCCTCTTAACACTGTTGGTGGGAATGCAAGCTGGTATAGCCACTCTGGAAAACGGTATGGCGGTTCCTCAAGAACTTAAAAATAGAGCTTTCCTATGACCCAGCAATTGCACTAATAGGTATTTACCCCAAAGATACAAATGTAGTGATCCAAAGGGGCACATGCACCCCAATGTTTTTGGCAGCAATGTCCACAATAGCCAATCTATGGAAAGACCCCGGATGTCTATCAACAGATGAATGGATAAAGAAGATGAGGGGTATATATATATATATATATATATATATATATATATATATATACACATAATGGAATATTACTCAGCCATCAAAAAATTAAATCTTGCCATTTGCAATGACATGGATGGAACTAGAGGGTATTACACTAAGCAAACTATGTCAATCAGAGAAAGACAATTATCATACAATTGCACTCATATATGAAATTTCAGAAACAAAACAGAGCATCATACGGGAAGGCAGGGAAAAATAAAACAAGACAAAATCAGAGAGGGAGACAAACCATAAGAGAGTCTTAACAATAGGAAACAAACTGAGGGTTACTGGAGGGGAGGGGTTGGGGGATCGGGTAACTGGGTGATGAGCATTAAATAGGGCACGTGATGTAATGATCACTGGGTGTTATATACAACTCTTGAATCACTGAACTCTATCTCTGAAACGAATAAAACATTATATGTTAATTAACTGGATTTAAATAAATTTTTTTTTAAAAAGAAGAAAAAGCAGCAGCAGTTGCCACCACTGCCTAAGCCCTGAGCTAAAGTACAACTACAGTAATCATGTGATCTTTGCACACTTCCATGTCTCCCAATATGTCCCTTCCTTATGAGGAATACTGAATTTACAGTATTCTCAGCTAGTCTCTGACCAACTCTTGACAGATACTAGAATTGAAAGATTGACAGAATGTCAGGTATCAGAGAGGTGGCAGGTTAACTATACACAGGGAGGGAGGATTTGTTTAGCATTCCGACATATCATACCACATGTTATTGCCTAAATGTCACACTTGTCTTCTAAGGACTCAAAAGAAATCTTGGGATACACTAAAAAGATACTTAAAAAACATATTTTAAATTTATGAAAGAAAAGCATGCTTATGTCAGAAAATTTAGAAAAACACCATTCATGTGTTTTTATGTGAACTCCAAATTTGGGTGTACATAAAGTTAACAACCTCTTGGAAGTGAAGAGAAGGAAAAAAGGCCATTGTAGCTAGGATAGCAAGAATGAGGGAAAGAATGATATAATATGAGGTTAAAGAGGTATGATGAAGCTTAAAGGTGAAAGAGGGTCTTATAAATAGTATTAAGCCATTAAAGTTTTTGTATGTACTTGCTTTGTTTTAGGGAGATCATAGGTAATGGGATATGTAATTGGCACCATCAAATTTACACGTAGGAAAATACACTCTAGCTTTAATGTAAAAAACAGCCTGGAATTATGTAAGCATGGACACTGTTAAATCAATTAAGAGAAGATTACCACAGTCTTAAGTGAGAAATAAAGGAACTAGATGGAGGCAGAAAAGAGGAAAGTGGGCAAATTCAAGAAAGATTTAAGAACTACAATGGTCAGGATGTAGGGATGGATTTGTGAAGGAAAGGAAGGTGTCATGGTTGAATTCCAGGTTTCTAACTTGCATAATCCAATAGATCTGATGGTGCCATTCACTGAGATAGAAAACACTACAGTGGGACAAAGTTTTAGGGGGGAAAATCGTGCTTTCTTATTTAATTTTAGACATAATCATTTTGAAGAAGGTATCTACACCAAACAATAATCTTTTGTTTGCCACCATATTTACTCTCTACCTTTCAATGTATAGCTTATCTGTATCAACAGGCAACCTCACCTGCTAGCTTCTCTTGGGTTCAGTCAAGAGAAGGGAACCCTGGCCGGTGATCCGACTTGAAAGTAGGGTGAAGTATTTATTCCCTTGGCTCCCTCTCTGTGAGGTTGTCTTGGTCTGTGTCCTTCAATAGAAGATATCATTTCAAAACAGTCTCTTCTTTGTAACTCTCTACTGGGTATGAGTAACTACTTCCTTTTACTCATTCTGGTTAACAGCCTTATTTCTTAACATTCTCTATATTTCAACCCTTTGAAAATAAACCTTCTTTGAATGATCTTAAGTTGAATGTGCCACTTGTTTCCTGACAGATGAGAGACACATCCAGAGAATGTGTTAAATACAAAATTTAGAGGAGAAGTTTGGGCAAGAGACATGTATCAATGAGTCTTCTGCATATAGGTGATATAGGTATGGGTGAGATCACTTATGAAAAAAGTAGAACATGAGAAAAGGAAAGGCTCTTGGACAAAAACTTGAGATTTGGCAACATTTGGCAGTAAGAACTAGATGGAACTCAAATATTGGACAAGGATAACACTTAAGGCCAAGGGAGAATGAATGGAGTTAAGAAGTTTGAAGATTCATGTGTTGCCGGAAAGGAGTAGGTATATTAAATTTACTAAGTTAACAATGCATAGTGAGACATTTTATTGCTATAGTGCACTAAATACTTTACAGAGAACCAATAAGATGGTAACTACCTTAATCAATATAACCTCCTTACAACAACCATAAGAGCATATTATTATGGCAACGCTCCTTAAAATATTAAAGAACTTGCCATAACCATATAATTGAAAACAGAAGACAGACAGACAGACAGACAGACACACACACACACACACATACCCCTCTACCTCTATCTTCATCCTTAAGGGAGGCATATACAAGAATGTTTACTGTAGCATTCTATAAGAACAAAACACTAGAAATAATCCAAAATGTCCATCCCATCAGGTAAATGAATAAACTATATTACAGTCAATAGTGTAATATAATAGCAGTTGAAATAAACTAGAATGAAATAACTCAACACAGATAAATCTGAGACACATAATGTTCAGTGAAAACAGAAGGCTGATAAACATTTATATAAAAGTTGAGACGTGTAATAAAACACTGTATATTATCTATGAATATATCAAAACACAGTAACTACATAGAAATGACCTCTTTTTATGGTCATGAAGGAGTAACTGGAGCAAACTTACCCTGTGACTATGAACAATTACAAAACTGAACAAAATATATGAAGTGGAGCCACTGTGGAAAACAGTATGAAGCTTTCTCAAAAATTTAAAAATGGGAACTGCCTTATGATCTCAATCGCACTACTGCATATTTACACAAAAAATACAAAAACACTAATTGAAAGGGATACATGCACCCCTATGTTTATAGCAGCATTATTTACATTAGCCAAGATATGGAAGCAGCCCAAGTATCCATAAACTGATGAATGGATAAAGAAGATGTGGTACATACATACAATGGAATATTACTCAGCCATAAAAAATAATGAAATCTTACCACTTGCAACAATGTGAATGGAGCTAGAGAGTATTAAGCTAAGCGAAATAAGTCAGAGAAAGACAATGCCATATGATTTCACTCATACGTGGAATTTAAGAAACAAAACAGAGGAAAAAATGAGAGCGAGTCAAACAAAGAAACAGATTCTTAATTCTAGAGAACAAACTGATGGTTGGGAAGAGGGCAAAGGATGGGTTAAACAGGTGATGGGGATTAAGCAGTGTACTTGTTGAGATGAACACAGGGTGATGTATGGCACTGTTAACTTATTTTATTGTACACCTGAAACTAATATAACACTGTATGTTAACTAATTGGGATTAAAATAAAAACTTAAATGGATATATAGATAGGTATGGATACAGATAAAAATATATGAATCAAATGTTTTCAGATGCTGAATATTAAATAGTGCAGGACTGTGATCTCCAAAAAATAAAGCAAATTAGGTGATCCCTAAAACTGCCCAGCTTTCGGAGTAAAGGCTATTTCCAGACTATGAGTACAAAAGCAGGGGAACCCAAACAGTCCAAAAGATTTCAGCTAAAGAGTCAGAAATAAGTACAGGGGCAAGATAAAGCACCTAGAAGTTGTAAGATAATTCCAAAAAGAAGGCATCAGTGCAGGAAAGAGCTTCAGAAACCACCCAAAGATCTGCTTCAGCTTTGCTGAGTATCAGCCTGTAACTGCACAGAGTAAAAATCCAAAAAGTGTAACAAGAATGACCAGGACATTGTAATGGACCTACAAGGAAGTTAACCCCCTGCCAGAATGAAGCCCAATTCTCTTTAAAGAAAGAAAACAGGGGCGCCTGGGTGGCTCAGTCGGTTAAGCATCTGCCTGTGGCTCAGGTCATGATCCCAGGGTCCTGGCATCGAGCCCCATGTCGGGCTCCCTGCTCAGTGGGGAGTCTGCTTCTCTCTCTCCCCCCGCTGCTTCCCCACTGCTTATGCTCGTTCACTCTTTCTCTCTCACATAAATAAGTAAAAGAGATTTTGTTTTTTGGATAGTCATAATATGCCCTCTACTCATACTTACACAGGGAGTTAAAGAGAAGCAAAGGAAGCAATTCTTCAACACCCTAGGTTTTAAGCTGCGTTCTACTAGGAAAGATTTTGAAATCTGCTACATAAAAAACAACACGTCATGCTATCTTCTCCCAGTAGATACATAAAAGAACAGGCTCAGAAAAGAAACTATATACTACCATAACAAAAACAACTTTTTTTTTCTGATTTAAAAAGAAATTCCCTTGATTAAAAAAAAAATCTATCTCTATATATATAGTAATTTTTATTTTCTTTTATCCTATTATGTTAGTCAACAAATAGTACTTAATTAGGTTTTGATATAGTGTTCCATGATTCATTGTTTCCATGTAACACCCAGTGCTCCATGCAATACGTGCCCTCCTTAATACCCATCATCGGGCTAACCCATCGCCCACTTAAAATCCATTATTGGGCTAACCCATGCTCCACCCACCTCCCCTCCAAGGCCCTCAGTTTGTTTCCCAGAGTCTGTATTCTCTCATGGTTCGTCTCCCCCTCTGATTTCCGCCCCTTCATTTTTCCCTTCCTTCTCCTAACGTCCTCCATGCTATACCTTATGTTCCACAAATAAGTGAAACCATACGATAATTGTCTTTCTCTGCTTGACTTATTTCACTTAGCATAATCCCCTCCAGTTCTGTCCATGTTGATGCAAATGGTGGGTATTCATCCTTTCTGATGGCTGAGTAATATTCTGTTGTATATATGGACCACATCTTCTTTATCCATTCGTCTGTTGAAGGGCATCTGGGCTCCTTCCAGTTTGGCCATTGTGGACGTTGCTGCTGTGAACATTGGGGTGCATGCGTCCCTTCTTTTCACTACATCTGTGTCTTTGGGGTAAATACCCAGTAGTGCAATTCCAGGGCCATAGGGTAGCTCTATTTTTAACTTTTTGAGGGACCTCCGCACCGTTTTCCAGAGTGGCTGTACTAACTTACTTTCCCACCACCAGCGTAAGAAAGTTCCCCTTTCTCCACATCCCCTCCAACGTTTGTTGTTTCCTGCCTTGTTAATTTCTGCCATTCTAACTGGCATAAAGTGGTATCTCAAATATGGTTTTGATTTGAATTTCCCTGATGGCTAATGATGTCGAACATTTTTTCACGTGTCTGTTAGCTATTTGTATGTCTTCTTTGGAGAAGTGTCTGTTCGTGTCTTCTGCTCATTTTGTGACTGGATTATTTGTTTTTTGGGTGTTGAGTTTGAGAAATTCTTTATAGATCTTGGACACCTGTCCTTCATCTGTAGTGTCATTTGCAAATATCTTCTCCCACTCTGTGGGCTGCCTCTTTGTTTTGTTGACTGTTCCTTTGCTGTGCAGAAGCTTTTTATCTTGATGAAGTCCCAGTAGTTCATTTTTGCTTTTGTTTCCCTTGCCTTTGGGAGACGTGTCTTGAAAGAAGTTGCTGTGGCTGATGTTGAAGAGGTTACTGCCTATGCTCTCCTCTAGGATTTTGATGGATTCCTGTCTCACATTAAGGTCTTTCATCCATTTAGAGCTTACCTTTGTGTATGGTGTAAGAGAATGGTTGAGCTTCATTCTTCTGTATATAGCTGTCCAATTTTCCAAGCACCATTTATTGAAGAGACTGTCTTTTTTCCATCAGATATTTTTTCCTGCTCCGTCGAAGATTAGTTGACCATAGAGTTGAGGGTCCATATCTGGGCTCTCTCTTCTGTTCCACTGATCTATGTGTCTGTTTTTGTGCCAGTACCATGCTGCACTGGTGATCACAGCTTTGTAACATAGCTTGAAATCAGGCAACGTGACGCCCCCAGCTTTGTTTTTCTTTTTGATCATGTCCTTGGTGATTCTGGGTCTTTTCTGTTTCCATACCAATTTTAGGATTGTTTGTTCCAGCACTTTGAAAAATGCCATTGGTATTTTGATGGGGATGACGCTGAAATTACAGATTGCTCTGAGCAGCATAGACATTTTAACAATGTTTATTCTTCTGATCCATGGGCATGGAATGTTTTTCCATCTTTTTGTGTCTTCTTCAATGTCTTTCATCAGTGTTCTGTAGTTTCTAGAGTATAGAGCATTTACCTCTTTGGTTAGGTTTATTCCAAGGTATCATAAGACCTTTTTGGTACTATTGTAAGTGGAATCGATTCCCTAATTTCTCTTTCTACAGTTGCATTGTTAGTGTATAGGAAAGCAACTGATTTCTGTGCATTGATTTTGTATCCTGCCACATTGCTGAGTTGCTGCATGAGTTCTAGTATTTTGGGGGTGGAGTCTTTTGGGTTTTCCACCTAAAGTATCATGTCGTCTGCGAAGTGAAAGAGTTTGACTTCTTCTCTGCCGATTTGAATACCTTTTTTCCCTTTTTGTTGTCTGATTGCTGTTGCTGGGACTTCTAGTACTATGTTGAATAATAGTGGCGAGAGTGGGCATCCTTGTCGTGTTCCTGATGTGAAGGGAAAGGCTCTCAGCTTTTCCCCAATGAGACTGATATTTGCTGTGGGCTTTTCATAGATGGTTTTTATGAAATTGCAGAATGTACCCTCTATCCCTACACTCGGAAGAGTTTTAATCAGGAATGGATGCTGTATTTTGTCAAATGCTTTTTCTGCGTCAATTGACAGGACCATATTGTTCTCTTCTCTTATTAATGTGTTCTGTCACACTGATTGAATTGCGAATGTTGAACCACCCATGCATCCCAGGGATGAATCCTACCTGGTCGTGATGGATAATCCTTTTAATGTACTGTTGGATCCTATTAGCTACGATCTTGTTGTGGATTTTGGCGTCCATATTCATCAGGGATATCGGTCTGTAATTCTCCGTTTTGATGGGGTCTTTGCCTGGTTTTGGGATCAAGGTAATGCTGGCCTTGTAGAATGAGTTTGGAAGTTTTCCTTCTGTTTCTATTTTTTGAAACAGCTTCAGGAGAATAGGTACTATTTCTTCTCTGAATGTTTGGTAGAATTCCCCTGGGAATCCATCAGGCCCTGGACTCTTGTTTTTTGGGAAGTCTTTGATCACTGCTCCAATCTCATTACTGGTTGTTGGTCTACTGAGGTGGTCAGTTCCTTCCTGTTTCAGTCTTGGTAGTTTATAGGTTACCAGGAAGGCATCCATTTCTTCCAGGTTGCTTAATTTATTGGCATGTAGTTGTCGATAATAATTTCTAGTAATTTCTTCTGTTTCCTTGATGTTAGTTGTGATCTCTCCCCTTTCATTCATAATTTTATTAATTTGGGTCCTTTCTCTTTTCTTTTGGATGAGTCTGGCCAGTGGTTTATCGATCTTATTAATTCTTCCAGAGAACCAGCTTCTAGTTTTGTTGATCTGCTCTACTGTATTTCTGGTTTCTAATTCATTGATCTCTGCTCTAATCTTAATTATTTCTTTTCAAGTGCATAGCTTAGCCTTCTTTGTTGTTCCTTATCCAGTTCTTCAAGGTATAAAGATAGATTGTGTATTCTGGATTTTTCTGTTCTTTTGAGTGACTGTTAGATGGCTGTGTATTTCCCCCTTAGGACCGCCTTTGCAGCACCCCATAGGTTTTGGACCTATGTGTTTCTGTCTCATTGGTTTCCATACTTTAAGTTCTTCTTTGATTTCCTGGTTGACCCAAACATTCCTAAGCAGGATGGTCTTTAGCTTCCAAGTGTTTGAATTCCTTCCAAATTTTTTCTTGTGATTGAGTTCCATTTTCAAAGCACTGGGGTCTGAGAATATGCAGGGAATAATCTCAGTCTTTTGGTATCGGTCGAGACCTGATTTGTGACCCAATATGTGGTCTATTCTGGAGAAAGTTCCATATGCGTTCGAGAAGAATGAGTATTCTGTTGTTTTAGGGTGGAATGTTCTGTTATATATCTATGAGGTCCATCTGGTCCAGTGTGTCATTCAAAGCTCTTGTTTCTTTGTTGATTTTCTGCTTAGATGATCTGTCTATTCTTGAGAGTGGAGTGTTGAGGTCCCCTACTATTTACGTATTATAATCAATATGTCTCTTTATTTTGGTTAACAGTTGGCTTATGTAGTTGGGTGCTCCCATGTTGGGGGCATAGATAATTATAATTGTTAGGTTTTCTTGTTGGGCAGACCCTTTAAGGATGATATAGTGTCCTTCTGTATATCTAACTACCATCTTTAGCTTAAAATGTAATTTGTCTCATAAGAAAATTGCTACCCCATCTTTCTTTTGAGATCGGTTGGCATGATAAATTGTTCTCCATCCCTTCACTTTCAGTCTGGATGTATCTTTAGGTTCAAAATAAGTCTCTTGTAGACAGCATATGGATGGGTCATGTCTTTTTTTTTTTTTTTGATTTAAAAACAAATTCCCTTTACCAAAATATATATATATATATATATATATATATATATATATATATATATATATATATATATTTTTTTTTTTTTTTTAATTTTCAAAAAAGAAAGAAAAGTTCAGATACATACCAAGGTAATATTCATAATATCCAGCTTCCATTTAAAAAACAAACAAAAAGATCACTGGACATGCCAAGAAGCAGAGAAATGTAACTTATATCTAGGCGAAAAACAAGTCAATAGAAAGACCTAGAAAAGACTAAGACAATGGAGCTAACAGATGAGGACATTAAAACCAAACATAATGATGAGAAATTAAGATATTTTTAAGAAGAACTAAACGTCTAGATTTGAAAAAATATAAAATCTGAAATAGAAAGTTCTCTGGATTACACACTGCAGATTAGAAAATTAGCAAAAAACTTCCACAGGGAGAAAACTAAAGTCTACAGATCAGAGAAAGAAAATGAAACCCAAGGAAGATAAAAGGGCAGAAAATTTATTTGAAGAAATAATTGCTGAAATCTTCCCTCATCTGAGGAAGGAAACAGACATCCAGATCCAGGAGGCACAGAGAACACCTACCAAAATCAACAAAAGCAGACCGACACCAAGACATGTTGTATTTAAATTGGCAAAAATATAGTGATAAAGAAAATACCTTAAAAGCAGGCAAGACAAAAGAAATCCTTAACTTACAAGGTAAAATCCGTAAGGCCAGCTGTAGATTTCTCAGCAGAAACCCGACAAGCCAGAAGAAAGTGGCATGATATAGTCAATGTGCTGAATGGGAAGAATCTGCAGCCAAGAATACTTTATCAAGCATGATTATCAGTCAGGATAAAAGGAGAGACAAGGAATTTCCCAGACAACAATAACTAAAGGAGTTTGTGACCACTAAACCAGCCCTGCCAGAAATATTAAAGGGGACTCTTTGAGTGGAAGGGATAGACCAAAAGTAACAGTACAAAGGAAGGAAACACAAAAGCAGTAAAAATGAATATTTCTGTAAAAATCAGTCAAGGTACTCATTAAAAAAAAAGACATAAAATATAACAACATACACCAAAATGGTGGGGAAGAGAAGAGAAAAGAATGGATTCAAACTTGAACAACCATCAACTTTACAGACTGCTATTTGCAGAAGAGGTAATATACAAACCTAATGGTAACCATATATCAAAAACCACTAATAAATACGCAAAGAATAAAGAGAAAGAAATCCAAATATATCACTAAAGAATATCAGCAAAACATGAAAGACAAAAAGATCAGAGAAAATCTCCAGAAACAACCACAAAACAAGTAATAAAATGGCAATCAATATGTATATATCAATACTTACTTTGAATGTAAATGGACTAAACACTCTCATCAAAAAGACACACAGTGTCAAAATGTATAAAAAAACAAGACTCAAATTTATGTTGCCTACAGTAGACACATTTCGGACCTAAAGAACCATGCAGATTGAAAGTGAAGGGATGGAGAAACAGTTATCACGCAAATGGATGTCAAAAGAAAGCCAGGGTAGCAATACTTATATCAGACAAACCACACTTTGAAATAAAGACTGTAACAAGAGACAAAGAAGAGCACTATATAATATTAAAGGGGACAATCCAACAGGAAGATATAACAATTGTAAATACTTACGCACACAACGTGGGAGGACCCAAATATATAAAACAGTTAATAACAAACATAAAGAAACTCATTGATGATAATACAGTAATAGGGGAGTTTAACACCCCGCTTGCATCAATGCACAGGTCATCTAAACAGAAAATCAACAACAAAACAATGGCTCTGAATGACACGATGGATAGATGGACTTAACAGATAATAGTCAGAACATTCCATGCTGAAAGAGCAGGATACATATTCTTTTCAAGTGCATATGAACATTCTCCACAACAGATCACATATTAGGTCATAAAACAGGCCTCGACAAATACAGTAAGACTGAAATCATATGACGCACCTTTCCTGACAACAACACTATGAAATTAGAAGTCAACCACAAGAAAAAATCTAGAGAGATCACAAATACATGGAGGTTAAAAATGTTACTAAACAATGAATGGGTCAACAAGGAAATCAAAGAAAAAAAAATACATGGAAATAAATGAAAATCAAAGCACAAAGGTCCAGAATCATTCAGATGCAACAAAAGCAGTCCTAAGAGTAAAGTATATAGCAATACAGGTCAACTTCAAGAAGGAAAAATCTCAAACAAACTAACCTAACACTGAAAGGAGATAGAGCTACAAATGAAGCCTAAAGCCATCAGAAGGAAGAAAATAATAAAGATTAGGGCAGAAATAATTAATATAGAAACTAAAAACAAAACAAAACCAATAGAAGAGATCTATAAAACCAGGAGCTGCTTTGAAAAAATTAATAAAATTGATAAACCTCTAGCCAGACTTATCAAAAAGGGAAAGGAACCCAAATAAATAAAATCACCAATGAGAAAGGAGATATAACAACCAACTACAGAGAAATACAATTCTAAGAAAATATTATGAAAAACTATATGCCAACAAATTAGACAATCGAGAAGAAATGGATAAATTCCTATAAATGTTATTAATTACCAAAAGTGAAACAGGATGAAATCGAAAGCTTGAACAGACCAATAACCAGCAAAGAAATCAAATCATTACCCAAACAAGTCCCAATAAACGAAAGTCCAGGGCCAGATGGCTTCCCAGGGTAATTCTACCAAACACTTAGAGAAGAGTTAATACCAATTCTTCTCAAACGATTCCAAAAAATAAGAGAAGGAATGAAAACTCCAAATTCATTTTATGAGGCCAGCATTACCCTGATTCTAAAACCAGATAGACATCATTAAAAACGAGAACTACAAGCCAATACCGTTCATGAAGACAGATGCAAAAATTCTCAATAACATACTAGCAAACCGAATTCAACAGTAAATTAAAAAAATCATTCATCACAATCAAGTGGGATTTATTCCTGGGTTGCAAGGGTGGTTCTACATTCACAAATGAATCAACCTGATATGACACATCAATAAAAGAAAGGATAAAAACCATATGATCATTTCAATAGATGTAGAAAAAGCATCTGACAAAGTACAATATCCATTCATGATAAAAAGCCCTCAATAAAGTTAGGTTTAGAGGGAACATACCCAGCATAATGAAGGCTATACATGAAAAACCCACAGGTAATATCATCCTAACTGGGGAAAAACAGAGCTTTTCCACTACTGTCAGAAATAAGACAGGGATGTCCACTCTTACCACTGTTATTTAACATAGTACTGGAAGTCCTAGCCACAGCAATCAGATAATGAAAAGAAATTAAAGGAATTCAGATCAGCAAGAGAAGAGGTCAAACTTTCACTCTTTGCAGGTAAGATACTATATATAGAAAACCCAAAAGACTCACTCAAAACTACTAGAACTGATAGACCAATTCAGTAAAGTCACAGGACACAAAATCAACATACAGATATCTGTTGTATTTCTACAGGCCAGTAATGAAGCAGCAGAAAGAGAAATTAAGGAATCAGTTCCATTTATAATTGCACCAAAAACCATAATAAGATACCTAGGAATAAACCTAACCAAAGAGGTAAAAGATCTATCCTCTGAAAACTATAAAACAATGGTGATAGAAATTAGAGAAAAAAGAAATGGACAGACATTCCATGCTCATGGATTGAAGAACAAATATTGTTAAAATGTCTATATTACCCAAAACTATCTACAGATTCAGTGCAATCCCTATCAAAATAACACTGGCATTTTTCATAGAGCTGGAACAAAGAATCCTAAAATTTGTATGGAATGATAAAAGACCTTGAATAGCCAAAGCAATCTTGAAAAGGAATGCTGGAGGCATCACAATTCCGGACCTCAAGCTATATTACAAAGCTGTAGTGATCAAGACATATGGTACTGGCATAAAAACAAACACACAGATCAATGGAACAAAACAAAAAACCCAGAAATGAATCCACAATTATATGGTCAATTAATCTCGATAAAACAGGAAAGACTATCCAATGGGAAAAAGTCAAATCTCTTCAACAAATGGTGCTGGGAAAACTGGACAGCAACGTGCAAAAGAATGAAACTGGACTACTTTCTTATACCATATACAAAAATAAACTGAAAATGGATTGAAGACCTAAATGTGAGACCTAAAAATATAAAACTCCTAGAAGATAAACAAGCAGTAACTTCTTTGATTCAGCCATAGCAACTTCTTCCTAGATATGTCTCCTGAGGCAAGGCAAACAAAAGGAAAAATATACTTTTAGGATTACATTAAAATAAAAAGCTCTGCACAGTGAAAGAAACCATCAACAAAACTGAAAGGCAGCCTACAGTATGGGAGAAGATATATGGAAACGACATAGCTAATAAAGGGTTAGTATCCAAAATATATAAAGCACTTAGGAAACTCAACACCCAAAAACCAGATAAGCCAATTTAAAAAATGGGCAGAAGACATGAAGAAGACATTTTCCCAAAGAAGACATCAAGATGGCCAAGACACATGAAAAGATGCTCAGTATCACTGATCATTAGGGAAATGCAAATCAAAACTACAATAAGATATCATCGCACACCTGTCAGAATGGCTAAAATCAACAACACAAGAAACAACAGGTGTTGGTGAGGATGTGGAGAAAAGGGAACCCTCTTGCACTGTTGATGGGCATGTAAACTGGTGCAGCCACTCTGGAAAACAGTATGGAGGTTCCTCAAAAAGTTAAAAATAGGACTACCCTACAATGCAGCAATTATACTAGTAGGTATTTACCCAAAGTATACAAAAATACTAATTCAAAGGAATACATGCACCCTGATGTTTATACCAACATTATCTACACTAGCCAAATTATGGAAACAGTCTAATTGTCCACTGACTAACTTATGGATAAAGATGAGGGGTATATATACAAGTGAATATTACTCAGACTTAAAAAAGAAAGAAATCTTGCCATTTGCAAGGACATGGATGGAGCTAGAGAGTATTATGGTAAATGAAATAAATCAGTCAAAAAAAGACAAATAGCTTATGATTTTACTCATATGTGGAATTCAAAGAAACAAAACAAACAAGCAAAGGGAAAAGAAAGAGAGACAAACCAAGAAACAGACTGTCAACGACAGAGAACAAACTGATAGTTACTAGAAGGGAGGTGGAGTGGGGGATGGGTTAAATAGGTGATGGGGATTAAGAGTGCACTTGTAATGAGCACTGGGTGATGTATGGAAGTGTTGAATCACTATATTGTACACCTGAAACTAGTATTACACTGTATGTTAACTAACTGGAATTTATTTTTTTATTTTAATGGTTTTTTATTATATTATGTTAGTCACCATACAGTACATCCCTGGTTTCTGATGTAAAGTTCGATGATTCATTAGTTGGGTATAACACCCAGTGCACCATGCTATACATGACCTCCTTAGTACCCATCACCAGTCTATCCCATTCCCCCATCCCCCTCCCCTCTGAAGCCCTCAGTTTGTTTCTCATAGTCCATAGTCTCTCATGCTTCGTTCCCCCTTCTGATTACCCCCCTTTCTTTAACCCTTTCTTCCCCTACCGATCTTCCTAGTTCTTATGTTCCATAGATGAGAGAAATCATGTTAATTGTCTTTCTCTGCTTGACTTATTTCACTTAGCATTATCTCCTCCAGTGCCGTCCATGTTGCAGCAAATGTTGAGAACTCGTTCTTTCTGATAGCTGAGTAATATTCCATTGTATATATGGACCACAGCTTCTTAATCCAGTCATCTGTTGAAGGGCATCTCGGTTCCTTCCTCGATTTAGCTATTAACTAAGTGGAATTTAAATTAAAACTTAAAAAAAATTATGTATGGTTAAGCTATGCCATGCTTTAAGTACTGATGGGGGGAAAATGAAGTCAACCTAGATCTTTCTCTTTCGAAATGTAAGGAAAAGTAAAAACTTTTTTCAAATCAAAAAATAAAAGTTCACTGAAAGACCTACATTATTAGGAATGCTAAAGAAAGTTCTTCAGGCAGAAAAATGACACCAGATGGCATCACAGATCAATACAAAGGAAGGCAGAGTGTTGGGATGAATAAATGTACAGTAAATTTAAAATACATTTTTCTCAGGTGCTGGGGTGGCTCAGTTGGTTACTTAACCAACTGCCTTCAGCTCAGGTCGTGATCTCAGCGTCCTGAGATCAAGTCCCACATCAGGCTCCCTGCTCAGTGGGGAGTGTGCTTCTCCCTCTTCCTCTGCCCCTCCCCCTGCTCCTTCTCTCTCTCGCTCGCTCACTCTCTCAAATAAAAAAAAATACATTTTTCTCTTCATTCTTAAATTTCTTCAAAAGATAACTACTTAAAGCACATACAATAATGGAGTACTGGGGTTTATAACATATTGTAGAAGTAAAATGACAACAACAGCACAAAGTATGAGAAGAGGTAAACAGTACATGGTGCAGTAGTATAACATCTGAAGTTAAATGTGGTAATTTAAGCGCATCTTGTAAAGCCTAGAGAAGCCACCAAAAAAGAAATTTCAAGTAACGATGACTCATAAGCCAACAGTTGAGAAAAAATGCAATATTAGATAATGTCAGAAATATTATCAGAGATAAAGAGACATAATAAGGATGTCAATCCATCAAAAAACCATAAGCATCATAGGTATATATACATGCAATAGCAGACTTTCCAACTACAGGAAGCAAAATCTTTCAGAACTCAGAGTACAAAGAGACAAAGGTCCCTACACTAAAAATCAATTGTATTTCTATATATTGGCAACAAAAAATTGTAAACTGAACTTAAAAAATTATTTACAGTTGCATCAAAAACATGAAAATATTATGAGTACAGTTAACCAAATATGTGAAAATGTAATCACTGAAAACTAAAAAATGGCACTGAAAGAAATTTACAACTATCCAGAAACTGACTGATAAATTCCATGCAATTTCAATCAAAACTTCCTCATGCTTTCTTTTTTTTTGTGGGCGTTTACAATATGATCTAAATCACACAGAAGTGCAAAGGTGCTAGTATAGCCTAACAATTTCGAAAACAAAAAACAAAACACAAAGCTGGAAGACTCATACTACCAAATTTCAAAGCTTACTATAAAGCTATAGTAATCAAGTCAATGTATTAGCCTAAGGATAGACCTATAGATAAAAGTCCAGAAAGACTCATAAATAAATGTTCAACTGACTTTCAATAAAGATGCAAATCTAATTTAGTAAGGAAAGAATAGTTTTTTTCAACACATGATTCTGGGACAATGGACTAGCTATATGGAAAAAAAACTTTCACCTTTACTTCAAACCACACACAAAAATTCACTTCAAATGAATCACAGACCTAACCATAAAAAATAAAATTTAGAGGGGTGCATGGATGGCTCAGTTGGTTAAGTGTCCAACTCTTGATTTTGGCTCAGCTCATGATCTCAGGGTTGTGAGATCAAGCCCACATGGGCTCTGCATTGGGCATAGAGCCTGCTTAAGATTCTCTCTCTCCCTCTCCCTCTGCCCCCACTCTCTCTCTCCCTCTCTAAATAAATAAATAAATGAATAAAATAAAATTTAGAAATTTCTGGGGAAAAAAGGGAGAAAATTCATAATCTTGGGTAAGCTTTCTTCGGTCATAAAAAGCACAAAACACTAAAACAAAAGAATAAACCTGAAGTTAAAATGTTCTATTTCTTAAAAAACACTGACAATGAAAAGTCGGGCAAAAGACCAGGAGAAAATATTTGCAATAAATATATATCTGACAAAGTACTTGCATCCATAATACATAACAGAATTCTTAAAATTCAATAATAAAATGCATGGGAATGAGAAAGTGAGGATAGTGGTTTCCTCCGGGAGCAAAGGAAAAATCTAGGGAACACTGATTTAACTATGTTAATTTCTTTAAAAATTGCTGAGTAGTGGGTACGTGGACTTTCGTTATAATTTGATTCTTTGCTTCATGTTTAAAATATTTATAATTTAAAAATTAAAAGTTAACACTAAACCCAAAGAGAAAGTTTAATTCGTATTACTCCATGAAATTATCACAGTCACCAGGACATTTAATGGAGGATTTTCGCCCATATCTTATTCATCTATGTTTATTTGACGTTAAGCATAAGGACATACAAACATATAAAGTTGAAGAAAAGAAAAAGATTCAGTTAGATTTCTAGTTTTCTACTATCCATTCCTACTTGGATGTTTAAATGTTTCCTTCATCACTTCAAACAACTCACTAAAAAGAGTTCACTGATCTTTCCTCATACTGTAGATTCAGGCCCCTCTGTTCTCTTTGATAGTTCCATCACATTACAAGTCAAAAGGACAGTGTATTAGTTAGGAGCACAAGCTCTAGAGCCAAAATGCCTGGGTTCAAAATCTTGATTATGACTCAACAATTGCCTAACCTTGGGCAAGTTAATTAATCTCTCTGTGCTTCAGGATAAATGTTAAATACATGTAAGATACTTAGAGCTTAACCTGGCAAATAATCATGTTCAATAAATGTTAAGCATTCTTTCTTATTTTCTTTTTGCTGCTATAACTATTAATTCAACTATGTCCTGACTTATCTTTGTCTCTTCCTTTGTTACACCTAGTATAAAAGAAAGTACTTAGTCTTGTTGCTTGTTCCCAGAACAATCTGACCTCTCTCTCCCTATATCTCTGGTCATCAGCACTGAAGATCTAGATATAGCTTTCTTCCTACAGGCCTTCCTTTTCTTCATTTTCTCTCCATTCCAATCTATGATACACTATTGTCAGATTAATCTTTATCCCCTTTCATAAAATCCCCTTTCCTATAGCAGGAATAGCTCTATAAGGTTTTGTAAAAGGAAAAAAAAGTATTTCACAGTGGGTTCTGAATCAATCACTAGAATAAAAAGTATGGTGGGAGAAAGTCTCAAGGTTGAGTTTTAATCATACAAATATTAAAGGAAGCTAAATTTATTACTATGAATGTAACAAAGACATATTACAAATTGCCTTTGAGTAGCATCAGTAGTTCCCTATTGCATTAGCAAACACTCCTAATATGGTTTGAGTTTGAGATTTGATTTACCTTAAAATCACCAGTCTTTTTTGAGTAATCACCTCTTTGGACCCTAGTCTGTTTTGTTATAAATAAAATATTATACAAATGCCATCAATCTATGCTCCCAGACCCTAGAAGGTAACACTAATTAAGCACAACATTCTTTCCTGATGAGCCCAGGGTAGGCTGAGTTATACAAAAAATTAATACCAATGGAGGAACTGGCAGAGATGAACCTATGTGTCATTTTGAACTAAGCTCTGGAGTTTCTCCTAATTTTAAAAGTCTGTGAATCTATTCTAAAGCTATGCAAATCTATATAAAACTCTTCTAATCTAAAATTTAGTAATACTTCTATTTTCATTTATAATTCATTTGATTATACTTCTAGAAATCTAGAAAGCGTTATGAAATCTTTTGTAAAAATTTGTGTATAGTTTCAAAGTAATTTGTTTTGATATTTAAAACTGTATTTTTAAACAAATTGTTGACACTTCATTATGAATTCATACTTGAGTGACAATGCATTTTGCAACACTACTAAAATGGGCCCAAAATTTGATATGGGCACACAAAAATTATACAGCTACTCTTTGAAAAGTAGTTCCTAGAAATTTTAAAATGACTTTTTTTTTTGGAAACATTTACCTTTTTTCTTCTTTTGCTCTCAGCTGTTCTTCCTGTCTCAAAACTTGAACCATTATAGATTCAAAAACTCCACTTGTCAAGCCTGCCAAACTTCGTGGTGTTGACCGACGCCTTGTTGAGGTACATGCAGTTCCCTTCTCATCCTCCAATCCATAATAGCCTCTAGATGTAACTGCTATCGTTGTCTTTTCTCTCAAGTGCCTTGGAGAAGAATAAGTCAATTCATAAGGTCAAATCTTCTGGGTAAGCAATAAACCCCATTCACCAGCATCTTAAGAATAATCTCTTTCGCTAACTATATAAAAAGTATATATTAAACCTTACTTAGCTATGCTCCAGATTTTTATCTGCCCTACATAATTTCTAATTTTCCTTACCCATATCATAAAATTAGTCTGAATGACAGACCCTTCCCTACATTTAAGAAATATATAAATCTTGGGGCGCCTGGGTGGCTCAGTTGGTTGGGCATCTGACTTCAGCTCAAGTCATGACCTTGGGGTCCTGGGATCAAGCCCCAGGTCAGGCTCCCCACTCAGCAGGGAGTCTGTTCTTCCCTCTACCTCTCCCTCTGTC
This sequence comes from Ursus americanus, assembly GCF_024610735.1. NCBI lineage: Eukaryota > Metazoa > Chordata > Mammalia > Carnivora > Ursidae > Ursus > Ursus americanus. The sequence goes on along the minus strand of NC_142144.1, from coordinate 59,756,577 downwards.
CCTTCTGCTGCTTGCGCTCCCTCTTTCTCTCAAGTAAATTAAAAAATTAAAGAAAAAAAGAAATATATGAATCTTTCACATTAAAATTAAGAATTAAAAAACTGTCTCTTCAATGGAAAAAAAAAGTTTATTGTTTGCAAAATTAAATGCAGCTTATCTTTACGTTTCTTCATATATTTCATACTACCTGTAGGTATAGGAAAATGCACAATACCACAAAAACATTTTGGAAGAGAAAATTCATGGTACATAAACACTTTGAAGAAATTATAGACAAATGAAACATTACAATATATTAAGTACTACAATATGTAACTGCAAATTTGGAAACCTACAAAAGGTATATAAAAAGAATCTAGGAATCAAGACTCCCTTTTCAGTGTCACACAAATGTCTCCCTACCCTATAATATTCTATTAATGCACTAAGATATTAATCTAATACTCAGAAATACTGATAAAAAAGTTTCTCAGCAGTTTATTTAATTATCCATAAATCCCTTTAATGAATTTGAAATAACCATTTACACTGGAAAAAGAAACGTTAATCTTACCAAGTTTCTAAGTCTAAATTAAAACCTGACTTCTAAACTTCTATCTATAAATAGGGCTAATTATAAAAAGCATCAGGGAAAATATCTACTCTTCTACCTCTGTAAAATACGCTAGAACCTCTGAAGGTTGTGAACATGTTGTTTCTACAATGGCAAAATCAAGTCAATATCCCAAGTTAGCATTCAATATGCTGGATGAATTCTATGTAAATTAAAAGTTGACCCTGTAATCAAAATTTCCTGCTTTCCTATAGGCTTTCTTTAATACAAAATAGGCTAAGGTTCAATAAAACAAACCTTTATGGCACGAAATACAATCAAATGCCTTTCCATCCTGAATTTTGCATACTACGGTTCTGTAAACATAAATGTCCTTTTATACACAGATTAAACAATGTATACCACAACATGGAATAACATCCATCCATCAAAAGGAATTAGGAAGTCTGTACATACTCACTGTAAAAGATGTCCATATTACACTGCTGAATGTAAAACAGTTTCTGAATATATCTTTTAACCCAAAAGTAATGACATGTAAGTATATGTATGTGTAAACATACATAGTATGTATGTTTGCGTACAAATTCAAACTCTCACCTAGACTACTGCAATCTCTTCATGACAGGCATTCTGGCTTCTATTCTAATCTCCTTATAGTCTATACTTCATGTAGCAACCCAGGTCATCCTTTTAACAGGTAATCAGATCATGTCATTCCCCTGCTCTGTCTCCTCCAAAGCCTTTCATTACACTTAAAATCCAAAGTTCTGAAGGCCTAAAAGATCTAGTGCAGGATGACCGGTATCTACCTCTCCAGACCCCGTTTTCTACCACTCTGCTCATCGTAGCTCTTTGTGTCCTGGCCACAAAAGTCTCTGTATTATTGTCACACCAACACCAGCTTTGCCCTTGATCATCCTTATTCCTCATCTAAGGAACTTTCCCTTCAATATCTGTATGCTAGGCATTATCACTTCATCCAAATCTGTTCAAATGCCAGCATACCTGAGAGGACTTCCCTGACCATTATAACTAGTAAAGGATCCCCTGTCACTCTTTGTTCCCTTAGACACTTCTTTTTCTTCCTGTTTATCACTACATTATATTGTATAATTATTATTTGTCATTTTCCATCTCACCAGAATGAAAGCTCCAGGAAGATAAGGATTTTGTTTTGTTAATGGGTGTAACTTGAGAGCCTCAAACACCAATGCATTCAATATTTGTAAGGATACAGACCAAGCTGTTTATTTTTCATTTTAAATTTACATACATAAAATTTAAGTTGAAAAATTCCAGTCATCTATTTCCTCTGTAGGAAAATACCAATTGAACATTTGTTACTGACTACTTGGGCTTCATTTATCAGAGAATAAAATGCAATAAGATAAAAATAATTAAGTCTCACCTCCAAATAAGAATTGTCAGATAACTAATATACAATTAAAATAATACACTAAAATAACTCTCCCTTTCTAAAGTTCAAGGTTTTTTCCCTCTTACTTGGAATATTATTTTATAAAATCAGTCTGACAATAGTTTGAAAATAACAGATTGCTAACTATAAGCAAAAGCTAAGCAATAATTACAATTGACTCCTGGTGTTTTAGTTATCCTTTCTTTCTTTTTTTTTTTTTTTTGAAGCATAGAAGGTCTTTTCTGTATTGCTAATACATTCCAAATTTCAAAATTCAGAGGCTTAATTCTGTTTCAAATTATTAAAGTAGTAAAGAAGTGAGTTGATATTAAGCTTTACTTATGGCTAATAAATGTAGTAACACCACCCTCCCCCACTAAAAACAGATGTCTGAAAAGGTTTCCATTATTATGTGATTTTTTTTTTAAAGATTTATTTATTTATTTATTTGTTAGAGAGAGACAGCCAGCGAGAGAAGGAACACAAGGAGGGAGAGTGGGAGAAGAAGAAGCAGGCTCCTAGTGGTGGAGCCTGACGTGGGGCTCGATCCCATAACGCAGGGATCATGCCCTGAACCGAAGGCAGACGCTCAACGACTACACCACCCAGGCGCCCCTATTATGTGATTTTTTTTTTGTTTTTGTTGTCAAAATAATATAAATGTTCACGTATAAAAATTGTATCTGCACAATTAAAATTTGGAAACAATTACCTAATCTGTTTAAAAATATTCTAAATAAAGAGTTTCAGTCATTATTTTAACCCATTTATTGGGTTAATGCTGGAAAATTTAAATCCAAAAATAAATAAATAATAAAAAAAATTTTAGATGCAATTACAGCCCTCAGGATTCTGGCAAGATAAACTAAAAATGAGGTGATATTTAACGAAGAGACTATTCACAAATGTGTAGCCAAGGTTAAAGGAAAACTAGAAAGGGATAGTGAAGCACTCCTGGGCTAGCTAGTGAGCTATCATCACTCTATGCCCAAAAGGGGAAAAAGAAGGGATAGGTACTGGAACAAAGAAAGGTATAATTATAGAAGAGGGCCACAGAATGATGGAGCACAGTTACTGACAATCTGTAGCCCAGCAAAGAGAAAGCTGTTACAATATCCCAACCTTCTCTGTTCTCCTGTCAGTGCCTCCCACTTACTGAACCCAATCAGAAGCCAGAACACAAGGCAGACCAGCTGATGCAGTCCTTAGAAATCAGCCTCCGAGGACACAGAGCACATTGCACAAAGGTGGAGAATAGATTTGGAGGGATAAATGAAAACTATCCAGCAAAACAGAACCTTCGTATCAATCTTCAAGAGCAACTAACTGAAATTAGAGAAGACAACTCTTACTAGTGATTTTCAACAGATATTTTTGCCTGTTTGAGGGGGGCCTGGGTGGCTCAGTCAGTTAAGCATCTGCTCAGGTCATCTCAGGGTTTTAGGATCGAGACCCATATCGGGCTCCCTACTCAGCAGAGAGTCTGCTGCTCCTCTCTGTGCTCTCTCTCTCTCAAATAAATAAATCAATCTTAAACAAATTTTTTGCTTGCCAGTTTGATAAGCATCACAATGTAGTCAGCCTAGCTTACAGTGCCCTTCCACCTGGATTTATGCATCTTTATGAGCCCTGAACTACAACAGTCATTAACCAAGCACCAAAAATAAACTTAACATAAAACAGACCTTTCAAATAGCTCCATTGCCAAGTATTAAACCAAAATTTTCAAAACTAATTATCACAATGTGCTCACCCACACTGTTTTGTAACATTAATGTTAAAACTTATTTTTAAAATATGCTTAATCTCTCGAGTTTAAGTACCTAAATTATAACATTTTACAATATATAAAATATAATAGTACAGAATACGACTAAATGACTGATAAATAAATGTAGATACACTGAGGGCACATATTCAAAATACTTTCTTTTGGGAAACCAGATCACAAAAGTTTGGAAACCACTGCTCTCAGATTCAGCTGTATCAAATACCCAAAAAAGTTTTCAGAAAAAAGAAGTCTTCATACCTACAAAAAGTACTTTTGCATTTATCAGACTATGAAATTTATTTCTCACTTGATATTCTTTCGTTTTATTCTTCCAGTTGTTACTTATTCCCCCCACATTTTAAAAAAAAGATTTACTTATTTTAGAGAAAGTAAGGGTGGGGGAATGGGCAGAGGGAGAGTCTCAAGCAGACTCCACACTGAACGCAGAGCCCAGACAAGGTTCCATCTCATAACCACGAGATCACATCCTCACCAAAACCAAGAGTCCCACCCTTAACCAACTGTGCCACCCAGGCAGTCCCTCCCACCCCCACATTTTAAACTCATCACGTCACCCAGATCTCCAATCCCTTATTTGATTGCTTCATTTGCTCTAATATAATTCAGTGTCTTTTAGCTATTCATATAGACAAGTAGTTGGAACCCATCACACATGACAAACCTCTTAACCAGTTATCTGTCTCAGGCATTCCATTTCCTTCTTGCATCTCAGCCAAAAACTCCTTCATTCCTAATACCTCCACTACTAAGCACTGCAGGAAAAATCACCACCTTGTACTGTTACCTGTGTAACCAAACTGAGTTCAACCCCACCTAAGAGGACTTTTTAAAGGTCAACTCCCTCAATGATACTCCATAACAGCAATTTCAAAACATAATCATTATTCAAATGCTTCACCCCACTACCCATCATAACTTAGTAACTGACTTTCCCTACCACTTGTTTCACAGAGAAAATGGTAGGTTTTCTGCATTTTTTTTTTTAATTAGGCTCCACACTCAGCATGGAGCCCAATGCAGAGCTTGAACTCCCAACCCTGAAATCACCCAGGCACCCTGAAAAACTGGTAGTTTTTATGGAAGAGCTGCATGACTAGTTTTACGGAACAGCTCCCATTTCCTGTTTTTTGCAGAACAAAATTATCTAAATGCTACTTTAAATTGCAGTGAAAAAATGTGCTTCTCATTTCAGAATTCGTATTTCATTTATTACCTTCTGTAATTTCAACCTCTACGTGCTAGTTGTCTTTATCATACAAACATGTAAAAGTTTATCTTAAAAACCAACCATAACCATAGGTGGCTCAGTCAGTTAAGCACCAGACTCTTGGTTGTAGCTCAGGTCATAATCTCAGGGTACGAGATGAAGCCCTGAGACTGAAATCCTCTCTCCCTCCCACTGCTCCTCCCATTTGTACACGCCATCTAAAATAAATAAAATGTTTAAACAGCAACAACAACATTCCTTGTAAAGAGTGACATCTAAACTCCCAACCCATTTCATGTTTCATTCACACTCCAATCTGGCATTTGCCTGCACTTACACTACTGAAATCACTCTTCCCAAATGATCTCCTATTTTAAACTTCAAAAGATATTTTTATTACGTTTTTTATTTGAATTCCACTACAGTTAACATTAACTATTATATCAGTTTCAGGTGTACAAAATAGTGATTCAACAATTCCATATGTTACTCAGTGCTCATTATCCTGTGTACTCTGTAATCCCCATCACATACTTCACCCATTCCCCCACCCACCTTCCCCCTGATAACCATCAGTTTCTTCTCTATAGTTAAGAGTCTGTCTCTTTTTTTCCCTTTGCTTGTTTTGTTTCTTAAATTCCACATATGAGTGAAATCATACAGTTTTTGTCTTTTCCTGAGTGACTTACTTTGCCTACCATTGTACCCTCTAGCTTCATCCAATGCCATTGCAAATGACAAGATTTCATTCGTTTTCACGACTGAATAATATTCCCTTGTAGATTTATACCAGTATTTCTTTATCCATCCTTCAGTTGATGGACACGTGGGCTTCTTTCATAATTTGGCTTTGCAGATAACGTTGGTATAAACATCGGGATGCATGTATCCCTTTCATTTAGTGTTCTTGTATTCTTCGGGTAAATATCTAGTAGAGCAATTCCTGGATCCCAGTCATTCATTTTTAGCTTTTTGAGGAAACTCCATGCTGTTTTCCACAGTGCCTGCACCAGTCTGCATTCCCACCAACAGTGCACAAGTGTTCCTCTTTTTTCACATCCTCATAGACACTTGTTTCTTGCATTGTTGATTTCAGCCATTCTGACAGGTGTGAGATGATATCTCATTATAGTTTTGATTCACATTTCCCTGATGATCAGCGATGTTGAGCATCTTTTCACGTGTCTGTTGGCCATCTGATATCTTCTTTGGAGAAATGTTTGCTCATGTGTTCCCCAGTCTTTAACTGGATTATTTACTCTTTAGGTGTTGAGTTTCATAAATTCTTATGTATTTCCGATACAGACCTTTTATCAGATATGTCATTTCCAAATATCTTCTCCCATTCTGTAGGCTGCCTTTCAGTTTTATTGATGGAAGTTTCCTTTGCTGTGCAGAAGCTTTTTATTTTGATATAGTCCCCAAAGTGTATTTTTGCTTTTGTTTCCTCTGCCTGAAGAGACATACCCAGGAAAAAGTTGCTACAGCTGATGTCAAAGAAGTTACTGCCTATGTTTTCTTCTAGGGTTTTTATGGTTTCAGGTCTTTACATTTAGATCTTTTGAATGTAGATTTAGTTTTGCATATGGTATAAGGAAGTGGTCCAGTTCCATTCTTTTGCATGTTGCTGTCCAGTTTTCCCAACACCATTTGTTGGAAAGATTTCACTTTTTCCCATTGGATATTCTTTCCTGTTTTATCAAAGATAACTGACCATGCAAGTTTTAAGTCCATTTCTGGGTTTCCTATTCTGCTTTGCTTGATCTATGTGCTTACTTTTATCACAGTACCATACTGTTTTGATCACTTTAACTCTATAACTAGAAATCCAGAATTGTGATGCCTCCAACTTTGCTTTTCCTTTGCAAGATCACTTTGGCTATTCGAGGTCTTTTATCATTCCATACAAACTTAAGGATTCTTTGTTCCAGCTCTATGAAAAATGCCAGTGTTATTTTGATAGGGATTGCACTGAATCTGTAGATAGTTTTGGGTAGTATAGACATTTTAACAATATTTGTTCTTCCAATCCATGAGCATGGAATGTCTGTCCGTTTCTTTGTGTCATCTCCAATTACTTTCACCATTGTTTTATAGTTTTCAGAGGACAGATCTTTTACCTCTTTGGTTAGGTTTACTCCTAGGTGTCCTACGGTTTTCGGTGTCGTATGGGTACATTTATTCCTAAGTGTCTTATGGTTATGGTGGGGGAATGGGTGAAATATGTGATGGGGATTACAGAGTACACATATGGTGTCTTATGCAATTGTAAATGGAACTGATTCCTAATTTCTCTTTCTGCTGCTTCACTACTGGCGTATAGAAATGCAACAGATTTCTGTATGTTGATTTTGTGTCCTGTGACTTTACTGAATTGGTCTATCAGTTCTAGTAGTTTTTCAGTGAGTCTCTTGGGTTTTTTATATATAGTATCATCTTATCTGCAAATAGTGAAAGTTTGACTTCTTCCTTGCTGATCTGAATTCCTTTAATTTCTTTTCATTGTCTAACTGCTGTGGCTAGGACTTCCAGTACTATGTTCAATAGAAGTTCTGAGAGTTAGACACCCATGTCTTCTTCCTGACCTTAGGCAAAAAGCTCTCTTTGGAAAAGTATCTATTCATATCATCTGCCTATTTTTAATTGGATTATTCATTTTATGAGTGTTGAGTTTTATAAGCTCAATGTCACTGATCATCAGGGAAATACAAATCATAAAATACAATGAGAGATCACCTCACACCTGTTAGAATGGCTAATATCAACAACACAAGAAATAATGGGTGTTGGCGAGAATGTGGAGAAAGGGGCACCCTCTTGTACTGTTGGTGGGATACAAACTGGTGCAGTCACTCTGGAAAACAGTATGGAGGCTCCTCAAAAAGTTAAAAATAGAGCTACCCTACAACCCAGCAATTACAACACTACAGATTTACCCAAAGAATACAAAAATATGAATTCAAAGGGATACACACACCCCTATGTTTATGCCCGCATCATCTATAATAGCCAAATTATGGAAACAGTCCAAGTGTCCACCAACTGATGAATGGATAAAGACGATGTGGGGTATATATACAAGGGAATATTACTCAGACATAAAAAAGAACGAAAACTCACCATTTGCACAAACATATATGGAGCGAGAGAGTATTATGCTAAGCAAACTAAGTAAAAAAAAGACAAATACCATATGATTTCACTCACATGTGGAACTTAAGAAACAATACAAGGGAGCAAAGAGGAAAAAAAAAAAAAAGAAAGAAAGAAAGAGAGAGGCAAACCAAGAAACAGACTCTTCACTGTAGAGAGCAAACTGACGGTACCAGAGGGGAGATAGGCAGGGAGATAGGTTAAATAGGTGATAGGGATTAAGGAGTACACTTGTAATAAGCACCAAGTGATGTATGGAAGTGTTAAATCACTATATTGTAACCTGAAACTAATATTACACTGTATGTTAACTAACTGGAATTTATTTTTTTAAAAGATTTTATTTATTTATCTGACAGTAAGAGAGACAGTGAGAGAGGGAACACAAGCAGGGGGTGTGGGTCAGGGAGAAGCAGGCCTCCCACAGAGCAGGGAGCCTGATGCAGGACTGGATCCCAGAACCCTGGGATCATGACCCGAGCCGAGGGCAGACGCTTAACGACTGAGCCACCCAGGTGCCCCAACTAACTGGAATTTAAATAAAAACTTAAAAAAAAATAGATCCAAACACACCACGAATGTAATGTATTATAAAAAATGTATAAGACAACAATGGAAAAAATAATGCTGCAAAAACTGGCTGAATGTGAGAAAAAACAAAGGTGGATTTCAACCTTACGCCTTGATCAAAACAAACTCCAGACAGATCCATTCACTTGTTCAGTCATTCATTTCTAAGTACTTATAGGTAGTGGGCTAGGTGTTAGCTAGGTGTTAGCAACAATTATAACAAGATGAACACAGGCAAGATTCCTATCCTCACCGAAAATAGACAAAATGAGTAAGATACGAAAAGTGAGTAAACAAATACATATATACAAGCATCAGTTCTAACTGTAAGTTACATACTATAAGCTCTGTGAAAGACAGTCAAGAACAATTTCTCTGAAGAACTGACAGGAGGAGCCCGCCATGACAAAAACAAACACGCAAACCAAACAATCTTGGGGACAGAGTATTCTAGATAAAAGAACAAATATCAAGGCTCTAAGGTGAGAAATGGCTTTGTAGGTATGTAAAATGGTAAACCAAACTCCTTACTATAGCTTAAGTGCCAATGAAACACTTTAAGCAAGATAATGACTTCTCTTAATGTATGTACATTTTTAAAAGTTCACTCTGGCTGCTAAGTAGAAAATGAGACTCTAGGAGGAAAAAGCAGAATAAAGAAAACAAAAGTCAGGAAACTACAACAGTATTCCAGGCAAGAGATGATAATGACTCGTACTTAAGTGGTGAGAAACAGAGAGGGATAGGCAAGAGTTAAAACACAATTTTAAGGAAGAAGGCTCACAACTGGTTGATATGTTTAATATGAGAAATAAATGAAAAGGAAATATCAATGACAAAAACTAGTTTTTTCGCCAAAGCAACTTGGTGGACAGTGGAGTAATTTATTGAGAAGGTAAGAATAGGCTTAGAAAAGCAAAAAACAAAACAAACTACAAGTTCAGTTTTGAATACGTTAAAATTTGAGATGGCTAAGAGACACCCAATTGAAGAAAGGAAACTAGTAACAGTAGTAGTTTCTTAATAGTAGAGGAGCAGGGGACTGGTGAGAGAAGGAGACATTTTTAGTGTCTGTATTACCTACATACGTTAAATTTTTCCCACCAGATATACTTATTTTTTAAATTAATAAACTACTAAAACACACACTAACCACTATATAGCTAAACAAAGTCCATGTACAGTGTAGAGACTTCTCAACTATTTCCTTTAGATTTTCACATATTTCACACATATAATCATTTTTAATAATTTTATTGCAAATACTATCAATCCTACCACCACAGGTATCTAAATGTTCCTTCCTCCTTGAAATCCCTTATGATCCCTTTCTCTCCAGTCTCTCTTTCAGGTAGAAAGGCTCCTTTCTCTCAATCCTTATAGCTCCTTGTTCATAAGCATCACAGCATAGTGATTAAGTACCTGGGTTCTGGAGCCAAAGAGTCTGGATTCCAATCCAGGTGGTTCCACTAACTAGTCTAGGTGAATTAATTTTTGTGCCTCCTTTCCTCATTTGTAAAATAGGTTATATAAATCACCAGTTACCTCAAGAGTTGTATGGATTAAATAATTTCATACTGATAAAGCCCTTTAAACACAGTGACAAAGAGTGGCACTTAATATATGTTAACTATTACTAAAATTATGATAAAGTGTAATTTCAGAAGTTCTACTGGGCTTTTGTGTATTAAAGGCAGTCAAGGGGCGCCTGGGTGGTTCAGGGAGTGATCCCAGAGTCCTGGGATCGAGCCCCGCATCAGGCTCCGTGCTCCGCTGGGAGCCTGTCCCACTCCCCCTGCTTGGGTTCCCTCTCTCGCTGGCTGTCTCTGTCAAATAAATAAATAAAATCCTTAAAAAAACTAAAAATAAAAAATAAAAAAATAAAGGCAGTCAAGACAGGTTTTATTTCTACTACTTGCTCTAGACTGGCAAATTAATCACAAGTACTGTTGAAAAGGATAATTATAAAATATAGTAGAGTGATGAAGATACTAGAAAGCTAGCTAACTTCTGTGATTAGAAATACTGAAATATATTTTTAAGATATATTCTTACTATAAATCTTACAAACTCATCATGGCATGACTGATGACTTCAACCTACCTGTCAATGAGTTGGGCTAATTTTTACTGTAGTTGGTCTGTAATTTTCTATTGGTAGCCAAACAAAGCAAAAGACAGCTAATCCATATGGCAAAAAAATAAACTTTTTAGAAGAAAAAACTACAGGACATTAGGAGAAGGAAGGAAAAATGAAGTAGGGGGGAACATAGGGGGAGATGAAGCAGGAGAGAGTATGGACTCCGGGAAACAAACTGAGGGTTTTAGAAGGGAGGGGGGTGGGGGGAATGAGCTAGCCCAATGATGGGTATTAAGGAGGGCACGTATTGCATGGAGCACTGGGTGTTATACGCAAACAATGAATCATGGAACACTACATCAAAAACTAATGATATACCACATGGTGATTAACATAACATAATTAAAAAAAAAAAAAAACACCAAACCCCAAAAACAAACAACTACAGGGCCAAAAACCAAACCAAAACAAAAACCACATTACAAGATCTTACTGTTGTTATCCTGCTAGTGTACAGTCTCATATGTAACAACATTCACATGTAACATTTGATTAACAAGTAAAATCAAATCTAATAGGTGATAAGAGGGATATAAAACTGTAGATATGGCAAATCCAAATTTTGTATTGAAATTCTGTGTGTGAGTAAGCAATACATATGATATAGATAAGACGGCTACCAAGTGATTATCTCTCTGATGGGATGGGTGATTTTTTATCTTAATTTTTTGACAATTTTCTGTTTTTTCCAAATCTTCAAAGAGCATGCTTGGCAGAGTATTTATAGCATATGGAAAGAAATGAATAAATTTTAACTGTTAGTAGAAAAAAGATTTTAACTGCTATGCTATTAAAGAATTAAAATAGATCTCAGTTATCCTATAGTCTATGTGCTCTTGCCATGATACTTCTTTTATTTTTTTTAAGATTGCATTTATTTACTTGAGAGAGGGACAGGGAGAGAGAACACACAAGCAGGGAGAGTGGCAGACAGAGGGAAAAGGAGAGTCAGGCTCCCCCCTGAGCAGGGAGCCCAATGTGGGGCTCCATCCCAGGACCCTGGGATCATGACCTGAGCTGAAGTCACCCAGGTACCCGCCATGATACTTGTTTTAAAATAAGACTTAAATATAACCAATAACCTTTGACTTTAAATCTCGCTACCAACCAAATTCCCTATCCTGGAATTAGTAATTAGAGGAAATAACTAAAGTACTGACAATTGCACCATAATCAGGGATTCAGATAAACCAGAGGATATAAATGGTTCTCACACTTGTTCAGTACTCTGTGGATCACCATGAAATATTGCCATATTTAATTGTTTCTTAAAACCTTTTATTTAACATGTCATTTATTTGGGATTATGTTCTTATAATTACATTACACATACAGATTTGGTATAAAAACCAAGCTGTCAAATTAACCATAACCAGCTAATACTGTCAATATGTGTTTGCAATTTATTAATTATATTTGTCATACTCTTTTTTTTTCTTTGATTACTGGCAAACAAAATTGTTGAAATAACTTGGTAGGTAGAATAACTTAAATTGGGGGGCGCCTGGGTGGCACAGCGGTTGAGCATCTGCCTTCAGCTCAGGGCGTGATCCCGGCGTTATGGGATCGAGCCCCACATCAGGCTCCTCCGCTATGAGCCTGCTTCTTCCTCTCCCACTCCCCCTGCTTGTGTTCTCTCTCTCGCTGGCTGTCTCTATCTCTGTCGAATAAAAAAAAAAAAAAAAGAATAACTTAAATTGGTAGATAGAATAACTTAAATTGGTAGAATTCTGTATTGCACATAAGTTTTTCTCTGTGAACTGGGAGAAGACTGAAATTATTCTATTAAAGAAACACGTCCAACCTAACATTATTTAGATATTTAAATATAGCATCTTATCTAAATTATTGGCAAAAATAAAGTACTGTCCTTCTCTTCTTTCTAGCATTACTCTTGGATTTCTGCTTAATGTAAAACAATTTTTTCCAGATATATTTCTATATAATCCTCCACCAAATCTGTGACTTAAGAGAAATAAAGTCAAATGCAAAATTAAGAGAAGCCAAAAGTTAAGGTAAAGAAAAAGATCAAATTGACATGTTTTCTTTTCTAATTCATGTCATGTAAGTGTCCCTTGTAATTCTCTAGCTTAAAAGCTTTTAATAACTCACTAATTTGAAATATCAAACTCTTTATTAGCATAGCATATTAGGCCCTATGTGATCTGGCTCCATAATCTGCTCCCCGCTCTGTTAACACCTGTCACTACTTTTCTATATATAACTACACTGTAGCCAAACTACTGGCCATTTCCTAACTACCTACTGTGGCTTTTGCCTTTGCACTTTTTTGAATATTCTATTCTTGTTGCCTGAATGACCTTTACAGCAACTTAGTTTATCAATTCCTATCTTTCCATATTCATCTTTGAATCCCTCCCTCTACAGTGCCTTATCAAATAATAAGCAATGTAAATACACGCTGAACATAATTGTCTTACTACATTAACCACATGCTACTTTCTACTATGCTTTTAAATACTGTATCCATCCTTTAAGAGAAGATATGGTTATCTGCATTAAACTTAACCATTATCTATTAAGCTTCTCCCCACTTCAAGAGCCAACTTCTAGAGACACAAAAATGGATAAGACAATCCTAAAATTTAATGAGTCAAATATATATGCAAGCAGACAACTTCAATATCATAGTATTCAAAAACTTCAGTACAAACCATATGAATCCAAAAGGTGTATCCTGTAAGAACAGAGGAGTACACCTAACCCATGCTGAAAAGAAGAGGAAGGAAGAGATGGGCAAAGAAGTTTGAGAGGACAATTGTGTTGTGTCTTTAAAAACAAGCAGGAATTTTGACTTGATGTAATGGAATATTTCATTTTCGTATGCTCATCTATTTCATTAATTCAAGAATTACCAAACAACTATTATGTATGCCCCAGACCCTGAAGATGCAATGGTGGATAAAACATATTCTTTGCCTTCTTGGAAGGTGCAATAAGATAGAGAGCCAGATACATCCCTAACGTAATTTTCTTACATGCTATAAACAGACGCAAAACTAAGAATCATGAAGTACATAGGAAAAAGCAATTAATTCTGTATCAGGCTTCAGAAAAACTAAAATATACACCTCCCTAGAAAAACTAAAATATACACAAAAACACACACACTCTTTTGCATACTATATGGAGGGAGGGGGGGGCGTGTAGAATTCCGGTTAAAAAACTTCACATTTTATAAAGGCTTGGAACTCATACTGAACTACAAAAAGAGAAACACAAAATTTAAAAATCAACCAAAAGTATATGAGGTCAACTAATATATAATACTTTATCTGACATAGTGCAGAGCAACGCTACAATAGCTTACCTTGGATCTCTTTTCATTGCTCCCAAAGATCAAATGAGAAACACAAAGAATAGTATTCACGTCCAAAGCTGATATATAAGATCAGACAAACACGTTTAAACGGATATGCAAACAGATGAGAATAAAACCCAGTGTCTTTTTAACTTCAGACTTTTAACAATATTGACGTTATATTAACATAACATCATAAAATTAGCCCAATGTAGTAAAAGTACTCCTAGAATTAATGCTTTAATATGATTCTAAGTTAAACTCTATTTTCTCAGATTATATATAAAGTAGCTTGCTCTAGAAATTACTTTCATGTTCTAAACTCCATGAGAGGAAGAAACTGAGAAAAAATTACTTGTCATATAAAGTTTAATAGATGACTTTTAACTGTGAAGAAAAAAACCCCCAAAACCTTATAAAATCACTACTCATTACTCCTTTAACAAATTCAGCAAAATTACATTATGCCATCATGCTAAATCTAATAATTCATAATTGATTTAAAAGGCAAAACTCGAAACTAATAAACTCATCATTACCTTAGGAAGTAGTCTTGACCCTTGCCTCAAAAAAAAAAAAAACTCTAAATTTGATGGCGCTTCCAGAACTACCAATTTATAGGAAATACAGAGGACAAAAGAATGGAATGCTAGCAGCAAAATCCAAGACTAGAAGACTCCAAATAACCTGGTTTTTTCAACAAAATCAATGCAAGAATGAAGGAGAGAGAGACAGAAGAAAGAGAAATCTATAAATTAAGAGACATATGAACCAATCACAACGTGTGGACTTATTTGGATCATGTTCAAACAATATAAAAATTTTAAAATTATGATTTTTGAAGCAATTGGAAATATGAACACTAGATTATGCTATTAAGAATTTGTTTTTTTATGGTACTGTAGTTACATTATAAATGAAAGTGTTCTCATCTCTGAGAGTTACAAACTGAAGCATTTACAGAATGTTGTCAATGACTTGCTTCAAAATAATACAGAAGGGAGGTATACAGAGGGTATGGATGGGGCAGAACCAGCCATGAATAAATATTATAGGGGACAGAGTAATAGGCATGTGAGAGTTCAAATATTGTTTTGCTTTCATGTATATTAGAAATACTCTAATAAAAGGTTTTGTTTTAATATAAAAAAATCTAAAAATAGAAATTGCTTTGTGTAATATTCTGTGACAAACTCATAACTTTCAAGGTCTCTCCGTTCTTTTTCAGAGGAATAATAAATCTAGTATCATCTCCTCACCCCATCCCCGACACACCCACTTTTTTTCAGATACTTCTGCAAACTGTATTCCACATGAAAACATGAGTACAGGGCTCTCCTCTCACTTCTCTCCTGCCTTCCCTTCATTTCAACTATAACCCAAACTGCAATGCAAATAAGGGCTGACAAGTATAAAAACCATGCTAAATATTTCAGTGACTACTCTAAATTCTGAGGAGAAATCAAATATGCACAGTGTTACTATATCCTGAAGCAACAGTCCTCAAACTATATTTGTACATAAAAACCATTTAGGGAGCTTATTAAAAAGGTAGATTTCCTTATCTCCACTCAGATTCAGAGTTAACAGATTTAAATATGCTATCCTGGAGCTAGGGAATCTGCTTTTTAACACCATTCTAATGTTGGGGATCTAGGAAACACCCTTTGAGAGATAAGCCCCCAAAACCTTTGCAAATGACCTTTAGAACTTATAACCATGTACTGCTTAACTGCAAGACAACATTTATAGAAGTCAAATGGCAACAAACCAAGCAGAAAAAGTCCCTGCCCTCACAGATTTTACACTCTACCAAGAGAGGAGAAAAAGATATATGTAATTACCCCTGAAACTAATAATAGCCTATAATGTTAACTAAATCGAATTTAAATTTAAAAAAAATTGAAAAAAGATATATGTAATTAAATCATATATGTTAGGTTGCAATAAATGCTATGAAGAAAAACAAGGAGGTTAAGGGGGATAGATAACGACTGGGGAGAGGAATATTACTTTAGATACGATGCTTAGGAAAGACTTGCAAATAACGTAGCTCAGAAAAGAAAGTGAGCAAGTCAGGAAATGAGTTTATCTGTAGGAAGAGTCAAATTTAAACCTGCTTTTCCTCAAGCACAAGTATTCAATACAAATATAAAATATATCTTCAATTTTGTTTATTGATTATATTCTAATATTTTTATCCTTCAATTATAGTAATCCAGATTTTAAAAAATTAAGCTTACGGATGTGCCTGGGTGACTCAGTCAAGCATCTGCCTTCCACTCAGGGTCCTGAGATCGAGCCCCGCATCAGGCTCCCGGCTAAGCTGGAGACTGCTTCTCCCTCTCCCTCTGCTACTTCCCCTGCTTGTGCTTTCCCCCTCTGTCTCTCTCTCTCAAATAAATACTTTAAAAATAAAAATTAAAATAAGAATAAAAATTAAGCTTATAAACTAACACGGAAACAATCTATATTTATAACTGTTTTTATGGGAAAACATTTCTATGTAGTAAGTTTTTCAGATGGTCTGTTTCTATCCTTCAATGTAAATGAAGTGGACTTTGTCCTTAAACAGGAGAAAAGCCCCTGAATTCACTGGGAAGTATATATTTAGCAGAATTTTAGTGTTCCTTAGTATATTTGTTAAACAATCTACCACTGAAATTGAAAAGCAGTTTAAAAACATAAAATCAATATGAGTAAAGTACTCACAGAAGAGCAGTATTAGTAAAGTACTTACAAAATTGTAGCAAGAGGTTTATAATCAAGCAGTTTTACCTTAAACTGGTTTATCTCAATTGTATTCTTATCTTTTTATCTTATAATAGGAAGCCTACACAGAAATGAACAAGTGGGAATTTCCAGACATACTAAAACACTTAAAGAAATATGAAAGAGCTATCAGAAGAGTTATTTTTGTGAAGTTATTTTAAGATAGATGGCTGTACTCAAAGCTTTAAATGTAAAATTTTGG
This sequence comes from Ursus americanus, assembly GCF_024610735.1. Classification (NCBI taxonomy): domain Eukaryota; kingdom Metazoa; phylum Chordata; class Mammalia; order Carnivora; family Ursidae; genus Ursus; species Ursus americanus. The sequence goes on along the minus strand of NC_142144.1, from coordinate 59,739,447 downwards.
AATGAGTTCTTACCATTAACTATTCCAAGTCCTTAAAAGTACACCTACAAATTCTATATATTTTATATTTTGAATGGTATTACAAAAATAACAACAGTAATACATGGTCATTGTAAACAAGAAATCGGGAGTGGAAGGGAAAATTAAAAACACCCACCCCAGTTCCACTACCCCATTATGACAATTTACCTGAATGTACTATCTTACAACTTCAGTGATACAAATTTTTAACAAAGTCATAAATACTAATTTCCTTTAAATAAAATCTTTTTTTTAACCAGAAAGTAATACGTTTATTGTGAAAAATCTAAGACATACAGAAAAGTTAAAAGAAGAAAATGAAAAATACCCAGAATCTTGCTACTTAGCAATAACCACTATTAACACTTTGTTGGTGTTCCTAAGTCTTTTTTCAAAGTGAACATATTTAATATACTTTTTTTTTTTAAGATTTTATTTATTTATTTGACAGAGATAGAGACAGGCAGCGAGAGAGGGAACACAAGCAGGGGGAGTGGGAGAGGAAGAAGCAGGCTCATAGTGGAGGAGCCTGATGTGGGGCTCGATCCCATAATGCCAGGATCACGCCCTGAGCCGAAGGCAGAAGCTTAACCGCTGTGCCACCCAGGTGCCCCTAATATACCACCTTTTAAGCACAGTTCATTCTGGAACACTCACAGGTCCCAAGTGGAAGATGATACAACAAAGGGCATGGTGACAGATAATACTACCACTGGGGTTTATTAGTCTATCCTGATTAAAAAAAGAAGAGCCTCAAGTAATTCAATACGTATTTTAAAGATTCATATTACTATGCAAGTTCCTTGGAAATAAAAACAGCTGTTACTTGTTATGGGCACCTCTAATTTTATGAAGATAGCCTAGAAATGATTTGAAAGTTAAAATACAACTATGGAAGGGACCCAATCTCTCTGAAACATGACTCCCCCCTGCCCTAGTTTTTTTCCTTAGAAATAAAAATAAATAAAAGGGCACAAATAAATACAATGAGAAACAGGGTATAAGGCAAAACATACTTGAACCTATCAGGACATTTTTACTGTATTAAATCTAAATCACTCTCAAATTAACAAGTGGAACAAAATCTCCTAAATTAATAGTCTATAAATTTACTATATTCCATATAATACCTTTTACTTATTCCAGAATGAACTCTTTTCAGTTTTATTACTTGCCTCTCCTTAATTATTTCAGCTTTTAGCTGCATTATACAGATTTTAATCATATTCTTCTAAAGGTTCATCTTTCCAGTTTGAAGGCAGTCAACCCTCACAAAAAGTTCTGTCTTTGGTCCTCTTGTATTTCCACTACTCTGTCCTCAACAATCTCATTCACTCCCATTTCTTCAACCACCATCCCTCTACAGATTAATTCCTAATTAAACATCTCTAATCTAACCCTAGTCACACTGCTGAGCTCTATCTCAGCCTTCCAATAATTCTCAGGTGCGTATCTTCAAACGAATGCCTCATGTTCTCTCAGCATCACCATCACCTGGGCTCAAGTTCATTTTGTACACCATTGTCTCCCTCATACCCCAAATCCAACAACTTGCCATTTAACCACTTGCACCTCCTGAATTTACCTCTTTTATAGCCTCACTCGCTTTTTCATTCCTATTGCTTATTATCTCGTGATGGATTAACTCAATAACCTTTTAAATAGTTTCCTTTCTTCATCTCTTTCCATTTTAGCTTTCAACCCTCAAAATACTAGTAAAATCATGTCACTCCCTTAGCTAAAACCTGTAATGGATCTACACTGCTTACATTCTAAATTCCTTAGCAAGCATTCCAGGTCCTCCTTAATTAGCCCCAGCCTATCCTTCTAGATTTCATGAGTAAGCCAAGATGTACCATCAAAAATGCAAAAGTGATTATGTTCTCCCCATTTGTAGGGGGGAAAAAAACGAATGTACTAGATAGAATCTCAATTAAGGGTTTCCTCCCACAATTTGTTTTAAACCTTTTGGACCCCTAACAAAAAATCATATGATATAATTAAATAGAATTTATCAGTATTTTCTCAATGTTCTGCAAATAGTACCATAGACTTCCAGATGTCTGACAATGGCACAAGTTTGAGAATCACAGTTTAATATATTTAACCTTTTATTATAATTGTGTGTACATGTACCACCTTTTAAACCTTTTGGGGACAGGAACTGTCCCCTAAATCCTAACACAAACCAGGTGCTCAATAAATGTCTTGTTAATTAAAATCCCTCATCCTTTTATCAGTGTACCTGAACATTTTCTGACTCTTCTCCAAATAACCCAACTATTTTTTTTAGAACGGCAACTGTAATAAATAGAACTACATGGAGTATCAAGGTCTAACATTCTATAGTTCTGAACAAGAGGTAAATCCAAATTCTATTACCAAAGGTCCCCAATTTTTAAAGATTTACATTAAAAAGATAGAATTACAGAATCCAGTAGAAGTGGGGGAAGTTCGGCTACTAGGGAGAAAGAAGCATCCCATCTAAACTCCCAATTAATTTCTGGATTTTGATCTTAAGCAAGTCAACAAAATTCAAAATTTAATCACTTAGGAAGTGATTAAAATTGGTCTATAAAATTTATTTGTATTTCAGTACTTGTACTTGGAAGCCACTAGTGTTTTTACATTTCTGAGGCTTCATGATGATGCTGTTGTACTCTCATCCCCAAGAAAAAACGTTCTGCCAAAAAGCAATCACGAAACTAAATAACCTTCAGCTGTATTTTAAGAAAGCATTTTTTAAGCCCATTACACGTACCATTTAACAGCATGTCAGTTCAGAAATCAAAAATAATTTTAACATGGAAATGTTACAGATGATTTTCATCAAAACATTATTTTTTGTTTTTTTTTAATGCCAGTATAGTTAACATACAGTATTCTATTAGGATCAGGTGTACAATATAGTGATTCAACAATTCTACACTGCTTAGTACTCATCATAAGTATACTTCTTAATCCCCATCACCTATTTAACCATTCCCCCCACCTTCCTCTCCTCTAGTATCCATCAGTTTATTCTACATAGTTAAGAGTCTGTTTCTTGGTTTGTCTCTTTTATAAATTCCTTTGCTTGTTTGTTTTGCCAAAGTATATTTTAAATGGCCAAAATTAAAAATTTAAGTTCAGCTCTGTTGGGGTCCCAGGTGGTAACTCTTTGATAGCTACAATCTTTTAAAACTACGAAAAGCCATCTTCTGGCTTCATAGCAATATTCTTAAAGCTTTCAACAATATTCTAAAATTTAAAAGCTTTCAAATACAACATTATTTAAAATGTGGAGGAGTCAAAAATTCTTATTTATATTTGACAGTTTCTACAGCTCTGCACATAACTTCCTATTAAGTATTTTTTATTCCTTTTCACTTAGATGATCTTCTCCATACTTCTAATGCTAATTGCTATTTCTGTCAATTGCTTCAAATAAATGAATGAGATCCCTTCTAAAATATAACTTTTACCTAATCTCTTTACCCCTTCTCATTTCCTCCTCTCACTTACTATCCCCCCACCTTCAGACTTAGGTCTCCTTCTTAAGTTCCCCTTGTACCTGTTTATATGTCCACTATTAGAATCATTATCTTTTTAAGTTTGTTTCCCTACCACTTAGGGGCAGGGTACTTATCTTTTGATCTCAGGGACTTGAATGTCTAACTTTGGCAGATACTCACATATTTGTACAATCAACTTATCTAAACTAACACTTCCACAGTACAAATGTATGGACTGAGATTCAAATTAAACACTGTGTACACAGTCCAGGGTACTAATGCCATTGGGCTGCTCTAAGATAATGTGGCATCTTTCTAATGTACCTCATTTCTTGCTCATAAAATACTTATGAAAGCTCAGCAGTATTAGAGCAGCTGTAAAGTTCTCTATACAATTATCTAAAATTAAGAATTAATTCAATATTTTACAAATATATATAAAACAAAACTTAAATTACATCTGGGTGATTTTTTATTACTAAAACACCATATACCATGTATTTACAAATAAGGTATTTGAGTCAACTAGGGAAAATCATACTCATGTGGCCAGTCTATGGAATGTTGTTCTGAAACATATATCTCTATGTATCTTAATTGTATACCAAACAGTTATAACCAATGCTTTTCTCAAAATTATCCCAAAGTATTTATTTAGTAATAACTCAGATTTTAGGCTATTACAGAAAAAGAAATGAATTCCTAGTATCGATAAGTATGGTCTGGCAAACCCATTATGTACAGAATGTTTATATACATCAAATAAAATGAAAGCAAAGGACTCAAAACTTTATCTGAGACCATCATATCATTTTTTTTGCTATTAAAATGCAAGAATTTTATCTTTCTTGAGCTAAGAATATCAGAAATACATTATTATGTTTATAAACAACAGAATGTTTTAAGTTTAATTTCTAAGTATGGATGCTATTAGATCATATGGGAATACAGTATTCTGAGCATTAGCCACCAGGAATCATTCTAAGCATTCAGAAATTAACTTTATGAAGAACAGAAATAATCTCCCTCTTTTGTAGGACTCAAGAAGTATTTCTTACACACACAATGCTTCTGAAAACACCTGTAATTCATCCAAACCAATACGATACTTCTTAGCACTTTCATGCAACCATTCTCTCATCTCATTCTAAATCCCTGTTTCCACATTTATAAAATTGGATGCTCGGACTAGATGAATTCTATGGTGCCTCCCAGATCTAAAATCTTGTGACATCAATTTGGAGTATATTTTACTACTTAAAAATAATGACATGTGAATGGACTGTTTTTCTTAAGAGTCATAACTATAATGACTCTGTGGAGACAAGAACAATAAATACACTACACAAGTACAGTATCACTAAAGTATTAAAAGTAAGCCTTTTTGTTTTCTACTTTATGAATTCTACTTTATGAAAGGATTCAAGAAGGTATTCCTTAAATAGGGACCCCTTACTGATTCAAGCACTATGTTAACTATTGCTTTCAGTGAAAGAAGTCACTGATAGTCTTGAAAACATATGGGAAGCCACTGACACATTAGGTTATTTTTAAATTACCATTATAAATCAAGGAGCAAAAATCTACAACTTCTCAGGAGCTATCCATAAAAGCACTAGTATAATGCCCAGCTTTAGATATGAAGAAAATATTCATTTTATTCAACTACTAATTACTAATACTGTAATGGCAATAACTTATATCTAACTATGGAACAGACACTGTTGACTTCACATTTATTAACTCATTTAATCCTACAGTAACACCATCAGGTACTATTATTATCCCCATTTTACAGATGAGGAAACTGAAGCCAAAAAGGTAAAGTGGCTTGTTCAAGTTCACTCAGCTCTTAAAAAACCAAGCTAGTATTCCACTTCAACTACCATTTCCAACATTCAATTATTTTTCTATTACTAAAGAGCTTCACTTGAGAAATTAATCTGGCTCCCATCAAATATATGATTATAAATACGTTTATTTTAGTACCTCTTGTGCTACATTACTTCCTCTCACTAAAGAAAAACAGCGGACTCTGAATATGCACAGTGCCACCTGAACTATGATTTCTAGTAAACATAAATGTCTAAACGTTTTAAAAAATTGTGTTCATGCATCCACTATTATCGCAAAAATTCAGTCTGCTCATGAAGCCGAGAGAAAAGATCAGGAACACGCCAGAGTAATTATTAATCATTTAAAAACAATCCATAAATTTACGATGGCCGACATGGGTAATGAAACTATACATTTTTTGGTTTGAAACTACCACCTTTTTACATGAGCAAAACACAGTTTTCTAACGATATTTCATCCTAAAAACTTTTTTAATGTCACGTTAAAACTATCTAAAAGTTGTGGTCCATCTTCTAACCCACTAAAACTTTTCCTCTACCCTATCCCCGTAATTCTTCCCATGGGCATCATTTTACTTTGTATCTACTGACTTTACCTGTTCTTCGGCGCTCAGGACTGGGCTCCCTTTCAGCTTTACATATGGGTTCCCACATCCACCACACCCTTACGAGCCCCCCACTCAGGGCTGCTCCTTCTCCTCCCCGGGCTCTCCAACACCAGCTCAGCACCTGTACCGCTACGCCCCCCGACCCTGGCCCAACCCATCCTCGGACACGTGCGAGACTGTTTGTGTCACTCCATCAGTCCCACCAGGGACGAGGTTCACTTACCGAGAGAGAAGCGCCAACTTTTGCTCCAGCATCATCTCCAGCTTCTGGCCCTGTTTGGAGACCCAATGGTCCACCCCATGCAAGCGGTAGCACGTCTCCAGCATCAACCTGAAGTCCGCCACAAACTCGGTAATGCCCCCATACCGGCCGCTGGCGAACTTCTCCTCCATCTTCAGCAGACACATGCCCTGCCCGAGCTGTTGCGGGAGAGTGCGACCGCCCCTGCCGCCGCTGCGCGGCCCCTCGGCCACCTCATCCTCCCCGGTGGCAACGCCCCCCAAGGGCTGCAAGAAGGGGGCGGTGAGGCCCCGGTGCTTCTCCTGCAGGAACTCGCCCAGGATGCGGTAGCCCTGCCGCAGCTCATAGGTCAACTCCTGCTCCTTGCAGCCACCGCCCCCGACCACCATCTCCTCTTCCTCCTCCTCCTGGTCGTCCTCATCCTCCCGCGAGGAGGAACTCCTCCCTTGTGCCGGCCCTGAGGCCGGGACCGCCGCTGCCATCTCGTCGTCGTCCTCTTCCTCGGGCGCCGGTGGCTGCCTCTCCTCCTCCCCGGCCGGCTCCATCTCCCCCGGCGTCTCGGGCACGCTCATTGCCCCGGCAGGATCACGCTGGGCCGTGCGGAGCGGCCGCTCGAGGCGCCGGGGGACGCGTGAGCGCGGGCCGCTTCTTCAGGGCTCGGCCGTGCCGCGCAGCACCAGCCGCATCGGGCTTCACTCTCAGCCGCCCGCTTGGCTCACTACGCGCGGGGGTCTCTAGCTCGCAGCCGGCGGGGCGGGGTTACATGGCGCGCGAGGGAGGGGGGAGAGAAGAGGAGAGCCTAGGTGCCCTCCTCTCCCCTCCCCCCGGCGGCGGCGCGCGCCAGGCCCTCCTTTGCCTCACCCCTCCGCGCCCCGCCCGCCCGCCGGCTTGCTCTTTGCGGGCCAGGCCGAGCCCGGCTGCCGCGGCCTCGGCGCCCCACCCCTCCGGGCCGGCTGTGGGGGTGCTGGGAGGGTGCGAAGAGGAAGTGGGGATTCTTCTCTTGCCGCCCCAGAGGGGGCCGCAGCACTGGGCTGCGGCGGCTGGGGCTCCTCCTCTCCCTAACACCCGCTCCCGCCCCTCTCTACCTGCGGGGTACCCGGGCAGGAGGAGGCGGCGCGCGGACAGGGCCGGCGACAACTGTCAGTTAGAAGTCCCGCTGGGCCGGGGGCGGGGAGAGGAAGGGGAGGGGCAGGGAGAGAAGGGGGTGGGCACTCAAGCTACCCTCCAGCTCTGGGGCGAGCGGTGGAAAGAGGCAAAGAAAGACACAGTCGCCATCCACGGTGCGCATGCGTAGTAGGAGAGCCCCACCCACTCCCCCTTGCGTCCCGCCCAGCTTCGCAACAGCACGGACTTTGGGTCAGCTACGGGCCCCGAGGCCTGGTAGGCTGCGCGGCTCAATGATGTCATCAGCTTGAAGACGGCTGTTAAGGGGGAGTGGAGAGGGAAGCAATGCGCCTGCGCAGCTGTACGCCTCAGGGCCAGAGAGGCCGAAGGGGTTTTGAAAGCGTCTGCTGCCAAGAGGTTCTTTCTTGCGCGAGATCCTAATTAGCCCTAAAAACTAAGATTAATTCTGAAGGAGCTTGCTAGATAACCCTCGTTAATGGCAAATGAATAGTGAGAAGGCACAAAATGTAGATCCTATCCTGTTACAAATTTTATATTCTCTGCACCCACCTTCCCCTTTATGACTGCTGGATTTTTAATATAAAACTAGAATTTTGAAACGTTTAGAAAGGAGGTTCAAGGACTCAACCAACTGAAACATAACGTTCACATGCAAAAGAAAAAAATGTGTAGAACTCAAATTTCTAAAACTCCGGTCCCCAGTTCTTAAGATCAATTCCTATTTTAAGTAATCTCATGCGTTAAAATTAACATATTTCCACCTCGGTTCTTGAGATCTGCTAAGAGTAAATAAAGGGAATGGAACCTTATTTAAAATCCTTGGGATTAAAAACGATCTTCAAATAGTTCAACTCTAAGCTGTAAAGCATTAGTCACGTCGTTAGCCGTAAAATGTCACTACACATTTAAAAATGAGTGTTTAGAGAATGTCTAAAAAGAGGACTCGTTCACTTTAGGTATTGGTTAAAATAAGTGGGGAGAAAGGAGCTAATGGTTCCGTAAAGCAGGTATTATTATTTTCCCATGTTCTATAAGATGAACATATCTTTCTACTTAACACAATGTTCTAGCTTGGAACCTGTAATTACCGTCCTAGGTATCAAGCATTTTAAAAGTACAAGCCATCTAACCAAACGGTCAGGATATTTAATTCTTGTTATTGTGAACCTTTAAAGCACTGATAAAAATCAAAACTTCAAAGCTTGGGGGGGCTGTAAGTTAAATAGTAATATTAGATAAAATAGTTAAATGGGAACACATGAGTATTGACACTCCCCCACACACACCCATTATCCAGTTTTCAACATCTTCTCTCATCAGACATTTGTAATTTATTAGGCATTTACAGCATTTTCTTTCTCCTCAGAGCCCTTAGATGTACCTCATCTCACAGGAACAAAGCCAGGAACCAGTCTGATTTCAGTAACTGGCAAGGAAAAATGTGTCTGACTGGACATCCCTCATTTCCTGGACCCACCCTCCCCCAGCAAATATCCCCTCTTCATCTTCAGGTACCAACCCTATTTCTTGACTCTCTGATAATATGGATTGCATTTATTGAACCCTGTGCCACCAAACACTTTATATTATCTCCTTTAATTCTCACAATAATCTTAGGTATTATGCCTATTTTACAGATGTAGAAACTGATGCTTAGGTTAAGAAAATAGTTTGCCAAAATTCAAATCTAGGTCTGTCATACTTCAAAATTCTCTGTGGTGCCTAATTCCAAGTCATCTGGCAGAATTTCCAGTTCCTCGTGCACAAGAGTGTAGGGAATTGCTAGAAATTTGATCAAGGACTTCTGAAGGGATAATAATTAAGATAAATGAGTTGAAGGAACATCAGCTATAGGTCATGGAGAGGCCAAGATGATTGTGATCTTAGCTATTACGAAAGTAGGATTAGGTCCTTAAACTTAAAAAAAAAACAAAACCCAAAACTAGTATACAAGAAATATGTTGGTTGTAGGTAAATTAGAAAATACAGTTTAGTGAGAAGAAAAATTGCCATTTAATCCCACCACCCAGTGGTAAGATTTTTCTATTTATTCATGTATATTTTTATTTATCTTAAATAAAATTGTGACTATACCATACTTAATGTCCTTTCCTTTTTTCCCTTATTAATAATAAATCATTGCAGGTAATGGACAGGAATTCCATATCTAAAATCTCAACTTCATATCTGTCCACAACAGCCTAGATGGCCTGTTCTTCTGAACTGGCAGGGAGTGAATCAGGGAAATTCTAATGTAAAAGGAATTCTAAACCATAAAAAAACACAGTAGAGGTACAAACAACAGCACTAACAGGTACCATTTATTAAGCACTTACTTGGTCTTAAATATTTGCTAAATACTTTACATACACAGTACTCACAATAACCCCAGGAAATCGTGATAGATATATTTGTTCTTAAATTTTGGATCAATGATTTGCTGGTTAGAAAGCTTTTTTCTACCCTACAAAAAGCCTGACATTAAAGATCAACATTCCAATTAATAAAATTAACTCTAGATTTATAGAACTGTTTTCTTAAAATGCACATCTACTGCTAAACGATTGGTCTCAAAGCTGGTTTTTTTTTTCCATATTTAAAGATAATATTAGTTCTGCTTCCCTTACATTTTCACAATAGAATACTCTTCAGTGCTACTATAGAATCTATTAAGAACTTGTTCAAAATAGAAATCTACCTAAGCCCCATTTTGAACCAGGACTTTTCTTGTTGGGCTGCTTTGCAGGGAGGAAATGGCATACATACACAATGCAATATTCTGTTCAAACACATAATATTAATAGACTCCCACAAACATTGATTACTATTTGTCAAACACTGAGTAATAGTGTTACATGCTACCAATATTACATGTACCAGGACAGCCTATTCAGTAACCACAGTTCTTAAGAGTCCTGAATAACTTGAAAAATAGAGACCAAACAGGCTAAAATTTTAAAGTTTTCTTAACTCTCAGCTGGACACTTGGGGACTAGAATATGAATATGCCTCACCCCGTTCCCAGGACATTATGAAAAAGTTCATATGCTATATAGAGAAAACTCCCCACATCCATGGCAATATCTCAAAAGTCTCTCCCAATTTCAGCATCTTTATCTGAGAGGCAGTATTATCAGAGAGGAATAAGCTACCACTATTTTTCATCCACAATTCCAAAGTATTTTGTCCTGGAAGTTACCTTTGTCAGCTCTCAGCATCTTGTGATAGGCAGCATGACATCTTGACACAAGTATATTGTTTGCCCAGCATCAATAATTCAGACAAGTAGCAACAATTTATATACTTCACATCAACTAAGGGAAAAGGTGACAAACATTCCAAGACAATGGAAGCACAATTATCACCAAGTTCTGTCTACGAGATAAAACATGCAATGTGAACACAAGGCTAGAACACTGACTAATCCTGGAAAAACATACAGGGAAGGAATATTAACTGTTTCCCAGGGAAAGAACAGTTCTCTCAATTATAATGGAATACACTCACAATAGTTATTTGGAATTACTTTTATGGTGAAAGATATTCAAGTGACATTAAACTGCATCAAGCAAAATTTAGCAACTCCTGTAAAGCTTCCTGCTGCACATCATCAAGTTGGGATATGCATTCCAACCATAATTCTTCAGAAGTCTGTACCTGACGCACAACATTAGCTAGGCGTTTGGCACAAGGATCTTCATAGTTAATAGTCTCATTAATTTTTCCTTCTGCAATTATACTGATTATTTTGGGAAGATTGGAATTATTTGGACCAAGTACAACTGGATGGTTACTTTCGATTAAGTCACAGAGAAAACTCAAAGTCTGAATAGCTTCCTCTTTATCCTCATGCAGTGGAAGCCATGATAACCAGTGTGGAAGAACTTCATCTACATTTACACAGTTAGGCTTAAACCTCAAAATCTTCCCTACTGCTGAGATACAGTTCTCTGTAGCAATGACATTTTTTTTTGTTTTGGAATTTGCACACTTAATAACTTTTACCAGCAGTGGAACAGCTTCTGAACATAAAGAACGATAATCATCTCCACCAAACTGTGCCATAACACCCAGGCCATAAGCAGCAGCTTGCCTGACTTCAGGGTTATTGTCTCGCATATTTAGTAGCATTGGCCACCGAAAATATTCTACATATTTAAAGGAGGTTGGACTGCAGTGCTCTATAATATCATCAAAAATGCACAATCCCCACTGCCTGTCTGGCCATGGCCTACTTGAACAAATTAGATTTACAATTAACGGAAGCAGCTGTTCAAACCACGGTAAAATCTTTTCCTTATAAGTACTAAACAATGAGTGCAAAATATCTGATACTTTGGTCAGAATATAAACATCACATTCATCCTCATCTTGGAGAGACATTTCAACCTGTTGGTCATAGTTTTCTTCCTGTCTTTTAACCTGTCTCAATTCTTGGTTTTTAAAGTGCCCCTCAAGTTTTGCTTTCAATATTTCTCCTAGTTCGTCCAAGTGTTCATCATTAAGGCACCCATCTCCCATTACTTCAATGGACTTTGCAAAAGAATTCATTATTTCTGAGAGTACATCTGTATCAGGTTCAGTCCCAATAGCCTTGATTAAGGGATCACATATGAATTGCCACATCTGTGCAAGATACTCTGGGCCATGAATTCTTGCACATTCCAGGAGAAAAGGCATTGACTCTGCTGCTGCCACTCGAACATTGTCATGGAAATAAAATTTCAATAAAGGAACCATAAGCTTTACAACTTGTTCTGTATATTCCACAAATCCTTCCCTTAACTCCTTAGCATAGTAAACCAACATCTGGCAAGCAGTTGCTTTTGCTTCAAGTCCTGAAGTTTTAATTCCAAAACTTTGCTGGTCTCCAAGGTTTACAAATTGCCATCCATCATCATCACTCATATTTTCCACATCTTGTGTGTCTAAGAGCGCAACATCAGGTTTAGCTGAAGCAGTCTTAATAAGAGGCTCAATAACTAGTGGAAGGTATTGTTGAAAATCATTTCCAAGAATTTTACACATTCTAGCCCATGCTGAAACCATGTAAGATGTCTGAGGGTCATCATCTTCCATATTACTTAAGTCTGATTGTGTCTTCAACAACAGCTGCATCACATTTGATGCATCTTGCATAAATTTTTCCTTCCCAACAGCAAGACCGACATGGCTAATGCATTCAATAGTTTTTCCTTTCAGAAGCTTGAGCTCCTTTTGAACAGCAAGCTCAACAATGTGCTTTAGTGATGGCATAAATATATCATAATATGGAAGAAATTTTTCTTCTATTGTATCTGCAACTGAGGCAATGGTTGTCACAAGCTGTTCCAAGGCCAATTTAGTTCCATTTCGAATCAACTCTTGAAGTTTAATCACCAAGATGGAATGCAGATTTCTCACCATACTATCCAAATATAGAATTAGCAATGCTTTGGGGCAGTCTTCAATAAAAATAATAAGTGCTGAAGCTGCATGTGATTGCACACGCTGATTACCTTGATTTTCCATGGTACGCAACAGAGCTGCAATCACTGTTTCATGGAATTTCTTTTGGAAGTTAGGTGCAAAATCTGTAGCCATCTGTCCAAGTGTAGTACAGGCTGCAGCCCTCACTCTTGGGTGAGGATCCTGAAGAAAAAGCAAAACAGAGTTAACTGTTTCATCTAGAATTGATTCCATTTGCTGATGGCATCCTTCTCCAATGGCAGATAAAGCCATTAATCCAGCATGTCGATATTTCCAGTCAGGGCTCTGAAGCATCTGCATGATGTGCTCCTTAGTCATTGGTAAAACGAGTTTTCCACCGAGCCCACAAGCCAGCCTGTCTAGTGCACTCTCAGCAGCAACTGCATTGCTGTCAAAATCATCTTCTTCCATTTCATCAGCATTTACCCAGTCCTCATCATCTTGTAGATCAACCATCATTGCTAATATATGAGGAACTGCCTGTGCAATTATATTTGTATGTTTTTTCAACATTGGGGTTGCAGTTTCAGACAAGGTCACTATTATTTCAAGGGCCAGCTGGCGTTGCAGATTACTAAGTCTAGAGTCTCCACATAACTTCAGACTCAACTGCAGAGTATCTTCTAAATAAGGACCCAGGTATTTAGGTACAGTATCTGCAATCTCAACAAGGGATTCTAGCACTGAATCATCATCCTGGTAACATGAGTCATTCACAGCCTGTAAGATTCCAGGAAGCAAGTCTGCAAAGTCTTTGAAAAGAGCAATATTATTCTCATTAGCAAGTACAAATGCAGCTGCAGCTCTAGCAGACAATGTCCTGATTGCTGGATGCTCTTGATCTTGAATGCACTGGTCCAACAACCGTTTGATGATATCCAAATCATGCCGCTCTTGGTTCCCAAAAATCCCAGGAAAATGCCAGAAAACATGAAGTGCGACTTCCCATAGAACTACATTTTTAGAGTAGATTGAATCAATAAGGAACTTCAAACCTTCGGGCCAGTGGTTAGTGCCATCCTCATCTATCAAATTTCTGGCCAGCACTGCAAAAATATCACAAAGTTTTTTCCTCATGCTAGCATGTGTTTCTAACTTAACAGCCAGTATCAGTTCAATCTTGACGTCCCTCTGAACATCAGAAGGCAGATTTGGATAGACTTCCTCAAACCCAGAGGACAAAAGGCGTCGTAGCAGTGCGGCAGCCATTTGTCTCACCTCATAACCTGCTCTTCTATTCCTGACAGCATCTAAGAGGAATGTAGTCTTACACAGACCTGGGATATTTTCATAGATTTCCTCTGCCTGTCTCCGCACCATACAGCTTGGATTGATCAGGTTCTTCAGAAGCTGGTAAAACTCTTGCTTTCCCGACACAGTGGCCGGTACCCCTGCAGACCCGGCCGCCGCCATCGCGCTATGTCAAAGAAATCGCGACCGGGAAGGAGGGAGGGGGTCTGCTGCCGGACGCAGTGACGTAAGAGAAGCGCCAGCGGGAATGGGCGGGGCAGCTTATCCTCCGCCGGCGCGGTGATTTGGCTGCGCCTTGGGAGGTGGGCAGCTGGGTGTCTGGGGATAGGTAGGTTAGGGTGGGGGTGAAGGCGATCCTCCATTTGTTTTCCAATCAGATAAGAAAAGCACCTGCCGAGAAAGAAAAAGAAAGAAAGAAAATTATGATATTGAATGTATTAGAATGGGAGTATTGGTGATTTCCCCCCTTTATTTCTAAACTATTGTTACCCTGATAATTTCAATCACGTCTTGAAATCACGCCAGGTGAAAGAAGCCAGCCACAAAAGGCCACATATTGTATGATTCCGTTTATAGTAAAGGTCTTTTTTTTCCCTAGCAATTTCATTTTATTTTTTTTCAAGTTTTTATTATTTAAATTCTAGTTAGTTAACAGTGTAATATTAGTTTCAGGTGTTGAATTTAGTGATTCATCATTTAGATACAACACTCAGTGCTCATCACAAGTGCCCTCCTTAATACCCCTTACCCATCTAGCCCATTCCCTGTCCACCTCCCTCCATTAACCCTCCTTTTTTTCTGTATACTTAAGTCTTTTAGTGGTTTACCTCTCTCTCTCTCTCTTTTTGCCCCTCCATGTTCATCTGTTTTGTCTCTTAAATTCCACAAATAAGCAAAATCTTATGGTATTTGTCTTTCTCTGACTGACTTAAGATAGCTTAGCATTTATACCATCTAGTTCCATCCACATCATTACAAATGGCAGGATTTATAGTAGAGGTCTTGAAAAGACAAATCTATACAGAAAGTAGATTAGCGGTTGCCAGAGGCAGTGGGAAGGAGAGAATGTAAAATGACTGCTGTCAGATAGTGGGTTTCTTTTGGGGTGATGAAATGTCCTAAAATTAATTGTGGTGATGGTTTCACAACTCTGTGATTATACTACAAACCACTGCGCTGTCATTGTACAATTGAGATTGGTGAATTGTATGGTATGTGAATAATAATACCTCAATAAATCTCTTTATCAAATAAGTGCAATAAAAGGTAAAGATATTGATTACCATCCCACTACCACATCAAATGCAGTAAGAACAGTAGTGCTCAAACTCTAGTGTGTCAGAATCACCTCGTCTGTGGATTATAAAGAAGAACGAGAAAGACAACTGAGTATAGTGGAAAGTGACCTGGGCTAGTAATCAGAAGACTTGAATCCTAGTCTTATTTGTAATTAATTTTGTATCCTTGATCATGTCACTCAAGGTTTTCTTTGCATGTTGCCTAAACTGTAAAATGCTTTTACAGTTTTCCTTTTAGTAGGAAGATGCTGAGATTTTTCCAAGAAACAAAAGTCCCTGAAGCTAAATATTATTTCTTTAAATTCAAGCAGGTGTGTCAATTAAAAACAATGATCATTCCTCTAACAATGATTAAATCTTACTTTTGTTTTAGCACTTTGCCACTCTGTCATTTTGAACCTTAATCAGGTTTGCAAAGTTGGTGGGCTGGGTATAATACTAATTTTAGGTAAGTGGAAACGCAGGGAGGTTAAGGGATCTGCCTCAGATGTCACAGCTGAGTCTCGAATCCACCTCTTCTGAAAGCAACACCAGCGATCTTTCACCATACCACTTCCCCATAATTACTCTTGGTTTTGCAACATGATCAGAGGTCTTCACTTATTGCAAAGTCTGTCTTAAACTTCTCCAAGTGGGCTTAAATTTGAATTTTGTAAAATGTTATTGCATATACCCTTTCCAAAGACAGAAAATCCAGCTTTAGGATTAACCTGATGATAGACAAAACAGTCTCATAAATTACATTTTAATATGCAATACTATACTCTTTTAGGAAGAAGCATTACTCTCTAAATAGTTTCTCATTCTGTGGACTTAAAACCAACTGCATCAGAATCACATGAGATACTTATTTTTAAATATAGGTATTAGGGCCCAAAGGTCTAAACTACAGACTTAGGATTTCTGGGAAATGCAACCCGAGAACATTCAATTTTAACAAACACTGGTTTTTCAAATAAATACAAAAATTTGAGAAACATTGATTAGATCAGTTCTGGTTCTGATTCCAAGATTTTGACTACAGTTTTGCATATTGCTCCAGATCACTGGTTTTCCTACTGTTTTTTTTTTTTAATGATTTTTTATTATATTATGTTAGTCACCATACAGTACATCCCCGGTTTCCGATGTAAGGCTCGATGATTCATTAGTTGTGTATAACACCCAGTGCACCATGCAATACATGCCCTCCTTACTACCCATCACCGGTCTATCCCAATCCCCCACCCCCCTCCCCTCTGAGGCCCTCAGTTTGTTTCTCATAGTCCATAGTCTCTCATGTTTCATTCCCCCTTCTGATTACACCCCCTTTCTTTATCCCTTTCTTCCCCTACCAATCATCCTAGTTCTTATGTTCCATAGATGAGAGAAATCATATGATAGTTGCCTTTCTCTGCTTGACTTATTTCACTTAGCATTATCTCCTCCAGTGCCGTCCATGTTGTAGCAAATGTTGAGAACTCGTTCTTTCTGATAGCTGAGTAATATTCCATTGTATATATGGACCACAACTTCTTAATCCAGTCATCTGTTGAAGGGCATCTCGGCTCCTTCCACGATTTAGCTATTGTGGACATTGCTGCTATGAACATTGGGGTGCATATGGCCCTTCTCTTCACTACGTCTGTATCTTTGGGGTAAACACCCAGTAGTGCAATGGCTGGATCATAGGGTAGCTCAATTTTTAACTTTTTAAGGGACCTCCACACTGTTTTCCAGAGTGGCTGTACAAACTTGCATTCCCACCAACAATGTAGGAGGGATCCCCTTTCTCCACATCCTCTCCAACAATTGTTGTTTCTTGCCTTGTCTATTTTTGCCATTGTAACTGGCGTAAGGTGGTATCTCAGTGTGGTTTTGATTTGAATTTCCTTGATGGCTAATGATTTTGAACATTTTTTCATGTGTCTGTTAGCCATTTGTATGTCTTCATTGGAAAAGTGTCTGTTCATATCTTCTGCCCATTTTTTGATTTGTTTATTTGTTTCTCGTGTATTGAGTTTGAGAAGTTCTTTGTAGATCTTGGATACCAGTCCTTTATCTGTAGTGTCATTTGCAAATATATTCTCCCATTCCGTGGGCTGCCTCTTAGTTTTTCTGACTGTTTCCTTGGCTGTGCAGAAACTTTTAATCTTGATGAAGTCCCATAAATTCATTTTATCTTTTGTTTCTCTTGCCTTTGGGGATGTATCATGAAAAAGTTTGCTTTGGCTGATGTCGTAGAGATTGCTGCCTATGTTCTCCTCTAGAATTTTGATGGATTCCTGTCTCACATCGAGGTCTTTCATGCATCTGGAGTTTATTTTTGTGTATGGTGTGAGATAGTGGTCAAGTTTCATTCTTTTGCATGTAGCTGTCCAATTTTCCCAGCACCATTTATTGAAGAGACTGTCTTTTAAATAAGTTTAATGGCAGGGCATTGCATTTGCTATCTCAGAAAATGTTAATAATTATATGAGGGTTGGGGGAAGGAGAAGAGGCTTCTCTTAACACTGTATCTATCCGTATATTAAAGACTTATTAAAAACTACAATAAGATGCCACCACAGACCTACAACAATGTTTTAAATTTAAAAGTTTGACAATAGCAATGGTGGGTGAGGATGTGGAGCAACAGGGAGCTCAATTATATTTTTTGCAGTAGTATAAGTAAATTGGTACAAGCACTTTGAAAAAATGTTCAGGAGATGCAGGGTTAAGATTATGCAATTATTCATTCATTCTCTCAGCAAACATTCATTGAAGGTATACTCAAGGCATGGTGTTGGGTGCTGGGGATAAAGATTAAATACGTGAGGGTGCTCATGGGAGACAATAAATGTCACGTAGTATAGTTACCACTGTGATGATGGTAAGTCTGCCATGGAGCCACATGGGTTTGTGAAGGCAGCTAATCTATTCTGGCTGTGAGGGAGATTAAGTAAGGCTTCCCAGAGGAGGTGATATCAGGGCTGAGGTTTTTTATAAAGATTTTTATTTATTTATTTGACAGATAGCACCAGCGAGGGGAGCGACAGGCAGAGGGAGAGGGAGAAGCAGGCTTCCTGCTGAGCAGAGAGCCCAATGTGGGACTCAATCCCAGGATCATGACCCAAGCCAAAGGCAGACGCTTAACCAACTGAGTGGTTGGTTAACCAACCCCAGGGCTGAGTTTTGAAGGATGAATCTTCATTAACTATTTGAAAAAGGGAGAAGAAGCTTGTTCTAAATAGAGGGAAGAGCTTTTTTCAAGGGTAGAGAGGCATTAGAGCCTAGTGTGGTAAGAGATCTGCCAGTATTTCAGAATGGCTGGAGCACTGGGGACAGGACTTGAGGGGGTCTGAGACGCCACAGGAGTCAGGAAGGAGGAAGACAGAAAGTTAAATAAAGGCCATATCATGGTCTTACATTCCGTGTTAAGAATTGGGATTTTTTTTTCTAAAGGCAACGAGCTGTTTAAGGATTTTAATCAAGGACTGTGATATAATCAATTTACGAAAACATTACTTTGATAATAGTGTGAAGATTGGAGGCAAATAGGAGGCCAATAACATAGTACAGTTAAGCTGAAAGCCTAAACTATAACAACAATGGAGGGAGATAAAAAGAGGGCAAGGATTTGAGAGGTTTTAAGAAAAAGTGTCAGTGGCACTCAGAGGAGAAGAAGCAGCTTAGATTTTCCCAAGTGTCAGTCCTGGCATCTGGCTGGAATACTGCAATTTATCTATTTATTTACCTGTATGTGGAGAAATAGCAGTGTTAATGTGGAGCAAAAGTCGGCTAACTCTTTCTAAAGGAAAAGGAGTCTTCCCTAAAGAATCCCAGAATCTATATTTAGTTCTCTAGTTCCTCCCACATGCTATAGTGACAGTCATCATTCAACAGTAGGAGTCAAACTGAATCCATTCTAGGAAAATTATTTATGATCTTTTATTTTGGAAAAATACACACTGACTTAAAATCTTAAAGTACTTCCTCTCTGTATTGTATAATTCTCTTCTATTTACTTTTTGCACTGTTATTTCCTCCCCCCACTCCTGCCCCAGAAACACACATAATAGCCAAAATTTCAAGACTGGACTTGTAGATTTGGTTAGAGTTGAAAAACTTTATTAAATTTTATGATTAAAATTGGCTTTTAGAATTGTTTTCACGGTTGAGAGGCCATTTAAGAATGTTTCCATGAGGTAGTTCAAAACCAGACAATTCAAGTGTTTATTACCAGCTTACTAAGTGGGAAAAGTGCAAAATAAGTTGCAAATTTCTTTCAAGATATGAGAGATTTAGAGTCAAATGAGGGGGACAGAATTAAATTGGACATATTTGACATTTTTACAAGAATAATCCAGAATAAAAATACAAGAAACAAAAAAATACCAGGAAGTCTCCCACTGGCCTAAGATGGGACAATCTGAATGTCAAAAAGAATAATGCCTATAATGGATTTAAAAACATTAAGTATATAAACAAAAGTGATGAGTTTCTAATCTAACAAAAGCTACTAACTCATTGATCATTTTTGGAGGTTGATAGGTCACCAACCAGGAAATTGATAAAGGTAAATAATCAAGATTTTTCCTGTCTTTCCTGTACAAACTATATTTTAGGATAACCAAGTAGTTCATGAGAGTACATTCTTCTTTACAGAGTTCCAGCTAATGGGTGCACAAAGAATGCTAAAATCAGAGAATTTCTGTGTTGTAAACCCAAATGAAATCATGAATCTAGGTAGTAATAGGCAATGGATGTTAAAACCATTAAATGAAACATTGATTGGGAATTTAATAATAGAGGGATTAAGCTGAAACAACCTGAAATTACTGATTAATCCGAATATTATTAAATGTGGAATAACCCAAAGGTGTCATTTACCTGTTGTCTCTCAGCTCCACATTCACACTTCCTATCATTTGTTCTCTGATCCTGAGGTTAGGCTCTGAAAAAAAAAAATTCTCTTTCCATAGTTTAGTCCCTGATGGTTTCACCAGGAGGAGCCATTAGAGATTTGGAGGATTAAAAGAAGGACAGAAAAGGGATTAATCCTTCCTGTTTTTCTTTTTCTTGTCTGGATTGTCCCAGAGTGGCCCTTCCTCCTCCTCGTGGCAACCGTTTCCTCCCTCGTGCAACACTCAAAAAATCGAATCTCTCTCATTTCTGCAGAGATACTACCAGTAGTATGGGGCACCCTTTCCTCAGAGGTTTCATCCATAGTTCTGGGAGGTTTAAGCTCCTCTGAGCTTAAAGCTACCAGTTCCATTTTGTTCCTTCAGCTTTAGGGATGTTAACAGTTCCTTCAACTATCATCTTTTGATTACCTCGGTGCTATTTATTTACTCTTTCAAATCTCCCACACCTGTGTAACCAATCCCTTAAATAAAATTTCCTCTTGAATTACTTAGTGTGATTTGTTTTCCCAACTGGACCTTGATTTATATACCAGGCATTAACTGATGCGATAGGAAGTATACTGCACCACCTATGAAGCATTATTTTAAATCGGGTTATTGAAATATAGTTTATATGCAATAAAATTCACCAATTATAATTGTATAATTAGATTACAGTCCAGAAACCACGACCACAATTATATATAGAAGATTTTTGATACCCCAAAAAGTTTCCCTGGGTCCCTCAGTAAAACACCTCTTTTCCCCACTCCTGGCTCCGAGTCACTACTGATCTGATTTCTGTTGCTGTGGCTTTGTCTCTTCCAGAATTTCAGATAAATGGAATGATTTAGCAAGTGGCTTTCTGTGTCTGGCTGCTTGCTTTCTCTTAGCACAATGCTTCTGACATTCATCCATTCTGTTACATGTTTGTTCCTTTTTATTCCATCATATGAATCTACCACAGTTTGTGCATTCATCAACCGAGAGACATTTGGATTGTTCCTACTTTTAGGCTTTTATGAATATAGCTCCTCTGAACATATGAAAGCAAGGATTTTTTGTGAAAAAACATTTTCATTTCTCTTGACAAATACTAAGACTGGAATGGTTTGGTTTAATGGTAAATGTAGGTTTTAAAAAAACTGTCAACTGCTCTTCAAGTAGTTGTACTATTTTGCATTCAAACAGCAACATATGAAAGTGCCAGTTGCTTACATCATTGGCAGCACTTGGGATTGTCAGTCTTTTATTTATTTTTTATTTTTATTATTATTTTCAAATAGCCAACATAGAGTACATCATTAGTTTTTGATGTAGTGTTCATCAATTCATTAGTTGTGTATAACATGCAGTGCTCATCACCACACGCGCCCATCACCCGGTTACCCCTCTCCCTATGCCCCTCCCTCTGTAACCCTCAGTTTGTTTCTCTGAGACCTGAGTCTCTCATGGTTTGTCTCCCTTTCTGATTTCTTCCCATTCAGTTTTCCCTCCCTTCCCCTGTGGTCCTCCATACTATTCCTTCTGTTCCACATATGAGCGAAACCATTTGAGAATTGTCTTTCTCTGCTTGAATTATTTCACTTAGCATGATCCCCTCCAGTTCCATCCATGTAGATACAAATTGTGGAGAAATGGGAAACCTCTTACACTGTTGGTGTGGAATGGATAATGAAGATGTAGCTCACATATATGGAATATTACTCAGCCATCAGAAGGGATTGTCAGTCTTTTAAATTTTAGTTATTCCAGTGAGTATGCAATGGAATCTGACTGTGATTTTAGCTTGCATTTCTTAAGACCAGACAGTGTTGAACATCTACTCATGGGCTGATTTGCCAGCTGTATATCTTCTTTGGTAAGGTGTTTATTCAAATTTTTGCCCATTTTTATTTTTATTGTTAAGTAATCTCTATGCCCAACATGGTGCTTGAACTCATGACCCTGAGATCAAGAGTCATATGCTCTACTGACTGAGCCAGCCAGGTGTACCTCTTTTGCCCATTTTTTTTAGTTAACTTCAATTAGCCAAAATATAGTACATCATTAGTTTTTGATGGAGTGTTCAATGACTCATTAGTTGCTTATAACACCGAGTGCTCATCAGATCACTTAATACCCATCCCCTATTTCCCCCATCCCCTCACCATTTCCCTTCTGCAACCCTTAGTTTGTTTCCTGGAGTCTGGAGTCTCTCACGGTTTGTCTCCCTCTCTGATTCTTCCCATTCAGTTTTCGCTCCCTTCCCATATGGCCCTCTGTGCTATTCCTTATATTCCACATATTAGTGAAACCTTATGTTAATTGTCTTTCTATGGTTGACTTATTTCACTTAGCATAATCTCCTCCAGTTCCATCCAAGCTGATGCAAATGATGGGTATTCATCCTTTCTGATGGCTGAGTAATATTCCATTGTATATATGGACCACATCTTCTTTATCCATTCAACCACTGAAGGACATCTCAGCTTCTTCCACAGTTTGACTATTATGGACATTGCTGCTATGAACATTGGGGTGCAGGTGCCCCTTCTTTACACTACATCTGTATCTTTGGGGTAAATACCCAGTAGTGCAATGGTTGGGTCATAGGGTAGCTCTATTTTTAACTTTTTGAGGAACCTCCATACTGTTTTCCAGAGTGGCTACACCAGGTTGCAATCCCTCCAACAGTGTAAGAGGGTTCCCCTTTCTCTGCATCTTCACAAAAATTTTGTTGTTCCCTGTCTTGTTATTTTTGGCCATTCTAACTGGTATAAAGTGTTATTTCATTGTGGTTTTGATTTGTATTACCCTCATGGCAAGTGATGTTGGGCATTTTTTGATGTGTCTATTGCCCATTTGTATGTCTTCTTTGGAGAAGTGTCTGTTCATATTTTCTGCCCATTTTGTGACTAGATTATTTGTTTTTTGGGTGTTGAGTTTGAAAAGTTCTTTATAGATCTTGGATACCAGTCCTTTATCTGGAATGCCATTTACAAATATCTTTTCCTTTTAGTTTTGTTGACTATTTCCTTTGTTGTGCAGAAGCATTTTATCTTGATGAAGTCCCAATGGTTCATTTTTACCTTTGCTTCCCGTGCCTCTAGAGACTAGTCTAGGAAGAAGTTTCTGTGATCGTGGTGGAGGAGGTTACTACCTGTGTTGTCTGGGATTTTGGTGGATTCCTGTCTCACATTGAGGTCTTTCACCCATTTTGAGTTTATTTTTGTATATGGTATAAGAGAATGACCCGGATTCATTCTTCCGCATGTGGCTGTCCAATTTTCTCAACACCATTTCTTTCTTTTTCTTTCTTTTTTGTGACTTCTTTTTTTCTTATCATGTTTTGTTCGTCACCATACAGTACATCATTAGTTTTTGATGTAGTGTTCAATGATTCATTATTTGTGTATAACATTCAGTGCTCATTACAACACACATCCTCCTTAAAACCCATCACAGGGCTACCCAACCACCCCCCCACCTCTGAAACCCTCATATTATTTTCTGGAGTCCAGAGTCTCTCATGGTTCATCTCCCCCTCTGATTTCCCCACCCTTCAGTTTTCTCTCCCTTCCCCTGTGTTTCCCCTTGCTATTCCTTCTGTTCCATATACGAGTAAAACCATATGAGAACTGTCTTTCTCTGCTTGACTTATTTCACTTAGCATAATCACCTCCAGTTCCAACCACGTCAATGCAAATGGATATTCATCCTCTCTGATGGCTAAGTAATATTCCATTGTATATATGGACCATCTTCTTTATCTACTCATCTGTTGAAGGGCATCTTGGTTCCTTCCACAGTTCGGCTATTGTGGACAATGCTGCTATGAACATTGGAGTGCATGTGCCCCTTCTCATCACTACGTCTGTATCTTTGGGGTAAATACCCAGTAGTGCAATTGCTGGGTCATAGAGTAGCTCTATTTTTAACTTTTTGAGGGACCTCCACACTGTTTTCCAAAGTGGCTGTACCAGCTTGCATTCCCACCAACAGTGTAAGAGGGTTCCCCTTTCTCCACATCCTCTCCAACATTTGTTGTTTCCTGCTTTGTTAATTTTTGCCATTTTAACTGATGCAAGGTGCTACCTCAATGTGGTTTTGATTTGAATTTCCCTGTTGGCTAATGATATTGAACATTTTTTCATGTGTCTGTTAGTCATTTGTATGTCTTCTTTGGAGAAGTGTCTGTTCATGTCTTCTGCCCATTTCTTGACTGGATTATTTGTTTTTTGGGTATTGAGTTTGAGAAGTTCTTTATAGATCTTAGATATCAACCCTTTATCTGTAATGCCATTTGCAAATGTCTTCTCCCATTCCGTGGGCTGCCTCTTCATTTCGTTGACTGTTTCCTTTGCTGTGCAGAAGCTTTTTATCTTGATGAAGTCCCAATAATTCATTTTTGCTTTTGTTTCCCTTGACTTTGGAGATGTGTCATGAAAGAAGTTGCCGTGGCCAATGTCAAAGACGTTACTGTCACTACATCAATGTCAAAGAGGAGAACTGTATGTTCTCCTCTAGGATTCTGGTGGATTCCTGTCTCACATTGAGGTCTCTCATCCATTTTGAGTTTATCGTTACGTATGGCTTAAGAGAATGATTGAGTTTCATTCTTCTGTATATAGCTGTCCAATTTTCCCAGCACCGTTTATTGAAGATACTGTCTTTTTCCATTGGATGTTCTTTCCTACTTTGTCAAAGATTAGTTGACCATAGAGTTGAGGGTCCATTTCTGGGCTCTCTATTCTGTTCCACTGATCTATGTCTTTGTTTTCGTGCCAATACTATGCTGTCTTGATGATCACAGCTTTGTAATATAGCTTGATGTCAGGCATTGTAATGCCCCAGCTCTGCTTTTCTTTTTCAGCATTCACCTGGCGATTTGGGGTCTTTTCTGGTTCCATACAAATTTTAGGATTGTTTGCTCCAACTCTGTGAAAAATGTCAATGATTTTTGATAGGGATTGTATTGAATGTGTAGATTGCTCTAGGTAGCATAGACATTTTGACAATGTTTATTCCTCCAATCCATGAGCATGAATTGTTTTTTCATCTCTTTGTGACTGCCTCAATTTCTTTCATAAGTGTTCTGTAGTTTCAAGAGTATAGGTCCTTTACCTCTTTGGTTAGGTTTATTCCTAAGTATATTACGTTTTTTGGTGCATTTGTAAATCGTATCAATTCCTTTATTTCTCTTTTTCAGTCACATTGTCAGTATACAGAAATTCAACTGATTTCTGTGCATTGTTGTTTTATCCTGCCATGTTGCTGAATTGCTGTATGAGTTCTAGTAATTTTGGGGTGTAGTCTTTTGGGTTTTCCATATAAAGAATCATGTCATCTGCAAATAGAGAGCGTTTGACCTCTTCTTTGCCAGTTTGGATACCTTTATTTCATTTTTTTTTTTGGTCTGGTTCCTGAGGCTAGGACTTCTAGTACAGTGTTGAACAATAATGGTGAGAGTGCATCCCTGTCGTGTTCCTCACAGAGAGTTCTTCCCCGTTGAGAATGATATTCACTGTGGGTGTTTTGTAGATGGCTTTTATGATATTGAGGTATGTTCCCTCTATCCATATACATTGAAGACTTTTAATCAAGAAAGGATGTTGTGTTTTGTTGAATGCTTTTTCTGCATCAATTGAGAGGGTCATATCCTTGTTGTCTTTTCTTTAATTAATGTGCTCTATCACATTGATTTGCAAATGTTGAATCACCCTTGTAGCCCAGGAATAAATCCAACCTGATGGTCATGAATAATCCTTTTAATGTACTCGTTGGATCCTCTTGGCTAGAATCTTGGTGAGTATTTTGGCATCCATGTTCATCAGGGATATTGCTCTGTAATTCTCCTTTTTGGTCTCCTCATTGTCTGGTTTTGGGACCAGGGTAATGCTGGCTTCATAGATCAAGTTTGGAAGTTTTCCTTCTGTTTCTATTTTTTGAATCAGCTTCAGTAGAATAGTTATCATTTCTTCTTTAAATGTTTGGTAGAATTCCCCTGGGAAGCCATCTGGCCCTGGACTCTTGTTTGTTGGGAAGATTTTGATTACTGCTTCAATTTCCATGCTGGTTATTTGTCTGCTCAGATTGTATATTTCTTCCTGTTTCAGTCTTGGTAGTTTATAAGTTTCTAGGAATGTGTCCATTTCTTCCAGATTGCCTAATTTGTTGGCATATAGTTGCTCATAATATGTTCTAACAACTGCCTGTATTTCCCTGATATTGGCTGTGATCTCTCCCCTTTCATTCACGATTTTATTACTTTGGGTCCTTTTTCTTTTCTTAGGCTATGTCTGGCTAGAGGTTTATTGATCTTATTACTTCGTTCAAAGAACCAGCTTCTAGTTTTATTGATCTCTTCTACTCTTCCGGGTTCTATTTCATTGATTTCTGCTCTAATCTTCAATATTTCTCTTCTCCTACTTGTTTTAGGTCTTATTTGCTGTTCTTTCTCCAGCACCTTTAGGTGTAAGCTTAGCTTGTGCATTGGGGATTTTTCTAATTTTTTGAGAGAGGCTTGGATGGCTATGTATTTCCCTTTTAGGACCACCTTTGCTGCCTCTCAAAGGTTTTCGACTGATGTGTTTTTATTCTCATTAGTTTCCATGAATTGTTTAAGGCCTTCCTTAATTTCCTGGTAGACCCAATCATTCTTTAGCAAGATGCTCTCTAACTTCCATGTGTTTCAGTTCCTTTCAATTTCTACTTGTGGTTGACTTGCAGTTTCACAACATTGTAGTCTGAAAATATGCAGGGAATAATCTCAATCTTTTTTTTAAATTTTATAAAATTTATTTATTTTTTTAATGTAAAGTTCGATGATTCATTAGTTGCATACAACACACAGTGCACCATGCAATACGTGCCCTCCTTACTACCCATTACCAGCCTATACCTTTCCCCCACCCACCTCCCCTCCGATGCCCTCAGTTTGTTTCTCAGAGTCCATAGTATCTCATGCTTCATTCCCCCTTCTGATTACCCCCCCATTTCTTTATCCCTTTCTTCTCCTACCGAATTTCCTAGTTCTTATGTTCCATAGATAAGAGAAACCATATGATAATTGTCCTTCTCTGCTTGACTTATTTCACTTAGCATCATCTCCTCCAATACTGTCCATGTTGCAGCAAATGTTGAGAAATCGTTCTTTTTGATAGCTGAGTAATATTCCATTGTATATATGGACCATAGCTTCTTAATCCAGTCATCTTTTGAAGGGCATCTCGGCTCCTTCCACGATTTAGCTATTGTAGACAATGCTGCTATGAACATTGGGGTGCATATGGCCCTTCTCTTCACTACGTCTGTATCATTGGGGTAAATACCCAGTATTGCAATGGCTGGGTCATAGGGTAGCTCAATTTTTAACTTTTTAAGGAACCTCCACACTGTTTTCCAGAGAGGCTGAATCAACTTGCATTCCCACCAACAATGTAGTAGGGATCCCCTTGCTCCACATCCTCTCCAACAATTGTTGTTTCTTGCCTTTTCAATTTTTGCCATTCTAAGGGGCGTAAGGTGGTATCTTAGTGTGGTTTTGATTTGGATTTCCCTGATGGCAAATGATTTTGAACATTTTATCATGTGTCTGTTAGCCATTTGTATGTCTTCATTGGAAAAGTGTCTATTCATATCTTCTGCCCATTTTATGATTTGTTTATTTGATTCTCGTGTATTGAGTTTGAGAAGTTCCTTGTAGATCGTGGATACCAGTCTTTTATCTGTAGCATCATTTGCAAATATATTCTCCCAAGTTCATTTTATCTTTTCTTTCTCTTGCCTTTGGAGATGTGTCATGAAAAAAGTTGCTGTGGCTGATGTCGTAGAGGTTGCTGCCTGTGTTCTCCTCCAGGATTTTGATGGAATCCTGTCTCACATCAAGGTCTTTCATCCATTTAAAGTTTATCTTTGTGTATGGTGTGAGGGAGTGGTCAAGTTTCGTTCTTTTGCATGTAGCTGTCCAATTTTCCCAGCACCATTTATGGAAGAGACTGTCTTTTTTCCACTGGATGTTTTTTCCTCTTTATCAAAGATTAGTTGCCCAAAGAGCTGAGGGTCCATTTCTGGGTTTTCTATTCTGTTTCACTGGTCTATGTGTCTGTTTTTGTGTCAGTACCATGCTGTCTTTGTGATCACAGCTTCGTGGTACAGCTCGAAATCTGGCATTGTGATGCCCCCAGCTTTGTTTTTCCTTTCAACACTTCCTTGGCAATTCGGGGCCTCTTTGGGTTCCATACAAATTAAGGACTATTTGTTCCAGTTCCTTGAAAAATGTCCTCGGTATATTGATCGGGATAGCATTGAAAGTGTACATTGCTCTGGGTAGCATGGACATTTTAACTATGTTAATTCTTCCGATCCATGAGCATGGAATATCTTTCCATCTTTTTGTGTCTTCTTCAATGTCTTTCAAGAGTGATTTGTAGTTTCTAGAATATAGAACCTTTACGTCTCTGGTTAAGGTAATTCCAAGGTAACGTATGATTTTTGGTGCTATTGTAAATGGATGGATTCCCTAATTTCTTTTTCTTTAGTCTCATTGTTTGTGTATAGAAATGCAACGGATTTCTGAGCAATGATTTTGTATCCCGCCACATCACTGAATTGCTCTATAACTTCCAGTAGTTTGGGAGTGGATTCTTTTGGGTTTTCTATATAGAGAATCATGTCATCTGTGAAGAGAGACAGTTTGACTTCTTCTTTGCTGATGTGGATACCTTTTATCCCTTTTTGTTGTCTGATTGATGTTGCAAGGACTTCTAGTACTATGTTGAATAATAATGGTAAGAGTGGGCATCCTTGTCGTGTTCCTTATCTTAAGGCAATGGTTTCCAGCTTTTCCCCATTGAGAATGATATTTGCTGTAGGCTTTTCATAGATGGTTTTTTTGAGATTGAGGAATGTACCCTCTATCCCTACACTCTGAAGGGTTTTATAAGGAAACGATGCTGTATTTTGTCAAATGCTTTTTCTGCATCAGTTGAGAGGATCATATGGTTCCTGAGTCTTTTCTTGTTGATATGATGTATCACGCTGCTCGATTTACGAAAGTTGAACCATGCTTGCATCCCACGGATGAATCCCACTTGGTTGTGATGTATAATCTTTTTAATGTACTGTTGGATTCTATTAGCCAGGATCTTCTTGAGAATTTTGGCGTCCATATTCATTAGGGAAATTTGTCTGTAATTCTCCTTTTTGATGGGTTCTTTGCCTGGTTTGGGGATCAAGGTAATACTGGCCTCATAGAATGAGTTTGATAGCTTTCCTTCTGTTTCTATTTTTTGAAATAGCTTTAGGAGAATAGGTATTATTTCTTCTTTGAATGGTTGGTAGAATTTCCTGGGAAAACCATCAGGCCCTGGGGTTGTGTTTTTGTAAGGTTTTTAATCACTGTTTCAATCTCTTCATAATTAATTGGTCTGTTTAAAAAATCAATTTCTTCTTGTTTCAGTCTTGGTAGTATATGGGTTTCCAGGAAGGTCTCCTTCTCTTCCAGATTGCTTAATTTATTGGCATAAAGCTGTTGATATAAGTTTCTAATAATCCTTCCAATTTCATTGGTGTTGGTTATGACCTCTCCCTTTTCATTCATAATTTTATTAATTTGGGTCCTTTCTCTATTCTTTTTGATAAGTCTTGCCAGTGGTTTGCCAATTTTATTTATTCTCTCAAAGAACCAGCTTCTAGTTCTGTTGATCTGCTCTAATGTACTCCTGGTTTCTAATTCATTGATCTCTGCTCTAATCTTGATCAACTGCTTTCCCGTGCATGGATTAGGCTTTATCCTCTGTTGCTGTTCCAGCCTCTTGAGGTGAGAATATAAAAAATGCATTTTAGATTTTTCTATTCTTTTGAGTGAGGCTTGGATGGCTATGTATTTTCCACTTAGGACTGCCTTAGCAGTGTCCCATAAGTTTGGACTGTTGTGTTTTCTTTCTCATTGGTCTCCATAAATTGTTCAAATTGATCTTTGATTTCCTGGTTTATCAAATCATTCTTGAGCAGGATGGTTCATAGTCTCCAAGTGTTTGAGTTTCTTCCAAATTTTTCCTTGTGGTTGAGTTCCAATTTCAGAGCATTGTGGTCTAAGAATATGCAGGGAATAATTTCAGGACTTTGATATCAGTTGAGACCTGTTTTGTGACCCAGAACATGGTCTATTCTTGAGAATGTTCCATGGGCATTAGAATAGAATGAGTATTCTTTGGTTCTGGGGTGCAGTGTTCTATATATATCTATGAGGTCCAACATGTTGTGTGTGGCATTCAAAGCTCTTGTTTGTTTGTTGATTTTCTGCTTAGGTGATCTATCTATTGCTGATAGTGGAGTGTTGAGGTCCCCTACTATTAATGTATTTTTATCTATATGTCTCTTTATTCTGGTTAAGATTGGCTTGTATATCTTGCTGCTCCTCTGTTGGGTGCATAGATATTTATAATTGTCATATCCACTTGTTGGATACATCCTTCAAGAATAATATAGTGCCCTTCTGTATCTCTAACTATAGTCTTTAGTTTAAAATCCAATCTGTCTGATATGAGAATTGCTACCTCAGCTTTCTTTTGAGGTCCATAGGCGTGAATGATGGTATTCCATGCCTTTACTTTCAGTCTGGACATATCTTTAGGTTCAACATGAGTCTCTTGTAGACAGCAAATGGATGGGTCATGTCTTTTTATCCAATCTGCAACCCTGCATCATTTATGGGAGCATTTAGGCCATTTACATTGAGACTGATTATTGAGAGATATGATTTTAATGATGCCATGTTGCCTGGAAAGTCTTTGTTTCTATGGATTGTGACTTTCTGTTCTGTATCACTCTTGGGGCCTTTTTACTTTTATAGAACCCCCCTTAGTATCTCCTGTGGGGCTGGTTTCGTGGTTACAAAATTGGTCAATGACTGGCGATTCTGGAAGGTCTTTATTTCTCTATCAATTCTGAATGACAGCCTTGCTGGATAAAGGATCCTTGGCTGCATGTTTTTCTCTGAAGGAGCTTTAAAAATGCCCCCTCCCAACCCTTTCTATCATTGCAGGTCTGTGTAGACAGGTCTGACATAATTCTGATGCCTTTGCCTTGGTACATGAGAAATTTGTTTGCCCTGGCCATTTTCAATACTGTGTCCTTGGATCTAATATTTGCGAAATGCACTATGACGTGACATGGCGTAGGTTTGTCATGGTTGAGCTTGGGAGGGGTCCTCTCTGCCTCTTGGACATGAATGCTTGTTTCCTTTGCTAGATTAGAGAAGTTTTCAGCTACAATTTGTTCAAATATCTCTTCTAGATCTCTGTTTTTCTCTACCCCCTCGGGATGCCGATGATTCTGACATTGGAACGTTTCATTGAGTCAGTAATCTCCTGTAACCTACATTCTTGAGATTGGATTTTTTTTAGTCAAGTTTCTATTTTAGCTTTCTCTTCTACTAACCCATCCTCCAATTCGCCCATACGTTCTTCTGCCTCCTTCACCCTGGCCGTCAGAGCCTCTAGTTTTGACTGCATTTGGCTCATACCACTTTTAATTTCCGCCAGATTTGCTCTCATTTCTGCCCTTAGAGATTCTACATTCTCATTAACATTTTTGTTAATATTTTGTTCAAGTCTACACATCATCTTGACCATTGTTACTCTGAACTCCATTTCTGATAATTTGGTTATATCCATATCCATTATTTCTGTGGCAAAGGCCACAGACTCATTGTCTTTTCTTTGCTGGGGGGATTCCTCCTTCTCATCATTCTGATGAGGAGAGGGTGCGGGGTTGTCCAGAGCCCAAATTATTGACCAGGACCCAGGCAGTGTGCACTTGTTTTATAGGGAGTTTAGGGATGTGGGCTTCTTGATTTTTCAGCCTGCCTTCTGGGGGAGGGTCCTACCGTGCCTATACTCAGGCAATGCTGTTTGCATAGAGTCTCCATGGTCCCCTGCAAGGGGTATGGGGATGGGCACACTGTGAGCCAGTATTTCCAGGCTTTTGTTCTCTGGTGGCTTTCCCTGGTGGTTTGCTGTGCCTCTTCTGAGAGTCAGAGCAGCAGTAGCCGATTCTCAGCCTCTGTCTCAGAACAGAGGAATCACGGATGGTTCTCCACTGGTGTTCTGGCCACTTTAACTCTGTTTCTTTTGGTGCTGCTCAACCCTGCAGTGTCCCGGGATGTGCGCCCCACAGCCGGCGTCCCAGCCCTCACTTCCAGGGCCAGTGCATATCTGTCCTTTGTCTTTCTAACACCGCCAGACGCCAGACGCCAGCCACCAGCTGTAGTGTACAGTTGCCCCTGCATGCTCCAGAGCTCCATTTCAGTGTGGTTAGCACGCACTCCAGAGCTCCAGTTTTCAGACTGGTCGAGTGCATTACCCGGCTCATGGTCTCAGTCGGCTCTCTCGCGGGTCCCCATCCGCATGTCCCCCCGCTCCCCAGTGCAGGTGGCTACGGCTTCCCAGCGCCTGAATGCAGCGGTTCCCTCCCCCTTTCATTTATCTTCCGATATCTGTGCGCAGCTTCACGGCTCCCAGCTTCGTACCTCAATACTCAGTGCTGGAGATGTTCATTTGTAGTGGTCCAGATGTATCTTCCTGCATCTCAGGGTGATTCTGTGGATGTTCAGGATGGTCTGGTACCTATCCAGCTTGACTCAGGGGACCAGCTGACAAAGGGGACCCCTACTCCTCCTCCATCTTAACTCGTGCTCCCCTCAGTCTTTTGTCATTGGTTGAGACCTGATTTGTGACCCAGTATGTGATCTATTCTGGAGAAAGTTCCATGTGCACTCGAGAAGAATGAGTATTCTGTTGTTTTAGGATGGAATGTTTTGTATATATCTGTGAAGTCCATCTGGTCCGATGTGTCATTCAACACCCTTGTTTCTTTGTTGATCTTCGGCTTAGATGACCTGTCCATTGCTCTAAGTGGAGTGTTGAAATCCCCTACTATTAATGTATTATTATCAATATGTTTCTTTACTTTGGATATTAATTGATTTATACAATTGGCTGCTCCCACATTCAGGGCAAAGGGATTTACAATTGTTAGATCTTCCTGATGGATGGACAATTTAAGTATGATATAGTGTCTCTTTACATCTCTTACTACAATCTTTTGTTTAAAATCTAATTTGTCTGATATGAGAATTGCTATCCCAGCTTTCTTTGGAGGTTCATTGGCATGGTAAATGGTTCTTCATCCCCTTACAGTCAATCTGGAGGTGTCTTTAGGTTCAAAATTAGTCTCTTGTAGACAGCATAGTGATGGGTCCTGTTTTTTCATCCAATCTGAAACCCTGTGTCTCTTCATGGGAGCATTCAGCCCTTTCACATTGAGAGTAACTATTGAAAGATATGAATTTAGTGCCATTGTATTGCCTGTAAGGTACCTGTTTCTGTAGGTTTTCTGTGTCTTTTTGGTCTCTGTGACTCTTGGGGTTTCTCTTCATTTACAGAATCTCCTTCAATTTTTCTGGCATGGCTGGCTTGGTGGTCACATGTTCTTTCAGTTTCTGCCTGTCCTGAAAGCTCTTTATCTCTCCATCCATTCTGAATTATAGTTTTTGTAGATAAACAATCCTTGGCTGCGTGTTCTTTTCATTTAGTACCCTGAATATGTCTTGTCATGCCTTTCTGGCTTGCCAGGTCTCTGTGACAGGTCTGACGTTATTCTGATGTTCCCCCCTCTGTATGTAAGAAATCTTTCCTATCCTAGCTACTCTAAGGATAGCTTCCTTGGCTTTTAAGATTTGCAAGCTTCATTATTACTTGTTGGGGTGTTGATCTATGTTTATTGATTTTGGGAGGGGTCCTCTCTGCTTCTTGGACTCGAACGCTTATTTCCTTCCCCAGATTAGGGAACTTCTCAGCTATGATTTGCTCAAATATACCTTCTAGTTCTCTCTCTCTCTCCACCCCTTCAGGGATCCCAATAATTCTGACATTGGAATGGTTCATGGCATCGTTGATCTCTTTAAGTCTAACCTCATGTGCCACTAGCTGCCTATCCCTATCTTCTTCAGTTTCCTTCCTTTTTATCAGCTTATCTTCTAGGTCACTAATTTGTTCTTCTGCCTCATTTACCCTGGCTGTTAGAGTGTCCAGTTTAGACTGCATTTCATTCATAGAATTTTTAAGTTCATCTTGATTAGGTCTCATTTCTGCCCTTAGAGATTCTATATTGTTGCTAATGCTTTTTTCAAGCCTTGCTATTGACTTCATGATTGCTATCCTGAAGTCTGTCTCTGACATCTTGCTTATGTCCATATCCATTAGTTCTGTGGCAGAGGACATTGTCTCTGGTTCTTTTCTTTGTTGGGAGTTCCTCCTCCTAGTCATTCTGTTGATGGATGGTTGAACAAATAGACAGAGTACAAAATATCAACCATGACCCAAGCAAGATGCACCCTAGCAAAATCTGGAGTGGTCAGATGCCACCACCAAAAATACAAAGCCAAAATGAAACACAAGAATAAAATTACAAAATTGAAAAAAAATTTTAATTAAAAAATATATACAAATATATATATATATATAATAGAAAATAAAAAATTTCAATTTCAATTTAAAAAGTAGAGGGAGGGAAAGGGGGTTATAATCTCTCAGTGTGGACAAAACAGGGTGTTTCAGTTGTTTCTGGGTGTATTTTCGTCTGTGTGTTAGAGGACACTATGTCCCAAAATTACTAGGAAAGTAAAACTTGTATATGCATAAAGGTAGAACTAAGTAGAGTGAAAAACAGGCTAAAATAAGGTATATATCTATAAAAAATATAGGTGTGTAAAAATACAAGTTAAAAGCACTTACAAAAAAATTAGTTGGTATAACAGACATCTAGTTGAAATTAGGAGAAGGTGAAAGGAAGAATACATCAGGGGAAAATGTCATGAGAAAAGAAAAAAAAGTATGAAGGAAAGAAAATAAAAGGAAAATTATATCTGAAAAGTATACAAGTCATGAGGCCACACCTGTAGCCCAATATACAATTTTCCCCTTGTGTTGGGATTTTACAATCTTACAGGATCCAAAGGATTGTCATCCGCCTGTTCTTTCAGCCTGTCTTCTGGGGGAGGGGCCTGCTGTTCTGTTTCTCAGATAATCCTGCCTGTGCAGAGTTGCCCCACCCTCTGTTAGAGGGATGGGCTCAGTGGAAACCAGACTTCTCGGTGCCTTTTGTACCCTGGGGCCTTTCTGCACTTCTTCAGGGGATCAGAGCAAGAATGGCCACAGTCAAACCTGTGGCCCAGAGCAGAAAACCCACAGTTTGCCCTCTTTAATAAACTGCAGGACAAATGTCTCCACTTCTGCTTGCACCGCAGAATACCACAGCCTCCCATGGTGCAAGGGGATGGGCTCAGTGGAAACCGGACCTCTTTTTGGCTTTTGTGGCCCGGGCCTTTCCCTGCCTCTTCAGGGGATCAGAACAAAAAATGGCCACAGCCAAACCTCTGGCCCAGAGTGGAAAATTCAGTCTGCCCTCTTTAATAAACTCTGCAGGACAGTCTCCACCTCTGCTTGTGCTGCTGAAAACTGCAGCTTTCCGAGGTGCATGCCCACAGCTACTCTCAGAAGTGTTTTCAGGGGCCTGGGATTATCTCTGCCCTTTGTATTTTTAAACCTTGGAGTGGCAGTGGGCTCCAGCACACACCAGAGGCTCCAGAATCAGGTCTGGTTCTGCCCTAAAGCCCCTTCCCAGCCACTACTGTTCTGTGCGCTTTGCCCTGCTGCGAGCACTCTTTCCAGATTTTTTCTGGCTATTCAAGGAAAGAGCAGCTATCGACACACCCAGTTCATGGTTTCTGGTGATCCTAGTTGCAGGTCCCTTCCCCCTCTCACTGACAACAACCTGCTTCCTGGCTCCAATCCTTGGTCCCTCCACTGTTTCAGGAATCTCCTTTTGCTCTGTGGTCCTGAGACCACACTGCCTTACCTAGAATTCTGCCTTTTCATTTCTAAAGCCTCCCTCAGGGAGGGTTGTCTTTTACTAGAGCAGATTTCCAAGAGTTCTGAATTTGCGCTTCAGTGTTATATCCCAGGTGCCAGCATCATATGCACTTCATTTTTACCTTCTTTCATACCATCTACTTAGGATCTGTTGCTCAAAGTGGAATTGCTCCATCAAAGACATTTGTAACTACCATTCTAGATCCTTAGCTAAGACATCAGGGGCCACCAGCAATATTCATTTTCCAGCAGTCCACAAATGCCGTGTTGCTGGTGTGATTTATCTTGGATAGTTATGAAGAGATGTAAGTGTGCCTTTAATTTGCTTTGCTTTTATTGCTACAAAAATTGGGCATTTTTTCATGTCAGGACTTATAGTCTATATTTCTTTGTTGGTTAATCATCTGCTCCTGCCAAGTAGAATATAAATCTTTCATACTTTTGACTCTTTGATTTTTCAAATAATTTCACTGCTACTGCATAGTCACATTCTGTTAATTAAA
The DNA here is from genome assembly GCF_024610735.1 of Ursus americanus. NCBI lineage: Eukaryota > Metazoa > Chordata > Mammalia > Carnivora > Ursidae > Ursus > Ursus americanus. The sequence goes on along the minus strand of NC_142144.1, from coordinate 59,702,799 downwards.
GAGGGCTTTATTGTTTTTGATCTTATATAGTTGTATAAATGTATTTGCATAAATTACCATACTGAGGATAATAATATTTTCCTATTTTAAAATCTCTTTTCTAGTTAAACTACTTTTTAATCCTTGGTTTCATTAATTTCTGTTTTTTCTCTTTTCAAAATTAATGGAATCTATGAGTTCATGTTAGTGTCCTGGCAAAAAATGGAAAAGTATTTAGAAAGTATAACTAAAGAGAGTGTGCTGAAAGAATTATTATTTTTTAAAGATTTATTTATTTATTATTTTTAAGTTTTTATTTTAATTTCAGTTAGTTAACATACAGTTTAATATTAGTTTCAGGTGTATTTAAAAAAATTTTATTATTATGTTCAGTTTTTTTTAAGATTTTATTTATTTATTTTAGAGAGAGGCACCATGATCAGGGGGAGAGGCAGAGGGAGAGGGAGAAGCAGACTCCCTGCCTAGCAGGGAGTCTGATGTGGGGCTCGATCTCAGGATTCTGGGATCATGACCTGAACCAAAGGCAGACACTTAACTGACTGAGCCACCCAACCCCTGAAAGAACTATTTACAAAGGATATGAGAGAGAATGAGCCTAGAGAAAGTCTGTAGCATGGAAGAAGGGCCCCTTTATAAGAACTGTGACTGTAGAATGCAGCCAGTACCAGAACTACAACAATGTGGAAAGAGAACAGGCTGGAGAGAAGGGAATAAATACTTTAGCCCTTCTTCCCAATCTCTTGCTGATGCCTCTCCCTGACCAATCCAATCAGAAGCCAGAAAGCAGGAGAGCCTGGGTGAAGTGTTCTGAAAAGGGCAGGGAATAATTAAGGAGGGAAGGGGACAAAGGAGAACAACCAGCACATAATGATACTCATGGCCTGTCACATTTCTTCACATCTTGTAAGTAAAGACATTCTGAACTACCTTATTGAGGATGTTTAGGTAGCAAATAGCCTTGGAGGATAGAGATAATATCTCCCTCTGGGAAAAAGGGTAAACATGATTACTGTCCAGACTAAAAAGATAATGTCTCACTCTGGAGAAAAAGCAGTCAGTCTCACTGCATGTTATAAAATATTTGAGTATCTAAACTCAGTGTTTCTCTCCTATAACACAATCCACAGTGTGTGCAGCTGTCACCCACCCATCTTTGCTTCATGCTGTGGGAATTGGGAGTTGGGAACTGGTGAAAAACTGCTGTGAGTAATAAACTATTTTTTTGTCTTTCATGCTGGAGTCTCATAACTTATTGTCATCCATGAAATTGTGGCAGGCTAACTTGTTAGCTTTGAAGTAGGATAAAATCAGACTCTTCAACTCAAAAAAGAAAAGGCCAAACAACACATTAAAAAAAACCCCAAAAACTCAACCATATTCGTTACGGTGAAGGTGGGTATTACACAACTCTTTACTCTGAAAATTGATGATTAAAGAGAAAAAATTAATCAGTCCTTCAAAGTGACTGAGTAGACTCAGATAACAAGGGAGAGTTCTTCATTACAGAAAAATGCCAGCTTATAAACGTAGAAGAAATTATGAAGTTAGGAGAGTAAGCACCTTTTCCCTACTCCTAGAAGAAATAACTAATTCAGGCAAGGAAAACTTGCAGGTTGTAAAGTACCACCCCAAAGATAACTTACAGGTCTCAAGGGAAAAACAAAATGGAGATCAGGCAGTCACCACTTGAAGCTTAGTAACAATAATTGTAAGACAACCAAACATTATGCACATCTTGATGTGATGTATATGAAGTATATAGCATATTTATAAAGTAAAAAATGTAAAAAATGTTTAAATGTTTAACTTGCATCTAATTTAACCTTTATAGTTAATGCCTTTTAACAAACTATATTTTTCTAATACTTAAAAATTGATTAAAAGTTAGAATAATGAACTCTCCCTCTTTCCTGATTGTCCCAGAACTGAAAGTCCAGCATTCCAAGAAACCCCAGTTCTGAGCAACCCAAGACAGTTGGTCACCATATTGCACATTTAACCAATTACACTCTTCATAATTCCAATATATTAGATTTTCATACATTTTGGAAAAGTAAACACACAAAAATAAATTAGACACATAACAGAACAATGGCTGTAAAACTGATCAGTACACTAATGTCAGCTTTACACTAATAAGAACTCCAATTCAACAGATAAATAATTTATTCTTCATTATCTCATTATTATTATTTACCTAAATAAAAGGTAATATTATATATATTATACCTCTATGTACCTAAATGTACAATTTCCTCAACTTACATAGAAAGTCAGGGTTATTTCTCACACCAGCTGAAAATGCAAATAAAAATGCTTTGGCATCTTTCAGGATGATGTTACTAAATATATTATAATTTTTATAACATATTTTGTCTATTACACAAGAAACTGTTCAAAACATTGTCTCTAACTAATCAAATATATCTTCATTTCTATAATCCTAATAGTGTTTTATATTTATAAGACAGTTTAATATCTGCTTTGTCTTTTTCCTTAAAATTACAGCTAGCATAATTTATAATTGGTTGTAGTGGGGCCAAATCTGATGCCTACTTTGGATTTTTTCTCATTTTCCACTACTTTTGTCTCTGGGCATTGCTTCTACCAGGTTCTCTCAAACCGTGGGAGTAGGAGCCAAATATTCTAATTTCAAAACAAATGACATCAACTGTCTGGATAGTTGATATCTTCCATCAATCACTATTATAACTTTCCTCTGAATCTCTTATTTAGTAATTTAATCTGTATTTAATTTAAAAAACTTATTCTGTATTTGTTATGAGAATTAAATTGATATTTTGAAGAACTATGTAAATATTCTCAACCATCTGGAGAAGAAACCAGTTGAGTACTCACATAGTGAGTTTTCTGTTTCCTCCAGTTCATTATATTTTTATCAACTTTGGATACTCTGAGTTATTGACATGCAATTCTTAAAGATTACAACAGTGTTTTACTACTGTGTTTCTCATACACCTGGAGGAAAGAGGTAATATGCTGGAAAATACACAAAACCACAGTTTGAACATGGCTGGTCTTCCTGGCATTACCAAATGAGTTCCAGACTAGATTGTAAACTTCATGAATGTAGACATTCTGTCTCTTTTATTCACCATTGTATCCCCAATGCCTCAACACAGTGCCTGGCACATGGAAGGCAATCAATAAATATTTGTTGAATAAATGAATGAAATAAAAGGCTTAGAGAGAAAATAATTTCATAGGAATAAACTTGAAAATATTAGCAATTGAAATGTCATATTCACATAAAAATTTTAGGTTAAAACATAAGCTGCTTCCAGTTACAGCCCCAGATATTAGGAATATGTTTCTCCTCAGCTATTTTTGGGAGGAGGTCTGGGTGGAAAAGTTGAAATATTATTCTAAATCAGTAAGTTGACACTGAAAAAAATAAAGAAATAAGAAATTTGGGTTTTTTTTCCTAATCCAGTATTTAACTTTTTAATGCACAGTGTACATGGATTGCAAAAAGTTTATAATTATGTTCAAATTTCACAAATTAGTATGGACTTTAACCAGCTTAAAACTATCTTAAATTTGCTGTAGCCTAGAGAATATAAAAGTTACAATGTTCAATGATTTTTAGAATCTTATTTTTTCAAGTTTTTATTTAAATTCCAGTTAGTTAACATACAATCTACTATTAGTTTCATGTGTACAATATAGTGATTCATCACTTATACACGACACTCAGTGCTCATCATCACAAGTGCCCGTCTTAATACCCATCACCCATTTAACCCATCCCCTTGCCCACCTCCCCTCTAGTTGAGTCTGTTTTATGGTTTGCTTCCCTCTTACCCCCTCATGTTCATCTGTTTTGTTTCTTAAATTTCTCATGAGTGAGATCATATGGTATTTGTCTTTCTCTGACTGACTTATTTCACTTAAGGTAATACTCCCTAGCTCTATCCACGTTGTTGCAAATGGCAAGATTTCATTCTTTTTGATGGCTGAGCAATATTCCATTGTGTGTGTGTGTGTGTGTGTGTGTGTGTGTGTGTGTGTGTGTGTGTGTGTGTGTCTTTACCCATTCATCAGTTAATGGACATTTGGGATCCTTCCATAATTGGCTATTGTTGATAATGCTACTATAAACATCAAGGTGCATGTATCTCCAAATCAGTATTTTTGTATTCTTTGGGTAAATACCCAGTAGTGCAAGTGCTGGATCATACAGTAATTTTATTTTTAGCTTTTTGAGGAACCTCCATACTGTTTTCCAGAGTGGCTGCAACGGTTTGCGTTTCCATTAACAGTGTAAGAGGGTTCCCCTTTCTCCATATCCTTGCCAACATCTATTTTTCTGATGTTGTTAAATTCAGCCATTCTGAGTGATATGAGGTGATATCTCATCGTAGTTTTGTTTTTTATTTCCCTGATGATGAGTGATGTTGAGCATTTTTTCATGTGTCTGTTGTCCATCTGGGTGTCTTCTTCAGAGAAATGTCTGTTCAATTCTTCTGCCAATTTTTAAATTAGATTATTCATTTATTGGGTGTTGAATTCTAGAAGTTCTTTGTATATTTTGGATACTAACCCTTTACTGGATATTTCATTTGCAAATATCTTCTCCCATACAGTAGGTTCTCTTTTAGTTTTGTTGATTGTTTTCTTCTCTGTGCAGAAGCTTTTAATTTTGATATAGTCCCATTAGTGTATTTTTCTTTTTTCCGCCTTGCCTCAGGAGACATATCCAGAAAAATGTTACCAAGTTCTATGTAAAAATGTATATATATTGCCTGTGCTCTCTTCTAGGATTTTTATGGTGTCAGGTCTCACATTAGGTCTTCCACCCATTTTCAACTTATTTCTGTGTATTGTGTAAGAAAGTGGTCCAGTTTCATTTGTTTGCATGTTGCTGTCCAGTTTTCTCAACACTTTTTGTTGAAGAGACTCTTTTTCCCATAGGATATTCTTTTCTGCTTATGGAAGATTAATTGACCATGGAGTTGTGGGTTCATTTCTGGGTTTTCTATTCTATTCCATTGATCTATGTGTCTATTTTTGTGCCAAAACCATACTGTTTTGATCATGACAGCTCTGTAATACAACTCGAAGTCCAGAATTGCAATGCCTCCAGCTTTGCTTTTCTCTTTCAAGGTTGCTTTGGCTTCAGGGATCTTTTGTGGTTTCATACAAATGTTAGGATTGTTTGTTCTAGCTCTGTGAAAAATGTTGTTGGTATTTTGATAGAGATTGCATTAAATGGGTAGATTGCTTTGGGTAGTGTAGATATTTTAACAATATTTGTTTTTCCATTAGTATGAAATATTCCATGTTCATCTTCAATTTTTTCAGCAGTGCTTTCAAAGTACAGGTCTTTCACCTCTTTGGTTAGGTTTATTCCTAGGTATTTTATTTTTTGGTGCAATTGTAAATGGGATTGATTCCTTAATTTTTCTTTCTGCTGCTTCATTATTGGTGTATAGAAATGCAACAGATTTCTGTATGTTGATTGTATGCCATGACTTTACTGAATTTTTGTATCAGTTCTAGCAATTTTTTGGTGGCGTCTTTCTGGTTTTCTATGTATAGTATTATGTCATCTGCAAATAGTGAAAGTTTGACTTCTTCTTTGCCAATTTGGATACCTTTCATTTCTTTTTTTGTTGTCTGATTGTGGAGGCTAGGACTTCCAGTATTTTGTTAAATAACAGTGATGGGTCAACTGGGTAATTCAGTCAGTTAAGCATCTGCCTTCAGTTCAGATCACAATCCCAGGGTCCTGGAATCAAGCCCTGTGTCAGACTCAGCAATGAGCCTGCTTCTCCATCTTCCTCTGCTCTTCGCCCTCTCATGTTCACATGTGCTCTCCTTCATTTTCTGTCGCTCTCAAATAAATAAATAAACAAAAGATTTTAAAAAATAACAGTGGTGAGAGTGGACATCCCTGTCTTGTTCCTGACCATAGAGGAATAGCTCTCAGTTTTTGCCCATTGAGGATGATATTAGCTGTTGGTTTTTTGTATATGGCCTTTGTTATGGTGAAGCATGTTGCCTCTATCCCTACTTTGTTGAGTTTTTTTTCCCTGAATATTATACTTTGTTAAAAGGTTTTCTGCATCTGTTGAGAGATCATATGGTTCTTATCCTTTTATTAATGTGGTGTATCATATTAGATTGATTTGTGAATATTGAACCACACTTGCAACCCAGAAATAAATCCCACTTGATCATGGTGAATGATTCTTTTAATGCACTTTTGGATGAGATTTGATAGTATTTTGTTGAGAATTTTTGCATCCATGTTCATCAGGGATATTGGCCTGTACTCTTTTTTAGTGGAGTCTTGTCTGGCTTTGGAATCAAGGTAATGCTGGCCTCATAGAATGAATTTGGAAGGTTTCCTTCCATTCCTATTTTTTTTTGGAACAGTTTGAGAAGAATAGGTATTAACTTCTTTAAATGTTTGGTAAAATTCCTTCTGGGAAGCCATCTGGTCCTGGACTTCTGTTTGTTGGGAGGTTTTTGATTACGGATTCAGTTTCTTTGCCGGTTATTGGTCTGTCAAGTTTTCTATGTCTTCCTATTTCAGTTTTGGTAGTTTATATGTTTCTAGGAATTCATCCAGGTTGTCTTCTTCCAGGTTGTCTAATTTTCCGGCATATACTATTTCATAATATTCTCTTACAATTGTTTGTATTTCTGTGGTGTTGGTTGTTATTTGTCTTCTCTCATTGGTGATTTTATTTATTTGGTTTCCTTTCTCTTCTTTTTGATAAGTCTGGCCAAGGGGTTATCAATTTTATTATTTGTTTTCAAAGAACAAACTCCTGGTTTCATGGATCTATTCTGCTGTTTTCTTATCATTTATTTCTGCTGTAATCTTTGTTATTTCCCTTATTCTGTTGGCTTTATACTTCATTTATTGTTCTTTCCCTAGTTCCTTCAGGTGTAAGGTTAGTTTGCTTATTTGAGATTTTTCTTGCTTCTTGAGATAGGTCTGTATTGTTATCTACTTCCCTCTTATGATGCTTTTGCTGCATCCCAAAGTTTTAGATCATCCTGTTTTCATTTTCATTTGTTTTCATGTATTTTTCAATTTTTTCTTCTATTTCCTCATTGACCCATTCATTGTTTCATAGCATGTTGTTTAACATCCATGTGTTTGTGGTCTTTCCAAATTTTTTCTTGTGGTTGACTTCAAGTTTCATAGCATTGTGGTCAGAAAATGTGCATGGTATGATCTCAATCTTTTTGTACTTGTTGAGGACGGATTCGTGACATACTATATGATCTATTCTGGATAATGTCCCATGTGCACTTGAAAATAATACATATCCTGCTGTTTTAGGATGAATATTTTAAATATATCTGTTATGTACATCTCATCCAATGTGTCATTCAAAGCCATTGTTTCCTAGTTGATTTTCTTTTTAGATCATCTGTCCATTGATGTAAGTAGGGTATTAAAGTCCCCTACTACTGTTGTATTATTATCAATGAGTTCCTTTAAGTTTGTTATTAATTGTTTTATATATTTGGATGCTCCCAAGTTGGGGACAGAAATATTTACAATTCTTAGATCTTCTCATTGGACTTTTCTCTTCATCTCTCATTATAGTTTTGTTTAAAATCTAGTTTGTCTGGGGGTGCCTGGGTGGCACAGCCAGTTGGGTGTCCAACTCTTGGCTTTGGCTCAGGTCATGATCTCAGGGTCATGAGGTTGGTCATTGTTGGGCTCTGTGCTCAGTATAGAGTATTAAGCTTCTCTACCACTTCCCCCTTATATAAATGGATAGGTCATTTTTTTTAAAAATCAACTTTGGTATAATTATTGCTACTTTGTTGTTTTTTTTTTTTTTTTTACTTCTATTTGTTTCATGAATGTTTCTCCATCTCCTCACTTTCACACTGCAGGTGTTTTTAGGCCTGAAATTAGTCTTTTGTTGGCAACATATGGATGAGTGTTTTTTTTTTTAATCCATTCTGACACCTTATGACTTTGATTAGAGTGTTTAGTCCATTTACATTTGGAGTAACTATTGATAGATACGTATTTAGTGCCATTTTATTACTTGTTTTGTTGTTCCCGGAAATTTTCTCTGTTCTTTCTATCTTTGTCACTTTTGGTGTTTCCCTCCCACTTAAAGAGTCACCTTTAACATTTCTTGCAGGGCTAGTTTAGTGGTCACAAACTCCTTTAGTTCCCCTCTACCCCCCACCCCTGGGAAACTATTTATCTCTCTTTATATTCTGAACGATAGCATTGCTGGATAGAATATTCTTGGCTGCAGATTTTTTCCAATTCAGCATGTTGAATATATCATGCCACTAGGCCTGCTGGCTTGCCAAGTTTCTGTGGAGAGATAGGCAGCTAGCCCTATGGGTCTTCCCTTGTAAGTTAGGGACTTCATTTTTCTTGTTGCTTTTAGGAATTTTTCTTTATCAATATATTTTCAAATTTAACTACAGTACGTCTTGATTTGGGCCTGCTTTTGCTAATTTTGATAGGAGTTCTCTGTGCTTCCTGTATTTGGATGTCTGTTTCCTTCCCCAGATTAGGGAGGTTTTCAGCTATTATTTCCTGAAATAAACCTACTGCTCCTTTTTTTTTTTCTCTCCGAGAATTCTCCCAGAATTCTTCTGGGACTCAGATATAAATGTTATTACATTTGATGTAGTTGTTGAGCTCCCTAAGTCTATTCTCACGATCCACAATTCTTTCTCTCTTTTGTTCAGCTTCATTATTTTCCATTATTCTAACCTCTATATATTTATTTGTTCATCTGCTTCTTCCATTCTTGAGGTCATTACATCCAGTAGGTTTCAAATCTCAGTTAATGAATTTTTCTTTTCTGGCTGATTGTTTTTTTAACTCTTTTGTCTTTGCAGTAAGGGTCTCCCTGATGTTTTCCATGCCTTTCTCTAGCCCAGCTAGTATCATTACGATTGTTGCTTTAAATTCTAGATCAGGCATATTACTTATATCTCTTTTCATTAGATTCCTGGCCATGACCTTTTCTTGTTCTTTATTTTGGAATGAATTCCCCCATCTTGGTATTTTGTTTAGGTTTCTGTCTCTGTGTATTTAAGAAGCATGTTGTGTTTCCTGCTCCTGAGAGTAATGGCTTAATGCAGAGGAGGTCATATAGTGTCCAGGGCCTGGTGCTCTAGGGAATGTCTCTCATGTGTGCCGCATGCACCCTGCTTCTGTGTTTTGGCTGCGCTATCCTTTGGGCCCATTCTCTGTAGAGTTTCTCCTTGCCTGTAGTCGGCAGTATTTGGACCTTAGCCAAAGTGTGGTGAGTTTTAACTAGGTGTTCTCTGATCTGCTTGTTAAATGAGACATGATGCTACTTCCACTAGAACTGAAGCCTTGCAGAACTCTGGTTAGTAGACGTGGTGTGTGTGGGCTTTCTACTGGTTTCCTGGGGAAGGGCCTGTTGTGCTGGTCCTTAGGCACACTTGCCTGAGAAAAGCAATATCAGCAGAGCACAGGAGGGTGGGATTTGGTGTGAGAAGGTTAAGCAGCTAACGTTGGCACTGTGCTATTTACTGAAGTTTGTTTATGCTAAGGGGTGGGGAAGAGAAATGGTGCCGGTCAGCTCCTTTGTCCCCTGAGAGGGGTCTAAGCCTTCTCTGTGCTTTCTGCTGTCAGGTAAGCACTTCCAGAAGAGCAAATAATTTCCCCCTCATGCAACCCAGGCATTTTTTAGATTGCTTTTTCATGCTTTCTCTGGGTTGCTTGACTGCCTGGAGCAGTGCAGTGCGTTTTGTGCTCCATCCCAGACAAGCTTGTTGACTTTTAAAAGTTCAAACTTTAGGGACATTGTATGGCAAGGACTTGTGCTGGTCCTCTGAGGAGGGTCTTTCCATGTTCGGATGGAGGCGGTTTGACTACAAAGGGCAATTGCACCAGAGTGTAGGTAGGGGCATGTGGTTTGGAGCAAAGGTAGCTAAAGAGCCATCATTTAGGTTAACCACCCTCAGCAGGTGTCTCTGCACTTATGCTGAGTGGTGGGGGCAGGAAATGGCACCTACTGGCTTTTTTGTCCCTGGAGAGGCATCTCTTCAAACCCCTCCTCTCACAGATGCACTCCAAGAAAAGCAAACAGTTTCTCCCTGTGCACCTTAGGTGATCCTCAATTGCACCATCTGCCCCCAGGTTCCTTGCATGCTTTCTCTCCAGGAGTAGAGCGGCACCCTCTACTTCTCTCCAGGAGTAGAGTAGCACATCTACTAATATTCCCTAAAGCACCAGGCCCTGGACCCTATATGACCTCTATCCCACCCAAGACTGGGACCTCTAAAACTCCAGTCTTTGAGCCCCCACTGGTTGCAAAAACTCACAGAAATCAGCCCCTCTCATTTTCCTAGCCAATGGCTTTGGGGAAGTGTTCTTGTGTGATCCTCTGTGCACTTCTCTCTCCCTCTCTCTTTCTCATTCTCTCATTTTCTCCTTCTCTATCTATCTCTTGCCTTTCTCTGAGATGAGGGCTCCCTCCACTCCGTAGCATCTGTGATCCATTTATCCCCCAAAGTACATCTCCACACCTCTTACCTTCCACAATGTGGCCTCTTCTCTCCATCTAGTTGTGCAATTTGTCCAGTTGTTGCACAGGTCGATTTCTTGGGTGTTCAGAATGATTTCATAGTTATCTAGCTGTGTCCATGGGGCAAGGCAAGCCTAGGGTCCTCCTACTATGCCACCATCTTAGCTCCAATTCAGAATCTTATTAATAATGATTCTTGACAATAAAGGTAGAAAAAAAAGACCTAGGCTAATAAGTTGGATTATGAATGTTTCCTATTTACTCCTATTTACTTAAAGGCAAAATTAGAGCACTTAAAGGTGATGAGCTCATAACAAAAGATATATTAGCAGAATGAATGACTGAATAAACAAAAAAAAATATCTTCACTGGACATTTTCCTAAGTTAACATTTTCAATGGGAGTGGTGATTTTATGTCTCTTATATTCTTTTTATTCTGTAACAATTGTCCTTCCCTTTTTGGAGGAGAAATTGGGTCATTATTTTTTAAAAAATGATGGAACAGTATAACTATTTGGGTCAAGATTTACTGTAAAGCTACAGTAATTGAGACAGTCATTGTAATATTGGAATAAGGATAGACATAGAGTAATGAAACAAAATAAAAGGTTTGGAAACAGATCTACATATATACGGTCAATTCAACGAGGATATCAAGATAATTCAGTGGGGTTAAAAGTGGAGCAACTGTGAATCCATATGCCAAAAGAAATAAACCTCAATCCATGCCTCACACATATACAAAAATCAACTTGAAATAAATATAGATCTAAATATAAAACCCAAAATAATAAAGTTATAGAAGAAAACATTAGAGAAAATTTTTATCACCTTGAGTTGGGTAAAGGTATCTTAAATAGGACATAAAAAGCACAAAGCTTAAAATTTAAAAATTGATTAACTTCATGAAAATTTAAAATTTTTGATTTTTCTAAAGACATAGTTTAAGAAAAATGAAAGGAGAAAATATTTGAAAATATGTATCTAATAAAGGATTTGTTTCCAGTATGTATAAATAACTCAAAACTCAAAAATAAGAGGAGAAAAAAACTAGAATTTTAAAAATGGGGAAAAGAGAGACCAGATGGTGGCAGAATAGGAGACTTCCTTTTATCTGGTCCCTTAAATTTAACTGGATAGCTATGAAACCATTCTGAACACACATGAATTCAGCCTGAGAGGTAAGAAAATATACCTGGAACTCTACAAACAGAAAAATGACTGCTTTTTGCAAGGTAGGAGGTGCTGAATCATGAATCTGCAGGGAAACATCAGAAGGTAAACAGAGGAGGAAGGGAGCCTCCATAAGCCGGCTACTGGAAAGTGATCTAACACTGGAGAGCAAAATTGGAACCCTTAGAAATCTGCTCCAGGGGCGCCTGGGTGGCACAGCGGTTAAGCGTCTGCCTTCGGCTCAGGGCATGATCCTGGCGTTGTGGGATCGAGCCCCACATCAGGCTCCTCCACTATGAGCCTGCTTCTTCCTCTCCTACTCCCCCTGCTTGTGTTCCCTCTCTCGCTGGCTGTCTCTATCTCTGTCGAATAAATAAATAAAATCTTTAAAAAAAAAAGAAAGAAAGAAATCTGCTCCAGTGAGAGACATCCCTTTCTGAAAGGGGTACAAAGGATGAAAAGAGAATTCCAGGTGGGTCATTGTGGTCTCAGGATCCCAGGAGACACAGAAAGAATGATAGAGTGCCCAAGCAGTGGAGCAGGGAAACTCGTTACGGTCGGTGAGCCCAGAAGCGACTCTCAGCTCTGGTCACCATAAACTGAGAGTTGAGCTGGTAGGGAGATGCTCTTGGCCTGAACACCCTGAAAAGGACTGGAACACAGGGGCTGTTTAACATTCCTGGGAGAGATGAAACAGCTGTGCCCATGTCGGGCAACAGTTCTCAGGACAGTGGTGGCCCTGGAAAGGACAGTACGATGGCACCCAGGCAAAACTGAAAATTTTGGCATCCATATTCATCAGGGATATCAGTCTGTACTTCTCCTTTTTGATGGGGTCTTTGCGTGGTTTGGGGATCAAGGTAATACTGGCCTCATAGAATGAATTCGGTAGTTTTCCTTCTATTTCTATTTTTTGAAACAGCTTCAGGAGAATAGGTATTATTTCTTCTTTGAATGTTTGGTAGAATTCCCTGGGGAATCCATCAGGCCCTGGACTCTTGTTTTTGGGGACGTTTCTGATCACTGCTTTGATCTCTTCATAATTAATTGGTCTCTTTAGATAATCAATTTCTTCCTGTTTCAGTCTTGGTAGTTTATAGGTTTCCAGGAAGGCATCCATTTCTTCCAGGTTGTTTAATTTATTGGCATAAAGTTGTTGATAAAATTTCTAATGATCCTTCCTATTTCATTGGTGTTGGTCATGATCTTTCCCCTTTGATTCATAATTTTATTGATTTGGGTCCTTTCTCTATTCTTTTGAATAGGTCTGGCCAGCGGTTTGTCGATCTTATTTATCCTTTCAAAGAACCAGCTTCTTGTTCTGTTGATCTGCTCTGCTGTGCTCCTGGTTTCTAATTCATTGATCGCTGATCTAATCTTGATCACCTGCCTTTTCATGCATGGGTTAGGCCTGTTCTTCTGTTCCAGCCCCAGATTCTTGAGGTGAGAATATAAAAACTGCATTTTAGATTGTTCTTTTCTTCTGAGTGAGGCTTGGATGGCTATGTATTCTCCCCTTAGGACTGCCTTTGCAGTGTCCCATAGGTTTTGGACCAATGTGTTTTCTTTTTCGTTGATCTCCAGAAATTGTTTGATCTCCTTCTTAAATTAGCTGGTTTACCCAATCATTCTTGAGCAGAATGGTTCTTAGTTTTCAAGTGTTTGAATTTCTTCCCAATTTTTCCTTGTGATAGAGGCCCAGTTTCAAAGCATTGTGGTCTGAGAATATGCAGGGAATAATCTTAGTCTTTTGGTATAGATTGAGGCCTGTTTTGTGACCAGTATATGGTCTATTCTGGAGAACATTCCATGTGCATTCGAAAAGAATGAGTATTCTGTTGCTTTAGGGTATAGTGTTCTGTATATCTCTATGAGGTCCATCTGGTCCAGTATGTCATTCAAAGCTCTTGTTTCTTTGTTGATTTTCTGCTTGGGTGATCTGTCCATTGCTGATAGTGGAGTGTTGAGGTCCCCTACTATTAACGTATTATTATCTATATGCCTCTATATTCTGATGAAGAGTTGGCTTGTGTATCTAGCTGCTCCCCTGTTGGGGACATTGATATTTATAATTATCATATCCACTTGTTGGATACATCCTTTAAGAATAATGTAGTGTCCTTCTGTATCTCTAACTATGGTCTTTAGTTTAAAATGTAATCTGTCTGATATGAGAATTGCTACCCTAGCTTTATTTTGAGGTTCCTCAGCATGAAAAAATGGTGTTCCATCCCTTCACTTTCAGTCTCGATGTATCTTTAGGTTCAAAATGAGTCTCTTGTAGACAGCACATGGATGGATCATGTTTTTTGATCCAATCTGCAACCCTTTGGCGTTTATGGGAGCATTTAGGCCATTCCCATTGAGAGTGATTATTGACAGATATGATTTTAATGCTGTCATGTTGCCTGTGAAGTCTTTGTTTCTATAGATTGTAAATTTCTGTTCTGTATCACTCTAGTGCCTTTTACTTTTATAGAACCCCCCTTAATATCTCATGTAGGGCTGGTTTGGTGGTTATGAATTCCTTCAGTTTCTCCTGATCTTGGAAGGTCCTTATCTCTCCATCCATTCTGAGTGACAGCCTTGCTGGATAAAGGATCCTTGGCTGCATGTGCTTCTCAGATAGAACTTTGATAACACCTTGCCTACCCTTGCTGGTGTGCCCGGTCTCTGTAGACAGTCTCTGAAGGTATTCTAGTATTTTCTCTCTGTACATAAGGATTTTCTTCTCCCTGGCCACTTTCAATATTGTATCCTTGGATCTAATATTTGCAAATTGCACTATGATGTCACGTGGTGTAGGTTTGTCATGGCTGAGCTTGGGAGGGGTCCTCTCTGCCTCTTGGACATGAATGCTAGCTTCCTTAGCCAGATTAGGGATGTTCTCACCTACAATTTGTCCAAATATCTCTTCTAGACCTCTCTCTTTCTCTACCCCCTCGGGGATGCCGATGATTCTGACATTGTAATGTTTCATTGAGTCAGTAATCTCCCGTAATCTACATTCTTGAGATTGGATTTTTTTGAGCTTAGTTTCCTTTTTAACTTTCTCTTCTACCATCCCATCCTCCAATTCACTAATTCGTTCTTCTGCTTGCATTTTTAATTTCTGCCACATTCGCTCTCATTTCTGCCCTTAGAGATTCTATATTCTCGTTAATATTTTTGTTAATATTTTCTTCCAGCCTACACTTCATGTTTACCATTGTTACTCTGAACTCCATTTCTGACAATTTGGTTATATCCATATCCATCAGTTCTGTGGCAGAGGCCACAGTCTCTGTCTCCTTTCTTTGCTGAGGGTTTCTCCTCCTTGTCATTCTGATGAGTAGAGGTTGCAGGGATGCCCAGAGCCCAAATTATTGACCAGGACCCAGGCACTGTGCACTTGTTTTATAGGGACCTTGGGGATGTGGGCTTCCTGATTTTTCAGCCTGCCTTCTGGGGGAAGGGCCTGCTGCGCTGATACTCAGGCAACCCTGTTTGGGTAGAGTTGCCCCATCCCCTACAAAGGGGGACAGTAATGGGAAAAATGTGAACCGGTATTTCCAGGCTTTTGTTGTCTGGCGGCTTTCCCTGGTGGTTTTCTGTGCCTCTTTTGAGAATCAGAGCAGCAGTGGCTGTATCCTAGCCTCTGTCTCTGAACAGAGAGATCGCAGTCCACTCTCCACTGAGCTCTCCTGGCCTCTCTAACTCTGTTTCCGTTGGTGCTGCTAAAAACCCCACAGTGTCCCAGGTTTTGTGCCCCTCAGCCACTCTCCAAGCCCTCGCTTCCATGGCTGGCACGTGTCTGTCCTTTGTGCTTCTAACACCGCCAGCCACCCCCGGTTCCTGTGCGCCCTCCCGAGCTCCCTGTTTCAATGTGGTTTGCGCTCACTCCAGAGCACCAGTTCTCTGTCTGGTTGCATTCATGCTCCTGAGCTCCCAGTTTCAGTCTAGTTCGAGCGTGCGCTCTGGAGCTCCAGTTTTCAGTCTGGTTGTGCGTGCGCTCCCGAGCTCCCGGTATCAGTCCGGTTCCAGTGAGCGCTCCGGAGCTCCGGTTTTCAGTCTGGTCTTGCGCATGTTCTCGGGCTCACGGTCTCAGTCTGCTTTCTCACGGGTGCTGGTCCTCGAGTCCGGTCACTCCCCAGTGCAGGTGGCCACTGCTTCACCGCGCCCGAGCACGGCGGCTTCCTCACCCTTCTGTTTATCTTCCAATATCTTTGTGCGGATTCACGGCTCCCCACCTTGTACCTCAATACTCAGCGCTGGAGATGTTCGTTTGTAGAGATCCAGATGTATCTTCCTGCATCTCAGGCTGATTTCGTGGGTGCTCAGGATGGTCTGGTAGATATCCAGCTCGATTCAGGGGACCAGCTTAAGAAAGGGACCTCTACTACTCCACCATCTTTTTCCTTCCCTAAAAACACCGATTCATCAGTCTTATATAATACCCCGTGTTCATTACATCACATGCCTTCCTTAATGTGCATCACCCATTTTGTTTACAGCAGCAATGTCCACAATAGCCAAACTATAGAAAGAGCTCAGATGTCCATTGAATGGATTAAGAAGATGTGGTGTATATATACAATGGAATACTACTGGTCTATCAAAAAATGAAATCTTGCCATTTGGAATGATGTCAATGGAACTAGAGGGTATCATGCTAAGCAAAATAAGTTAATCAGAGAAAGACAATTATCATATGATCTCAGTCATATGTGGAATTCAAGAAACAAAACAGAGGATCATAGGGGAAGAGATGAGAAAATAAAACAAGATGAAATCAGAGAGGGAAACAAATCATAAGAGACTCTTAATCACAGGAAATAAACAGAGTTTATGGAGTTGCTTGGCCTGTTTAAGAACAGCTTTAAAAAGGGGGCGCCTGGGTGGCTCAGGTCATGATCCCAGGGTTCTTGGATCAAGCCCCACATTGGGCTCCCTGCTGAGCAGGAAGCCTGCTTCTCCCTCTCCTTCTGCCTGCCACTCCCCCTGGTTGTACTCTGTCTTCTCTGTCAAATAAATAAAATCTTAAAAAAAAAAAAAGCTATTAAAAATTTGTATCTGCTGGTATGAGGAAACACATTACCACTGGGTGGTGCTATTGTCTTAGGTAAGGAAGAGTAAGGCACACTCCTTGAGGGCATATACAGATTACCCCAGAGGAACAAGGGGTCATATGGTCACAGTTACAATAGTCTTAGTCTTAAGAGAAAGTTTCAAATTCCTAGGAGATGAAATGAAAATCCATTAACTAACACGTTATGATCTAGGATATAAAATAAAAAGTATATAAAAAATGTTTGGTAATGGGTTTGACTACTTTAAAGAAGTATGTAATACTGAAATGCAAGGTTTTGAAGAACTGTTAGCCAACCTTTTCCCTGAAGATTTATTCTACACAATATTACGGATTTTCTTCAACACACAGATGACTCACTGTTGTATCCTTTCTCTTGCCCATGTTATCAGGGTGTTATTTCTGCCATTGGCTCCATTCTGGATTTTGAATGTAGACATCATACTTAAAATGCAATGAATTCCAGCTAGATTTAATCTTTTATTAGATGCACATGGCAAGTTTAAAGTGGAGGACACGACTCCTGAACTGAAACCAACAATTGAAAGTTATATAATTGAAATTGCAGGAAGAACCCAAGGAAGAAACATCAAACAGAACTGGTTATGCTGGCAAAACCAAAATATACATGAAACACTTTTCTTCACAAGCAATGAAACAATTTGCTTCAAAAAAAATCTGAAGGAGAAGAAAAGAGGGAAGATGGCAGAAGAGTAGGGGACCCGTATTTCATCTGGTCTCTTGAATTCAGCTAGACATCTAAGAAATCATTCTGAACACCTGTGAATTCAACTTGAGATCTAAGAAAAGAATTGCTGAAATTCTATGAAAAGAAAAGTGACCACTTTCTTGCAAGGTAGGAAGTACAGAGAAGTGAACCTAAGGGGTTATAGAAAATAAACCACTGGGGGGGAGGGGTAGGAACCTCTGTAAACCAACAATCAGAAAGTGATATAACAGCAGAGCACAAACTTTTAGAAGTCTGCTCCTGTGAGGGATGTCCCTACCTGAAAGGAGTTCAGGTGGCCAGGTGGGGCAGAATCCTAGGTGGAACAGTGTGGTCTCCGGATCCCCAGGGTCAGAAAGAACAGGGATGCCTGAGTGTGGCAGAGTTCCCAAGCACTGGAGTAGGGAAGCTGACTACAATTAGTGAGCCTTGGAGTGGCCTCTCAGCTACGTGTTACCATAAACCATGAACCGTGGCAAGACGGGGCTATCACTCTGAGCAGGGGCCCAGAAAATGACAACCATTTCAGGATCCTGCTCCTTTCCCTGGGAGGAGTGTCATGGGTACACACACAATTGGTCAACCGCTCCCCAAACAGTGACCCATCAAGCAGCAGGCCTTGGTGAGACCCTGCCCGCCTTGGGAGGTCGATGTGGGTCGGCACCACAGGATCGGCAGTGTTTCATGCACACAAAAGGGACTGACTGCTTTTCCCTGAGGGTGCACTGAACAGTGGGAACAGCAATCATTCAGCTCCAGGGCTAGCGAATGGGACACCCCAATTTTTACAGTTTTTTTCATCCAAATGTGGCAGGGAAAGCCTTCAGTGAACAAAAGCCACATAGAGCACCCAGGAGCTCCTTACACTAAGCCCAGCCCCCTGGCGGGGTCAGTGAAGTTCTGCACAGGAAAGCTACCTGAGAATCAGTGCACTGGCCCCTCCCCCAGAAGGCCAGCAGGAACATGAGGCTGACACCAAGTTAGTGGATCACACAAAAGTGAAAAACTCCTGTGCTAGGGGAAAATATCATATAGAATTTGAGGACTTTTTCTCATTAATCTTTATTCTTTCATTTTAAAATTTTCTTTTTCTTTCTTTTTAAAAATTTTTTTAAATCTGTCTCTGAGATACAGAGAGTGAGTTAGAGAGAGCACAAGCTGGAGGAGGAGCAGAGGGAGAGGGGGAAGCAGGTCTCCTGCTAAGCAGGGAGCCCGAGGCAAGACTCCAATCCAGGTCTCTGGGATCATGGCCTGACCCGAAGGCAACCATTCAACCCACTGAACCACCCAGGCACCCCGTTTTTATTTTTTTCCTTATCAACTAGCTTCTTATTTTTTTTTATTTTAAATAATTTTTTATTATGTTACATTAGCCCCCATACAGCATATCCTTAGTTTTTTTTTTAATAATAATATTTTTTTATTATGCTAGTCACCATACAGTACATCCCTGGGTTTTGATGTAAAGTTCCATGATTGATTAGTTGCGTGTAACACCCAGTGCACCATGCAATACGTGCCCTCCTTACTACCCATCACCAGCCTATCTCATTCCCCCAACCCCCTCCATATGAAGCCCTCAGTTTGTTTCTCAGAGTCCACAGTCTCTCATGCTTCAATCTCCATTCTCGTTATCCTCCCTTTCTTTATCCCTTTCTTCTCCTACCGATCTTCCTACTTCTTATGTTTCATAGATGAGAGAAACCATATGATAATTCTCTTTCTCTGCTTGACTTATTTCATTTAGCATAATCTCCTCCAGCCCCATCCATGTTGCTGCAAATTTTGTGTAATCATTCTTTTTGGTAGCTGAGTAATATTCCATTGTATATGTGGACCGCATCTTCTTAATCCAGTCATCTGTTGAAGGGCATCTCGGCTCCTTCCACGATTTAGCTATTGTGGACATTGCTGCTATGAACATTGGGTGCATATGGCCCTTCTCTTCACTACGTCTGTATCTTTGGGGTAAACACCCAGTAGTGCAATGGCTGGATCATAGGGTAGCTCAATTTTTAACTTTTTAAGGGACCTCCACACTGTTTTCCAGAGGGTATGTAGCAATTTGCATTCTCACCAACAGTGTAAGAAGGTTCCCCTTTCTCCACATCCTCTCCAACATTTGTTGTTTCTCGCCTTGTTGATTTTTTCCATTCTAACTGGCATAAGGTGGTATCTCAATGTGGTTTTGATTTGAATTTTCCTGATGGCTAACGATTTTGAACATTTTTTCATGTGTCTCTTAGCCATTTGTATGTCTTCATTGGAAAAGTGTCTGTTCATATCTTCTGCCTAGTTGTTTGATTTGATCATTTGTTTCTCATGTACTGAGTTGAGAAGTTCTTTGTAGGTCTTGGATACCAGTCTTTTATCTGTAGTGTCGTTAGCAAATATCTTCTCCCATTCCATGGACTGCCTCTTAGTTTTTTTGACTGTTTCCTTGGCTGTGCAGAAGCTCTTTATCTTGACGAAGTCCCACAAGTTCATTTTTTCTTTTGTTTCTCTTCCCTTTGGAGATGTGTTATGAAAGAAATTGCTGTGGCCGAGGTCAAAGAGGTTAAAGCCTATGTTCTCCTCTAGGATTTTGATGGATTCCTGTCTCACATCGAGGTCTTTCATCCATTTGGAGTTTATCTTTGTGTATGGTGTGAGAGAGTGGTCAAGTTTCATTCTTTTGCATATAGCTGTCCATATTCCCAGCACCATTTACTGAAGAGACTGTCTTTTTTCCACCGGATGTTTTTTCCTGCTTTGTCAAAGATTAGTTGCCCAAAGAGCCAAGGGTCCATTTCTGGAGTCTCTATTCTGTTCCATTGGTCTATGTGTCTGTTTTTGTGCCAGGACCATGCTGTCTTTGAGATCACAGCTTTGTAGTACAGCTTGATAGCCGGCAACATGATACCCCCAGCATTGTTTTTTCTTTTCAACAATTCCTTGGTGATTCAGGGCCTTTTCTGGTTCCACACAAATTTAAAGGCTGTTTGTTCCAGTTCTTTGAGAAATGTCATTGTTATTTTGATCGGGATAGCATTGAAAGTGTAGATTGCTCTGGGTAGCATGGACGTTTTAATTATGTTAATTCTTCAATCCATGAGCATGGAATATCTTTCCATCTTTTTGTGTCTTCTTCAATGTCTTTCAAGAGTGATTTGTAGTTTCTAGAATATAGATCCTTTACATCTCAGGTTAAGTTAATTCCGAGATAATGTATGATTTTTGGTGCTATTGTAAGTGGGATGGATTCCGTAATTTCTCTTTCTTCAGTCTCATTGTCCATGTATAGAAATGCAACTGATTTCTGAGCATTGATTTTGTATCCCGCCACATTACTGAATTGCTCTATAACTTCTAGTAGTTTGGGGGTGGATTCTTTTGGGTTTTCCATATAGAGTATCATGTCATTTGGGAAGAGAGACAGTTTGACTTCTTCTTTGATGATTTGGATTCCTTTTATCCCTTTTTGTTGTCAGATTGATGTTGCAAGGATTTCTAGTACTATGTTGAAGAATAATGGCGAGAGTGGGCATCCTTGTCGTGTTCCTTATCTTAAGGGAAAGGCATTCAGCTTTTCCCCATTGAGAATGAGATTTGCTGTAGGCTGTTCATAGATGGTTTTTATGAAATTGAGGAATGTAGCCTCTATCCCCACACTCTGAACGTTTTTAATCAGGAAAGCATGCTGTATTTTGTCAAATGCTTTTTCTGCATCAATTGAGGGGATCATATGGTTCTTGACTCTTTTCTTGTTGATATGATCTATCATAGTGATCGATTTGAGAATGTGAACCACGCTTGCATCCCACGGATGAATCCCACTTGGTCATGATGGATAATTCTTTATTATACTGTTGGATCCTATTAGCTAGGACCTTGTTGAGAATTTTGGTGTCCATATTCATCAGAGAAATTGGTCTGTAATTCTTTTTGATGGGTCTTTGCCTGGTTTGGGGATCAAGGTAATACTGGCCTCATAGAATGAATTCGGTAGTTTCCTTCTGCTTCTATTTTTTGAAACAGCTTCAGGAGAATAGGTATTATTTCTTCTTTGAATGTTTGGTAGAATTCCCTGGGGAATCCATCAGGCCCTGGACTCTTGTTTTTGGGGATGTTTCTGATCACTGCTTTGATCTCTTCATAATTAATTGGTTTCTTTAGATAATCAATTTCTTCCTGTTTCAGTCTTGGTAGTTTATAGGTTTCCAGGAAGGCATCCGTTTCTTCCAGGTTGTTTAATTTATTGGTGTAAAGTTGTTGATAAAAGTTTCTAATGATCCTATTTCATTGGTGTTGGTCGTGATCTTTCCCCTTTCATTCATAATTTTATTGATTTGGGTCCTTTCTCTATTCTTTTGGATAAGTCTTGCCAGTGGCTTATTGATCTTATTTACTCCATCAAAGAACCAGCTTCTAGTTCTGTTCATCTGCTCTACTGTGCTCCTGGTTTCTAATTCATTGATCACTGCTCTAAATTGATCACCTGCCTTCTCGTGCATGGGTTAGGCCTGTTCTTCTGCTCTAGCCCCAGCTTGAGGTGAGAATATAAAAACTGCATTTTAGATTTTTCTATTCTTTTGAGTGAGGCTTGGATGGCTATGTATTTTCCCCTTAGGACTGCCTTTGCAGTATCCCATAGGTTTTGGACCGTTGTGTTTTCATTCTCGTTGATCTCCATAAATTGTTTAAATTGATTTTTGATTTCCTGGTTTATCAAATCATTCTTGAGCAGGATGGTTCTTAGTCTCAAAGTGTTTGAGTTTCTCCCAAAGTTTTCCTTGTGGTTGAGTTCCAATTTCAAAGCATTGTGGTCTGAGAATATGCAGGAAGTAATTTCAGTCTTTTGGATCAGTTGAGAGCTGTTTTGTGACCCAGAACATGGTCTATTCTTGAGAATGTTCCATGGGCATTAAAAAAGAATGAGTATTCTTCCGTTCTGGGGTGTAGTGTTCTATATATATCTATGAGGTCCAACTCATCGAGTATGGCATTCAAAGCTCTTGTTTCTTTGTTGATTTTCTGCTTAGGTGATCTGTCTATTGCTGATAGTGGAGTGTTGAGGTCCCCTACTATTAGTGTATTTTTATCTATAGGTCTCTTTATTGTGGTTAAGAGTTGGCTTATGTATCTTGCTATTCCCCTGTTGGGGGCATAGATATTATAATTGTCATATCCACCTGTTGGATACACCCTTTAAGAATAATATAGTGCCCTCCTGTATCTCTCTAACTATAGTCTTTAGTTTAAAATCCAATCTGTCTGATATGAGAATTGCTACCCCAGCTTTCTTTTGAGTTCCATTGGCATGAAAAATGGTTCTTCATCCCTTCACTTTCAGTCTGGATGATTTTTTAGGTTCAACATGAGTCTCTTGTAGACAGCAAATGGATGGGTCATGTCTTTTTATTGAATCTGCAACCCTGTGGCATTTATGGGAGCATTTATGCCATTTACATTGAGACTGATTATTGAGAGATATGATTTTAATGATGCCATGTTGCCTGGAAAGTCTTTGTTTCTATAGATTGTGACTTTCTTTTCTGTATCACTCCTGGGGCCTTTTCACTTTTATAGAACCCCCCTTAATATCTCCTGTCAGGCTGGCTTTGTGCTTACGAAATTGGTCAATGACTGGCGATTCTGGAAGGTCTTTATTTCTCTATCAATTCTGAATGACAGCCTTGCTGGATAAAGGATCCTTGGCTGCATGTTTTTCTCTGAAAGAGCTTTAAAAATGCCCCCCCCAAGCCTTTCATTGCAGGTCTGTGTAGACAGGTGTGATGTAATTCTGATACCTTTGCCTTGGTATGTGAGAAATTTGTTTGCCCTGGCCACTTTCAATACTGTATCCTTGGATCTAATATTTGTGAATTGCACTATGTCGTGACGTGGTGTAGGGTTGTCATGGTTGAGCTTGGGAGGGGTCCTCTCTGCCTCTTGGACATGAATGTTTGTTTCACTTTCTAGATTAGGAAAGTTTTCAGCTACAATTTGTTCAAATATCTCTTCTAGACCTCTGTTTTTCTCCGCCCCCTCGGGGATGCCGATGATTCTGACATTGGAACGTTTCATTGAGTAAGTAATCTCCTGTAACCTCCATTCCTGAGCGTGGATTTTTTTGAGTCCAGATTCTATTTTAGCTTTTTCTTCTATATCCCATCCTCCAATTCGCTGATACGTCCTTCTGCCTCATTCCCCCTGGCTGTCAGAGCCTCTAGTTTTGACTGCGTTTGGCTCATAGAATTTTAAATTTCTGCCAGATTAGCTCTCATTTCTGCCTTTAGAGATTCTATATTCTCATTAACATTTTTGTTAATACTTTTTTCAAGTCTACACATCATCTTGACCATTGTTACTTTGAATTCCATTTCTGATAATTTGGTTATATCCATATCCATTTGTTCTGTGGCAGAGGCCACAGACTCATTGTCTTTTCTTTGCTTGGGTGTATTTTCCTTCTCTTCATTCTGATGAGGAGAGGGTGCGGGGTTGTCCAGAGCCCAAATTATTGACCAGGACCCAGGCCGTGCACCCTTGTTTTATAGGGATCTTAGGGATGTGGGCTTCTTGATTTTTCAGTCTGCCTTCTACAGGAGGGGCCTGCCTTGCCGATACTCAGGCAATGCTGTTTGGGTAGAGTCTCCATGTCCCCTGCGAGGGGGGATGGGGATGGGCACACTGTGAGCTGGTATTTCCAGGCTTTTGTTCTCTTGTGGCTTTCCCTGGGGGTTTGCTGTGCCTCTTATGAGAGCCAAAGAAGCAGTAGCTGAATCTCAGCCTCTGTCTCAGAATAGAGGGATCGTGTACCATTCTCCACAGATGTTCTGGCCACTTTAACTCTGTTTCTGTTGGTGTTGCTGAACCCTGCAGAGTCCCTGGATGTGCACCCCACACCTGGCGTCCCTGCCCTCACTTCCGGGGCCGGCGTGTCTCTGTCCTTTGTGTTTCTAAAACCCCAGCTGCCAGCTGCCCCATGCGCTCCCGGAGCTACCGGTCACAGTCTGGTTCCAGTGAGCGCACCGGAGCTCCATTTCAGTCTGGAGGCACGCGTTCCCCAACTCAGGGTCTTAGTCTGCTCTCTCGCAGGTCCGGTCCGTGAGTCTGCCGGCTCCCCCGTGCAGGTGGCTACCACTTACCCGCGCATGAACACGGCGGCTCCCTCCCCCTTCCGTTTATCTTCCGATATCTGTTCACGGTTTCATGGCTCCCCGCTTTGTACCTCTATACTCAGCGTTGGAGATGTTCATTTGTAGAGATCCAGATGTATCTTCCTGAATCTCAGGCTGATTCCATGGATGTTCAGGCTGGTCTGGTACCTATCCAACTCGACTCAGGGTACTGGCTGAAAAAGTGGTCCCCTACTCCTCTGCCATCTTAACTCTCCCTACCCAATCATTCTTGAGCAGGATGGTTTTTAGTTTTCAAGTGTTTGAATTTCTTCCCAATTTTTCCTTGTGATTGAGGCCCAGTTTCAAAGCATTGTGGTCTGAGAATATGCAGGGAATAATCTTAGTCTTTTGGTATAGATTGAGGCCTGTTTTGTGACCAGTATATGGTCTATTCTGGAGAACATTCCATGTGCATTCGAAAAGAATGAGTATTCTGTTGCTTTAGGGTATAGTGTTCTGTATATCTCTATGAGGTCCATCTGGTCCAGTATGTCATTCAAAGCTCTTGTTTCTTTGTTGATTTTCTGCTTGGGTGATCTGTCCATTGCTGATAGTGGAGTGTTGAGGTCCCCTACTATTAACGTATTATTATCTATATGCCTCTATATTCTGATGAAGAGTTGGCTTGTGTATCTAGCTGCTCCCCTGTTGGGGACATTGATATTTATAATTATCATATCCACTTGTTGGATACATCCTTTAAGAATAATGTAGTGTCCTTCTGTATCTCTAACTATGGTCTTTAGTTTAAAATGTAATCTGTCTGATATGAGAATTGCTACCCTAGCTTTATTTTGAGGTTCCTCAGCATGAAAAATGGTGTTCCATCCCTTCACTTTCAGTCTCGATGTATCTTTAGGTTCAAAATGAGTCTCTTGTAGACAGCACATGGATGGATCATGTTTTTTGATCCAATCTGCAACCCTTTGGCGTTTTATGGGAGCATTTAGGCCATTCCCATTGAGAGTGATTATTGACAGATATGATTTTAATGCTGTCATGTTGCCTGTGAAGTCTTTGTTTCTATAGATTGTAAATTTCTGTTCTGTATCACTCTAGTGCCTTTTACTTTTATAGAACCCCCCTTAATATCTCATGTAGGGCTGGTTTGGTGGTTATGAATTCCTTCAGTTTCTCCTGATCTTGGAAGGTCCTTATCTCTCCATCCATTCTGAGTGACAGCCTTGCTGGATAAAGGATTCTTGGCTGCATGTGCTTCTCAGATAGAACTTTGATAATACCTTGCCTACCCTTCCTGCCCTGCCAGGTCTCTGTAGATAGGTCTGACATTATTCTAATATTTTCTCTCTGTACGTAAGGATTTTCTTCTCCCTGGCTGCTTTCAATACTGTATCCTTGAATCTAATATTTGCAAATTGCTCTTTGACATGACGTGGTATAGCCTTGTCCTCATTGATCTTGGGCAGGGTCCTCTGTGCCTCTTGGACATGAATGCTAGCTTCCTTAGCCAGATTAGGGACGTTCTCAGCCATAATTTGTCCAAATATCTCTTCTAGACCTCTCTCTTTCTCTACCCCCTCGGGGATGCCGATTTTTCTGACATTGGAACCTTTCATTGAGTTAGTAATCTCCCGTAATCTACATTCTTGAGATTGGATTTTTTTGAGCCAAATTTCCTTTTTAACTTTCTCTTCTACCATCCCATCCTCCAATTCACTAATTCGTTCTTCTGCTTCATTTACCCTGGCCGTCAGAGCGTCCAGTTTAGACTGCATCTGTTTCATAGCATTTTTAATTTCTGCCATATTCGCTCTCATTTCCGCCCTTAGAGATTCTATATTCCCATTAGAATTTTCGTTAATATTTTTTTCCCAGCCTACACATCATCTTTACCATTGTTACTCTGAACTCCGTTTCTAACAATTTGGTTATATCCATGTCCATCAGTTCTGTGGCAGAGGCCACAGTCTCTGTCTCCTTTCTTTGCTGAGGGTTTCTCTCTTGTCATTCTGATGAGTAGAGGTTGCAGGGATGCCCAGAGCCCAAATTATTGACCAGGACTCAAGCAAGATGCACTTGTTTTATAGGGAACTTAGGGATGTGGGCTTCTTGATTTTTCTGCCTCCCTTCTGGGGGAGGGGCCTGTCGCGCTGATACTCAGGCAACCCTGTTTGGGTAGAGTTGCCCCGTCCCCTGCAAAGGGGGATGGGGATGGGCAAAATGTGAACTGGTATTTCCGGGCTTTTGTTGTCTGGCGGCTTTCCCTGGTGGTTTTCTGTGCCTCTTCTGAGAATCAGAGCAGCAGTGGCTGTATCCTAGTCTTTGTCTCAGAACAGAGAGATCGCAGTCCACTCTCCACTGAGCTCTCCCGGCCACTCTCTGTTTCCATCGGTGCTACTAAAAACCCCACAGTGTCCCGGGTTCTGTGCCCCACAGCCATTCTCCCAGCCCTCGGTAACAGGGTGGCACATCTCTGTCCTATGTGCTTCTCACACCACCAGCCGCCCCTGGTTCCCGCGTGTGCTACCGAGCTCCTTATTTCAATGTGGTTTGAGTTCACTCTGGAGCTCCAGTTTTCATCTGGTTGAGTGCACCTTCTGGGCTCAAGGTCTCAGTCTGCTTTCTCACAGGTGCCGGTCCGCAAGTCCGGCCCGCTCCCCAGTGCAGGTGTCCACTGCTTCCTGATGCCCCAGGTGGCAGCTTCCTCCCCCTTCCGTTTATCTTCCGATATCTTTGTGTGGATTCACGGGTCCTCACTTCATACCTCCATACTCAGTGCTTTAGATGTTCGTTTGTAGAGATCCAGATGTATCTTCCTGCATCTCAGCCTGATTTAGTGGGTATTCAGGATGGTCTGATAGATATCCAGCTTGATCAGGGGACCAGCTGAAGAAGGGGTCCCCTACTCCTTCACCATCTTTTTCCTTCTTCACTAGTTTCTTATTTTATCAAAATTCTTTGTTTTTTTAATAATATTTATTTTATTATATTAGTCACCATACAGTACATCCCCAGTTCTTGATGCAATGTTCCATGATTCATTACTTGCATATAACACCCAGTGCACCATGCAATATGTGCCCTCCTTAATACCCATCACCAGCCTATCCCAATCCCCCACCCCCTCCCCTCTGAAGCCCTCAGTTTGTTTCCCAGAGTCCACAGTCTCTCATGGTTCATTCCCCCTTCTGTAAAATTCTTTGTTTTTATGTCCTTTTTTAATTTTCATTTTATGCTTACATTTTATAGCTACATTCTCCATTGTAGCTTCCCTTCACCACATTCAGTTTTATTTTTGCATAAGTTTTTCTTTCTTTTTTTTTCAATTTAAATTCAATTAGCGAACATGCAGTACATCATTAGTTTTGATATACTGTTCAGTGCTTCATAGTTGCATATAACATCCAGTGCTCATCACATCACGCGCCTCAGTTGCCGTCACCGAGTTACCCCATTCCCTGACCCACTTCCCTCTTTGCAAGCCTCAGTTTGTTTCCTGGAGTCCAGAGTCTCTCATGGTTTGTCTTCTCTGATTTCTTTCCATTCAGTTTTCCCTCCCTTTCCCTGGTGTCCTCTGCATATTCCTTATGTTCCATATATGAGTGAAACCATTTGAGAATTGTCTTTCTCTGTTTGACTTATTTCACTTAACATAATCCCCTCCAGTTCCATCCATGTCTATGCAAATGGTTGGTATTCATCCTTTCTGATGGCTATTGTGGACATTGCTGCTATGAACACTGAGGTGCATGTGCCTCCTCTTTTCACTATATCTGTATCTTTGGGGAAAATACCCAGTAGAGCAATTGCCAGGTCATAAAGTAGTTCTATTTTTAATGTCTTGAGGAAGCTCCATACTGTTTTCCAGAGGGGCTATACAAGCTTTCATTCCCACCAATAGTTTAAGAGGCTTACCATTTCTCCACATCCTCACCAACATTTGTTGCTTTCTGTCTTGTTGTTTTTTGTCAGTCTAACTGGTATAAGGTGGTATCTCATTGTGGTTTTGATTTGTATTTCCCTGATAGAAATGACATTGGCATTTTTTCATGTCTGTTGGCCATTCGTATGTCTTCTTTGGAGAAGTGTCTGTTCATGTCTTCTGCCCATTTTGACTGGATTATTTGTTTTTTGGGTGTTGAGTTTGAGAAGTTCTTTATAGATCTTGGATACCAACCCTTTATCTATAATGTCATTTGCAAATATCTTCTCCCATTCTGTGGGTTGCCTTTTAGTTTGGGGGATTGTTTCTTTTGCTGTGCAGAAGCTTTTTATCTTGATGAAGTCCCAATAGTTCATTTTTGCTTTTGTTTCACTTGCTTTGGAGACTAGTCTTGAAAGAATTTGCTAGGGCTGATATAGAAGGGATTACTGCCTATGTTCTCCTTTAGCATTTTGATGGATTCCTGGCTCACATTTTGATATTTCATCCATTTTGAGTCTATTTTTTGTGTATGGTGTAAAAGAATAGTCCAGTTTCATCCTTCTGCATGTGGCTGTCCAATTTTCCTAGCACCATTTATTGAAGAGACTCTCTTTTTTTCCATTGGATATTCTTTTCTCTTTTGTTGAAGATAGTTGACCATAGAGTTAAGGATCCATTTCTGGGTTCTCTGTTTTGTTGCAGTGTTCTATGTGTCTGTCTTTGTGCAAGTACTATGCTGTCTTAATGATCACAGCTTTGTAATATAGCTTAATATCAGTCATTTTTATGCCACCAGGCTTGGTTTTCTTATTCAACATTCCCCTGGATTTTTTTTCTAACTGTGAAAAATGTAGATGGTATTTTGATAAGGATTTCATTGAATATGTAGATTGCTCTGGGCAGCATAGACATTTTGACAATGTTTATTCTTCCAATACATGAGCGTTGGATGTTTTTCCATCTTTTTGTGTCTTCCTCAATTTCATTCATAAGTGTTCTGTAGTTTCTAGAGTAGTAGCAGGCCCTTTACCTCTTTGGTTAGGTTTATTCCTAAGTATATTATGGTTTTTAGTGCAATTGTAAATGGGATTAACTCCCTAATTTTTCTTTCTTCAGTCACATTGTCTGTATATAGAAAAGCAACCGATTTCTGTGCATTGATTTTGTATCCTGCCACATTGCTGAATTGCTGTATGAGTTCTAGTAATTTGGGAGTGGAGTCTTTTGGATTTTCCACATAAAGTATCATGTCATCTACAAACAGAGGGAATTTGACTTCTTTTTTGTCAATTTGGATGCCTTTTATTTTGCTTTGTTGTCTGGTTGCTGAAGCTGGGACTTCTAGTACAATGTTGAACATAAGTGGTGAGAGTGGGCATCCCTGTGGGATTTTCCCTTGGGTGAGGAAAAGCTCTCCATTTTTCCCCATTGAGAATGATATTCACTGTGGGCTTTTTGTAGATAGCTTTTATGATATTGAGGTATGTTCCTTCTATCTCTATACTTTGAAGAGTTTTAATCAAGAAAGGATGCTATATTTTGTCAAATGCCTTTTCTGAATTGATTGAGAGATTCATATGGTCCTTGTCTTTCCTTTATTAATGTACCCTACCACACTGATTGATTTGCAAATGTTGAACCACCCTTGCATTCCGGGAATAAATCTTACCTGCTCATGGTGAATAATCCTTTTAATGTACTGTTGGATCCTATTGGCTAGGATCTTGTTGAGTATTTTGGCATCCATGTTCATCAGGGATATTGGTCTGTAATTCTCCTTTTTTGGTGGAGTCTTTGCCTGGTTTTGGAATCAAGGTAAAACTGGCCCATAGAATGAGTTTAGAAGTTGTCCTTTCATTTCTCTTTTTTGAAACAACTTCAATAAAATATGTATGATTTCTTCTTTAAAAGTTTGGTAGGAAACTCATTCTATGAGGCCAATATTACCTTGATCCCCAAACCAGGCAAAGACCCCATCAAAAAAGAGAATTACAGACTGATTTCCCTAATGAATATGGATGCCAAAATCCTCAACAAGATCCTGGCTAATAGAATCCAACAGTACATTAAAAGGATTATCCATCACTACCAAGTGGGATTCATCCCTGGGATGCAAGTGTGGTTCAACATTCACAAATCGATCAGCGTGTTACATCATATCAACAAGAAAAGACTCAGGAACCACATGATCCTCTCAATTGATGCAGAAAAAGCATTTGACAAAATACAGTATCCTTTCCTGATTAAAACCCTTCAGAGTGTAGGGATAGAGGGTAGATTCTTCAATCTCAAAAAAAAAAATCTATGAAGAAAAGCCTACAGCAAATATCATTCTCAATGTGGAAAAGCTGGAAGCCTTTCCCTTCAGATCAGGAACACGACAAGGATGCCCACTTTTGCCATTATTCTTCAACATAGTACTAGAAGTCCTTGCAACAGCAATCAGACAACAAAAAGGGATAAAAGGTATCCAAATTGGCAAAGAAGAAGTCAAACTGTCTCTCTTCACAGATGACATGATACTATATATGGAATACCCAAAAGAATCCACTCCCAAACTATTAGAAGTTATAGAGCAATTCAATAATGTGGTGGGATACAAAATCAGTGCTCAGAAATCAGTTGCATTTCTATACACGAATAATGAGACTGAAGAAAGAGAAAGTAGGGAATCCATCCCATTTACAAAAACACCAAACACCATACGTTACCCTGGAATTAACTTAACCAGAGACGTAAAGGACCTATATTCTAGAAACTATAAATCACTCTTGAAAGACATTGAGGAAGACACAAAAAGATGGAAAAATATTCCATGCTCATGGATCGGCAGAATTAACATAGTTAAAATGTCCATGCTACCCAAAGCAATCTACACTTTCAATGCTATCTCGATCAAAATATCGATGACATTTTTCAAAGAACTGGAACAAATAGTCCTTAAATTTGTATGGAACCAGAAAAGGCCCAGAATCTCCAAGGAACTGTTGAAAAGGAAAAACAATGCTGGGGGCAGTACAATGCCGGATTTCGAGCTATACTACAAAGTTGTGATCACAAAGACACATAGACCAATGGAACATAATAGAGAACCCAGAAATGGACCCTCAGCTCTTTGGGCAACTAATCTTTGATAAAGCAGGAAAAAACATCCAGTGGAAAAAAGACAGTCTCTTCAATAAATGGTGCTGGGAAAATTGGACAGCTACATGCAAAAGAATGAAACTTGACCACTATCTCACACCATACACAAAGATAAACTCCAAATGGATGAAAGACCTCGATGTGAGACAGGAATCCATCAAAATCCTAGAGGAGAACATAGGGAGCAACCTCTACGACATTGGCCATAGCAACCTTTTTCATGACACATCTCCAAAGGGAAGAGAAACAAAAGAAAAAATGAACTTGTGGGACCTCATCAAGATTAAAAGTTTCTGCACAGCCAAGGAAACAGTAAAAAAAACTAAGAGGCAGCCCACGGAATGGGAGAATATATTTGTAAATGATGCTACAGATAAAAGACTGGTATCCAAGATCACAAAGAACTTCTCAAACTCAATACGTGAGAAACAAATAAACAAATCATAAAAGGGGCAGAAGATATGAACAGACACTTTTCCAATGAAGACATACAAATGGCTAACAGACACATGAAAAAATGTTCAAAATCATTAGCCATCAAGGAAATTCAAATCAAAACCACACTAAGATACCACCTTATGCCAGTTAGAATGGAAAAAATTGACAAGGCAAGAAACAACAATTGCTGGAGAGGATGTGGAGAAAGGAGATCCCTCCTACATTGTTGGTGGGAATGCAAGTTGGTACAGCCACTCTGGAAAAGAGTGTGGAGGTCCCTTAAAAAGTTAAAAATTGAGCTACCCTATGACCCAGCCATTGCACTACTGGGTATATACCCCAAAGATACAGACGTAGTGAAGAGAAGGGCCATATGCACCCAATGTTCATAGCAGCATTGTCCACAATAGCCAAATCGTGGAAAGAACCGAGATGCCCTTCAACAGATGAATGGATTAAGAAGTTGTAGTCCATTTTTACAATGGAATATTACTCAGCTATCAAAAACAATGAGTTCTCAACATTGCTGCAACATGGATGGCACTGGAGGAGATAATGCTAAGTGAAATAAGTTAAGCAGACAAAGACAACTATCATATGATTTCTCTCATCTATGGATCATAGAACTAGGAAGATCAGTAGGGGAAGAAAGGGATAAAGAAAGGGGGGATGATCAGAAGGCGGAATGAAGCATGAGAGACTATGGACTCTGAGAAACAGACTGAGGGCTTCAGAGGGGAGGGGGGTGGGGGAATGGGATGGACTGGTGATGCGTAGTGAGGAGAGCACGTGTTGCATGGTGCACTGGGTGTTATACGCAACTAATGAAGCATCGAGCTTTGCATCGGAAACCAGGGATGTACTGTATGGTGACTAACATAATATAATAAAAAAATTAAAAAAAAATAAAAATAAAATAAAAGTTTGGTAGATTCCTCCTGGGAAGCCATGTGGCCCTGGATTCTTGTTTGTTGGGAGGTTTTTGACTATTTTTTCAATTTTGTTACTGGTTATTTGTCTAATCAGATTGTTGGTTTTTTCCTGTTTCAGTCTTGGTAGTTTATAAGTATCCAGGAATGCACCCATTTCTTCCACATTGCCTAGTTTTTTTGGCATATAGCTGTTGGTAATAAGTTCTAATAATTGTCTCTGTTTCCTTGGTATTAGTCGTGATTTCTCCCTTTTCATTCATAATTTTATTGATTTGGGTCCTTTCCCTTTTCTTTTGAATAAGTCTGGCCAGAGAGACACAGCCAGCAAGAGAGGGAACACAAGCAGGGAGAGTGGGAGAGGAAGAAGCAGGCTCCTAGCGGAGAAGCCTGATGTGGGGCTCAATCCCAGAACGCTGGGATCACACCCTGAGCCGAAGGCAGATGCCTAATGACTGCACCACCCAGGCACCCCTGATCTTATTAATTCTTTCAATGAACCAGCTTCTAGTTTCCTTGATCTGTTCTACTAGAGGCATCCCCAGCATCTCATGAGCCTTGCCCACCCTACACCATGACTCGCACTCCGTGGACACTCCTTATATCAGTGGTGGGAATAAGCTTTGACATAACTGCTAAGCATGTGGGGATGGCCCGAATTTGAGGGCCAGGCAGAGACCACAAATTTGAGCATTTGGGAAAACAAAAGAGATGCTATCAGCACTCAGCCTGATGGAGAGTTGGTATACAAACTTTAAAATGCTGCCAGAAGCCCACGGAATGGGAGAAGATATTTGCAAATGACACTACAGATAAAGGACTGGTATCCAAGATCTACAAAGAACTTCTCAAACTCAATACAGACGTAGTGAAGAGAAGGGCCATATGCACCCCAATGTTCATAGCAGCAATGTCCACAATAGCTAAATCGTGGAAGGAGCCGAGATGCCCTTCAACAGATGACTGGATTAAGAAGTTGTGGTCCATACATACAATGGAATATTACTCAGCTATCAGAAAGAACGAGTTCTCAACATTTGCTACAACATGGACGGCACTGGAGGAGATAATGCTAAGTGAAATAAGTCAAGCAGAGAAAGACAACTATCATATGATTTCTCTCATCTATGTAACATAAGAACTAGAATGATCAGTAGGGGTAGAAAGGGATAAAGAAAGGGGGGGTAATCAGAAGGGGGAATGAAACATGAGAGACTATGGACTATGAGAAACAAACTGAGGACTTCAGAGGGGAGGGGGGTGGGGGAATGGGATAGGCTGGTGATGGGTAGTAAGGAGGGCACGTATTGCATGGTGCACTGGGTGTTATACACAACTAATGAATCATCGAGCCTTACATCGGAAACCGGGGATGTACTGTATGGTGACTAACATAATATAATAAAAAATCATTAAAAAAATAAATAAAATAAAATAAAATAAAATGCTGCCAGAAGAGGGAGCAAGAAGCATGGAGCAGTTGTATTTATAAAAAGTTTGAGAAAGTCTCAGGATCCCTAGCAGGGTTAAAGGAAGACATTTCTCACTTGAAGGCAGTTAGTAAAGATGGCGAAGGTGAATGCTACTTCAAATGCAAAGACAGCAACGCAACACTTTTACATGAAAAAATCAAAGAAACATGACATTACCAAAGGATCACAACAATCTTCCAGGGACCAACCCCAAAGACATGGAAGTCTGCAATTTAAAGAATTAGAAATAGTTATTTCAAGAATTTAATGAGCTACAAGAAAACACAGGAAGACAATTTAATGAAATTTTTAAAATAGACAATTAAGATGAGAAGTTTAACAAAGAGATAGAAACCCTAAAAATCCAAACAAGCAAAAATTCTAGAGCTGAGGAATGTAATGAATAAAATAAAAAGTAAAATAAAGAATATCAACAAAAGAATGGATCAAGCAAAAGAAGGAATATGTTGAGAAAGAAGACAGGGACTTTGAAATTATGCCATCAAGGGAGAACAAAAAAAAAAAAAACTAGAAGCAAGGAATTAAGAAGGTGGAGTAGTAGGGGGACCTTGGCCTTGCCTCAACCCACCAACAGAGTCAGATCAACATCAAATTATTTTGAACACGTAGCAAATTGATCTGAGGATTAAGGGAACAATCTGCACAATTGGAGCGAGAGAACATGGCAGCATGATGTGCGGAAATATGAACTGGGGGAGAGAAAAGCCATGGTGGCCACAGAGGGGAGTGAGTCCTTTCTGCAGACAGAGTATTGCAGACTTGCAGGGTTCTTGTCTCATGGAGTCACAGAATGAATCTCATGGACACAAAAAGGTGAAGTGAAGTGAAAGTTTATTAAGTGAAGGTGAAGGCAGAAAGGAAAGTCGAAAGCTCTCTAGAGTGAGAGGCTCCCAAATGGTTTACCACTGAGGGCTTTTAGTGGCAGTCTTTCATTGAGAACTGACTGGAAAGCTTGTGGCCTTGAGATTCTTGTGCTGTCTTGGTTTGTTCCTTTATCTCTTGTTCAGTTCTGTCTCAGCATCTCCACTTGTCAAGAATAGTTTTGGAGTCCAGTCAGGGAAGTCAGGGACCTCCTATCTCTCCTGCCTATACCTTAACTCCATCCTTACTCATGGGACAGAACCTGTGGGCAGAAAGAGCTATACTGGGATTGTGAGGTGTGACTCATTGTATACTTTTTAATTAGTAGGGGTTAGGGATAGCACATGTCTCCAAGGACTCTGGAAGCAAGGCTCTCAGGACCTTGAGCTGCTGCCAAGATAAGATTACTTTTAAACATTAAGTCACTAAAGCAACCATGAGTTCCTTGAGGAAGGTCATGCTCTGTATGTTTCAGATAACTATTGGTGGGCTGCAAGCCATAAAGAGATTTTAACTTAAGCTACATTTCTTTTGCCTTTGTTTCCCACATCAAGAGGGCCAAGAGGGAGGAGAGACAGCAGCACATTGGGTTCACTTAAGGAAAACACTCCCCCACAACCACTGATTGGGGAATTGAGAGGAACTGATTATTGCAAAGTTTTACAAACATTGGAGCTCAAATTCTGAGGTCTTAGAAGTCTATGCCATTCACCAGAGTCAAGCTGGGCAGGCAGCAGTGACTGTGGGGAGAAGGAGGGAAGATGCCTGGGATTGGACAACAGATAACATGGTGTAGGGATCCCTTAGGTTGCACAGGGTGAGAATGTTCCCCTTCCTGGAGTACATTTGAAAGAGGGAATATCGCCTCTCCAAGGACAAAAGATCTGCCAGATGCCATTGAGTGGCCATTCATCAGCAAGGGACAGAAGCATGCAAAAGGGTAGATAACCTGGTAGTTGCTCTTTGCTGTGCTTCACCATAAACTCCAAGTACCTGTGTGGCCCAGTGACTGCTTTTCTTGGAAAAAATGTCACCAGAAATAGTGCTGTGAGGCTCTCCTCCAGAGGAGGTGAGTGGGTACATGCCTTGCAGGGTCCTATGAGATTAGGAGTGTTGAATCCCAGCCACATGCCAGAGATGAAACACAGGAGAACTGTGGCACTAAGCATGACAAGAGATTGGGTACAGGCAGGTCGAGGACCGGGATCTGACAGAAGCTTAGGACAGAAGAGGGGAAATTGTTTGCTTTTATGTGAGGGCTTCCTGAACAGCTGTGGATGGAGCTCCTCTCTCTGGGAATGAGAGAGGGCAGAGGCACCATGTTCCTCCCCCACCTCCCCACTAACACAGTCGGACTTCAGTACCTCTGGTGGAGGCTAGAGGTGCTTACACCAAACCCAGCCACCCCCAGCACCCTGGAGGGGCATCTTTAATAGGGCAGGTCTGACTGTGTGGCAGTGCAGTAGCCCCCCCCCCCAGAGAACCAGCACAGGCTCTGCCCCCAGATGCTTCAAGTCTACTTATCATAGAGTGCTCCAAAATGTCAGCTTCAGTTCTGGTGGAAATAGGACCAGGTTTTCCTTCCACCCCCCTTTGGAATCAGGCTTATACTTTTTTGATGGTTTGTTTGTTTTCTTTCCTTCTCTCTCTTTTTTTGAGTCAGCCTTCATTTTTATATTCTTTTTTTTCTTTTTCTTTGTAATCAGGCTTATAGTGTTTTGTTTGACTGTTTCTCTGCTTCTTTCTTTTTTTGCTCCTTTTCCTCTTCACTTTTGGATCAGGTGGGTTCCCCCCCCCCAGGTTTATTTTAACAAACAGTCAAAGCTCACCTAGTTAAAGGTCCAAACACTCACCACTACAAGCAAGGACTGCAGAGAACTAAGCTGCGAGAAAGAGCAGCCAAAATACAACAGCAGAGCGCATGCAGCATATGCCAGAAACACTTCTTGAAACACTAGACCCTGGACAGTGCATAGCCTCTTAATATAGCATTACTCTCAGGATAGGAAACATACCAAGCTTTCATAACATGCAAAAGACAGAAACGCAGCCAAAATGACAAGATAAAGGAATTCTCCCCAAAAGAAAGATCAAAAAGAAACCACAGCCAGGGATTTACTCAAAACAGGTATAAGCAATATATCTGAAAAAGAATTTAGAACAGTCATAAGAATACTAGTGGGGCTTGAAAAAAGCATTCAAAGACACCAGAGAAACCCATGCTATGGAGATAAACAACCTAAAAACTAGTCAGGCCAAAATAAGAAATGCTATAACTGAGATGCTAAAGTGACTGGACATAATCACAATAAGGATGGAAGAAGCAGAGGAGAGAACAGGTGACATAGAAAGTAAAATTATGGAAAATAACGAAGCTGAAAGAAGAGGGAAAGAAAACTATTAGATAATGAAGGTAGACTAAGGGAACACGGTGATTTCATAAAGTGAAATAATATCCATATCATAGGACTCCCATAAGAAGATGATCAGAAAAAGGGGGCAGGAGGTTTATTTGAACAAATCATAGCTGAGAACTTGCCTAATCTGGGGAAGGAAACAGGCATTCAAGTCCAAGACACAGGGAACTCCTCTCCAAATCAACAACAGGTCAACACCAAGACATATTATAGTGAAACTTGCAAAACACAAAGATAAAGAGAGAATTCTAAAAGCAGCTAAGACAAGAGGTCCTTAACCTACAAGGTTAGCAGCAGACCTATCCACAGAGACCTGGCAGGCCAGAAAGAAATGGAAGGAAATATTCAACTTGATAAATGGGGAAAATATGTAGTCAAGAATACTTTATCCAACAAGGCTGTAATTCAGAATAGAAGAGAGATAAAGAGTCTCCAAGAAAGGCAAAAACTAAAGGTGTTCATGAACACTAAACCAGCTTCGCAAGAAATATTGAAGGGCAACCTTTGAACAAGAACAGGAGACCAAAAATTACAAAGATTAGACAGGAACAGAAACAATCTACAAGAACAGGAACTTTACAGGTAATAAAATGGACTAAATTCATATCTTTCAATAATTGTTCTGAATGTAAATGGACTAAATGCTCCAGTGAAAAGACATAGGGTATCAGAATAGATAAAAAGCACAACAAATTGATACGCTGTTTACAAGGGACTCATTTTAGACCCAAAGTAACCTCCAGATTGAAAGTGAGGGGGTGGAGAACCATTTATCATGCTAATGGACATCACACGGAAGCTGGAGTAACCATCCTTATATCAGACAAACAAGATTTTAAACCAAAGACTGTAATAAGAGATGAAGAGGGACACTATATCATAATAAAATGGTCTATTCAAAAAGAAGGTCTAACAAATGTAAGTATTTATGCCCAAACTTGGGAACAGCCAAATATATAAATCAATTAATAACAAATTTAAGAAACAAATTGGTAATAATACAATAATAGTAGAGGACTTTAACCCCTCACTCAGAGCAATGGACAGATCATTTAAGCAGAAGATCAATAAGGAAACGAGGGCTTTGAATGACACACTGGACTAGATGAACTTAACATACACATTTAGAGCATTTCATCCTAAAGCAGCAGAATACCCATTCTTTTCAAGTGCCCATGGAACATTCTCCAGAATAGATCATGTACTAGGTCACAAATCAGGTCTGACTGGTACAAAAAGATTGAGATCATACCATGCATATTTTCAGACCACAGTGCTTTAAAACTTGAACTCAATCACAGGAGAAAATTTGGAAAGAAAACAAATACATGGAGGCTAAAGAGCATCCTACTAAAGAATGAATGGGTCAACCAGTAAATTAAAGAAGAATTTTAAAAATACATGGAAACAAATGAAAATGAAAACACCATAGTTCAGAACCTTTAGATGCAGCAAAGGTGGTCCTAAGTGGGACCTTAGTATAGTAATACAGCCCTTTCTCAAGAAACAAGAAAACTCTCAAAAAAAGAAAAAAGAAGAAGAAGAAAAAGAAAAAGAAAAGAAAAGTCTCAAATCCAATACCTAACATTACATCCAAAGGACCTGAAAAAAAGAATAACAAATAAAGCCTAAATCTAGGAGGAGGAAAGAAATAATAAAGATTAGAGAAGAAACAATGATATAGAAATTAAAAAAAAAAAAAAACCAACAACAGAAGAACACATCGATGAAACTAGGAGCTGGTTCTTTAAAAGAATTAATAAGATTCATAAACCTCTATCAGATTTATCAAAAAGAAAAGAGAAAGAACTCAAATAAATAAAATCATGAATGAAAGAGGAGAGATCACAACCAACACTGAAGAAATACAAACAATTTAAGAACATATTATGAAAAATTACAAGCCAAAAATTGACAATTTGGAAGAAACAGATAAATTCTTAGAAACACATCAACTACCAAAAATGAAACAGAAAGAAATAGAAAATTTGAAGACACCCATAACCAGTAAAAAAATTAAAGCAGTAATTAAAAATCTCCCAATAAACAAGAATCTAGGGCCAGATGGCCTCCCAGCAGATTTCTACCACTAGTGCTACCAAAGAACTAATACCTATTATTCTCAAACTATTCCAAAAAAATCAAAATGGAAGGAAAACTTACAAACTCATTCTATGAGGCAGCATTACTTTGATCCCCAAACCAGACAAATACCCCATCAAAAAAGGAGAATTATAGACCAATATCCCTGATGAACATGGATGCCAAAATACTCAACAAGATCCTAGCCAAGAGGATCCAACAGTACATCAAAAGGATTATTCACCAACCAAGTGGGTTTTATGCCTGGGATGCAAGGGTGGTTCAACATTAGCAATTCAATCAGTGTGATAGAACACATTATAAGAGAAGAGACAAGAACCATATGGTCCTCTCAATCGATGCAGAAAAGGCATTTGACAAAATACAGCATCCGTTCCTGATTAAAACTCTTCAGAGTGTAGGGATAGAGGGCACATTCCTCAATTTCATAAAAACCATCTATGAAAACCCCACAGCAAATATCATTCTCAATAGGGAAAAGCTGAGAGCCTTTCCTTTAGGATCAAGAACACGACAAGGATGCCCTTGCTCGCCACTATGGTTCAACTTAGTACTTGAAGTCCTAGCCTCAGCAATCAGACAACAACAACAACAACAAAAAGATATTCAAACTGGAAAAGAAAAAATCAAGCTCTCTCTCTTCGCAGATGACATGATCCTTTATGTGGAAAACCCAAAAGACTCCATCCCCAAAATACTAGAACTCACACAGCAATTCGGCAATGTGGCAGATACAAAATCAATGCACAGAAATCAGTTGCTTTCCTTTAACAATGTAACTGTAGAAAGAGAAATTAGGGAATTGATTCCTTTTACAATAGCACCAAAAACCATAAGATACCTTGGAATAAACCTAACCAAAGAGGTAAAGGATATAGATATAGATCTAGAAACTACAGAACACTTATGAAGGAAATTGAGAAAAACACAAAGAGATGGAAAAACATTCCACCCTCATGGATTGGAATAATAAATATTGTGAAAATGCCTATCCTGCCCCGAACACTCTACACTTCCAATGTCATCCCTATTAAAATACCATTGGCATTTTTCAAAGAGCTGGAACACACAATCTTAAAATTTGTATGGAACCAGAAAAGACTCCAAATTGTCAAGTGTAAGTTGAAAAAAACAAAGCTGGGGGCATCACATTGCCTGATTTCAAGCCATATTACAAAGCTGTGATCACCAACACACCATGACATTGGCACAAAAAACAGACACATAGATCATTGGAACAGAATAGAGAACCCAGAATTGGACCCTCAAATCTATGGTCAACTAATCTTTGACAAATCAGAAAAAATATCCAATGGAAAAAAGATAGTCTC
Organism: Ursus americanus; assembly: GCF_024610735.1. Taxonomy (NCBI): domain Eukaryota; kingdom Metazoa; phylum Chordata; class Mammalia; order Carnivora; family Ursidae; genus Ursus; species Ursus americanus. Next base: position 59,661,542 of record NC_142144.1, on the reverse strand, counting down.
TTCAATAAATGGTGCTGGGAAAATTGGACAGGTATATACAGAAGAATGAAATCAACCATTTCCTACACCACACACAAAGATAATCTCGAAATGGATGAAAGACCTCAATATGAGACAGGAATCCATCAAAATCCTAGAGGAGAACATAGGCAGTAACCTCTTCAACATCAGCCACAGCAACTTCTTTCAAGACACATCTCCAAAGGAAAGGGAAACTAAAGCAAAAATGAACTTGTGGGACTTCATCAAGATAAAAAATTTCTGCACAGCAAAGGAAACAGTCAACAAAACCAAGAGGCACCCCATGGAATGGAGAAGATATTGCAAATGACAGTACAGATAAAGGGCTGATATCCAAAACCTATAAAGAACTTACCAAACTCAACATGCAAAAAACAAAAAATCCAGTCAAAAAATGGGCAGACGACATGAACAGATACTTTTCCAAGGAAGACATATGAATGGCTAACAGACACATGAAAAAATGTTCAACATCATTAGCCATCAGGGAAATAAAAATCAAAACCACAATGAGATACCACCTTACACCAGTTAGAATGATAAAAATTAACAAAACAGCGAACAAGAAATGTTGGTGAGGATGCAGAGAAAGGATAACCCTCTTACACTGTTGGTGGGAATGCAAGCTGTTTCAGACACTCTGGAGAACAGTATGGAGTTTCCCCAAGACTAAAAATAGAGCTACCCTACAGCCCAGCAATGCACTACCAGGTATTTACCCCAAAGATACAGACGTAGTGAAAAGAAGGGCCACATGCACCCCAATGTTCATAGCAGCAATATCCACAATAGCAAAACTGTGGAAGGAGCTGCAATACCTTTCAACAGATGAATAGATAAAGAAGATGTGGTCCATATATACAATGGAATATTACTCAGCCATCAGAAAGGATGAATACCTACTATTTTCATCAACATGGGTGGAACTGGAGGGGATCATGCTAAGTGAAATAAGTCAAGCAGAGAAAGACAATTCTCAAATGTGGAACATAAGGAATAGCACAGAGGACCACAATGGAAAGGAGGGAAAACTGATGAGGGGGAAATCAGTGAGCTAGACAAACTATGAGAGACTCTGGACTCTGGGGAAAAAACTGAGGGTTACGGGAGGAAGGGGGTGATGGTATGGGTTAGCCTGATGATGGGTATTAAGGAGAGCACATGTTGTGATGAGCACTGGGTGTTATATGCAACTAATGAATTTTTTTTTATTTGAAACGTAAATATGTGGGTCCCCAGTCCCTTTTTATTTATTCATTTTTTATTTATAATGATTTTTTATTATATTATGTTAGTCACCATACAGTACATCCCCGGTTTCCGATGTAAGGCTCGATGATTCATTAGTTGTGTATAACACCCAGTGCACCATGCAATACATGCCCTCCTTACTCTCCATCACCGGCCTATCCCATTCCCCCACCTCCCTCCCCTCTGTGGCCCTCAGTTTGTTTCTCATAGTCCATAGTCTCTCATGTTTCATTCCCCCTTCTGATTACCCCCCCTTTCTTTATCCTTTTCTTCCCCTACTGATCATCCTAGTTCTTATGTTCCATAGATGAGAGAAATCATATGATAGTTGTCTTTCTCTGCTTGACTTATTTCACTTAGCATTATCTCCTCCAGTGCCGTCCATGTTGTAGCAAATGTTGAGAACTCGTTCTTTCTGATAGCTGAGTAATATTCCATTGTATGTATGGACCACAACTTCTTAATCCAGTCATCTGTTGAAGGGCATCTCGGCTCCCTCCACGATTTAGCTATTGTGGACATTGCTGCTATGAACATTGGTGTGCATATGGCCCTTCTCTTCACTACGTCTGTATCTTTGGGGTAAACACCCAGTAGTGCAATGGCTGGGTCATAGGGTAGCTCAATTTTTAACTTTTTAAGGGACCTCCACACTGTTTTCCAGAGTGGCTGTACCAACTTGCATTCCCACCAACAATGTAGGAGGGATCCCCTTTCTCCACATCCTCTCCAACAATTGTTGTTTCTTGCCTTGTCTATTTTTGCCATTCTAACTGGCGTAAGGTGGTATCTCAGTGTGGTTTTGATTTGAATTTCCTTGATGGCTAATGATTTTGAACATTTTTTCGTGTGTCTGTTAGCCATTTGTATGTCTTCATTGGAAAAGTGTCTGTTCATATCTTCTGCCCATTTTTTGATTTGTTTATTTGTTTCTCGTGTATTGAGTTTGAGAAGTTCTTTGTAGATCTTGGATACCAGTCCTTTATCTGTAGTGTCATTTGCAAATATATTCTCCCATTCCGTGGTCTGCCTCTTAGTTTTTCTGACTGTTTCCTTGGCTGTGCAGAAACTTTTAATCTTGATGAAGTCCCATAAATTCATTTTATCTTTTGTTTCTCTTGGCAACTAATGAATTTTTTAACACTACATCAAAAACTAATGATGTACTGTATGTTGGCTAATTGAACGTAAAAAAAAATAAAAACATATCATTTTTATTTCGTTTCTATTTTTAAATTATGATGGTATTAAAGCAAATTTTAAAAAGAAAAATATCAATGTTAATCCCTATACTCCTAGTAAAATTTTTGCTATTCTTATTCATTTTTTACCTTTTTTCCAGGATATCTGTTTTTAAAAAATATTTTTGTTTATTTATTTGAGAAAGAGAGAGAGACAGAGATAGAGAACATGAACAGGGTGGGGGGAAGAGGGAGAGGGAGAAGCAGACTTCCCACAGACCAGGGAGCCTGAGGTCGGGCTTGATCCCAGGACCCTGAGATCATGACCTGAGCCAAAGGCAGCCCCTTAACTGACTGAGCCATCCAGGTGCCCCAAGGAGATATATTTCTTGATTAATTGCCTCAAATGCTTTTATAATACATTTTCATTGTTTTGTAGAAAAATTTTGAGAAACCTTATCATGTTTTTTTTCATATATCACTTATAAACAATTTATTTGCTTATAGGTTTCTTATAGGTTTGTGCCTATAAACTCAGGAATCTAAATAATTCTATTTCACATGTTTAATATAACAAATATTCCTTTTCATATTGGGCTTTCCATTGAGCTTCTCAGAACTTACCAGTTGACTTTATCAGGGAGTGCAAGCAAGAGGGCAAGAGAAAATTCCAGCAAGAAAACATGCTCCCTTTCACCTTTTTTATATTTTCTCATAGCTATCACTCAATTTGCATACATTCGTGTGTCCTTCTTTTCCATTTAATCCAGTTATCCCATGTACGATACAATTATTTTTAAAGGCTCATAGCAGATTGTTCTTTTTTTCACACAATATTTTATTTACGATTTTTTTTTTAAATTGGAGGTAATATGTTGTTTCAAATTTTTCAGAGTATTATGATACTCTGGGTATGGGATATTTTGAGACTACCTGGGAGAAGAAATGGAAGGAGCTTCAGGCCTAGTTAGGCCCTATACTGAGTTTAAGACTCTCTATCAAATAAAAGGAGATGAAGACTGCCCTAGGCTTAGGGCTTCTGAGTAGTAGGATAGGAGGCACAGAGGAAGGCCAGGGTCTCTCACTGATGTCAGAAGGAATTGAAAGATTCAGTGTCTATATTCAGATCCTGGGGCTGCTTCAGAGGAGAACATTTACAAGATCATCTCACTTCTGCCACCCACTTTCCAAAGAACTTCCTGTCAATTCCTCCCTAGGAGAAATTCCAAACTTGGGTTGACCAGGTGGCTGCTTACTGACTAAATCATGTAGAAATCATTCTTCCTAAGGTCTGGTAGAAGAGCTGGCCCATCTGCTCAGAGCAAGCAAGCTCTTTCCACTGGGGGAGAAGCACCATGGTTGTCAAGGAAAGTGGTTGCATTCAACAGCATTGACAGTGATAAGGCGGGAACAGGGTGAGTGACAGTCATTGTTCTCTTCTTGGGCCAACTTAGCATCTCTTCTCTAACTCTGCCTAAGTTCAGTTTTTCTTCCTGGGTTCCCTAATTTAAGGCATGCTCCACATCCATCCCATTACCCTAATTGCACACCTGAATGTCCATGTGACATTGTCCTCTTCCTCAGGTCCCCAAATTCAATTAATTAAAAAGGCCTTGATGATTCTGAACAAGTACTTTCTGATGCACATATAAACAATTTAGTATATAGAGAAGCTAATCCATGACCAAATATTGTCAAGTGGTTGAAGGAATTGTTGAATAAGTAAACTGATACTTATTAAAGATTTTTTTCTGTGTGCAAGATGTAGAAAACTGTAAATAATTATGAATATACTTATTACTAGACTCTTCCATTTATATTAAGTTTCAAGTAAGATAATTCTGACCAAACACCACTTCCTTCAGATCATTTGCGTCTGGCATATAGGAAGAGTTTAATCAAAATTATGTGGCTTTCACATGACGTCCACAACCTCTAATATTTTTTGTTTTATTTCTGCCTTAAGAAAATGATTCAAATGAGTAGGATGCTCTTTTGCTGTATTTAAAACTTTAATAAAAAATATTTAAAAAGTGCTTTAATCTGGTTTCTTCAGCAAATAACAAGGGAAAAAAAGGGGGGAGGGGAGATGAATCCATAGAGAAAACCATAGAGATTTAAGAGATATAATAACAAATGAAAGAGGACAGTCTTATTTGGATACTGATGTGAACAAACAAAATGTTTTAAAAAGTATAAGACAAAGAAAATCTGACCTCTGACTGGATATTTTGTAATATTAAGGAATTGATGTTATTTTTTAGGTGTGATAATAGAATTGTGATTTTATGTTTTAAAAAAGAGGCTTTCAGAGAAAGAAAAATTATGATCTTGTTTATGTGTGGAATCTAAAAAAAAACACAACAAACTCATGGAAGCAGAGAATAGAATGATGTTTGACAGTAGCTGGGGATGGAGGATATGGGGAGATGTTGATCATTGATAAAAACTTCCAATTATAAGATGAATAAGTTCTGGGGATCTAATGTACAGCATGATGATTATAGTTAACGATACTTTATTATATACAATTGACCTTTGAACAATGCAAAGGTTAGGAGTGAGAATGCCAACACTCTGCACAGTCAAAAATCCATGTATAACTTTTGATTCCCCTGAAATTTAACTACTAATAGCCTACTGTTGACTGGAAGCCTTACTGACAATATAAACAGTTGATGAATATATATCTTGTATGTTATACATATCATACATTATATTTTTACAATAAAGTAACCTAGAGAAAAGAAATGTTACTAAGAAAATTATAAGGAAGAGAAAATACATTTATAGTACTATACCGTAAAAAAAATCCACAAATAAGTGGACCTGCATAATTCAAATCTGTATTGTTCAAGGGTCAGGTATACTTGAAAGTTGCCAAGACAGTACATCTTAAATGCTCTTACCACTGCCACCAAAAAAAAAAAAAAGTAATTATGTGAAGTAATGGATGTGTTAAATGTGTTAACCTTATTTTGGTAATCATTTCATACAATTTATACATGTATTAAATCATCAAATTGTACATCTTAAACTCACACAATGTCAATTATATATCAATAAAGCTGGGGGAGAAAGAGTCCTTATCTTTTGCAGAAACATAATTAAGTATTGGCAGACAAATTGAGATAATCTCTGAGATTTGCTACAAACAATAGCATGAGGTGGAGAAAGTGTGGGTGGGTGGAAAGTGGATGAAACAAGACTGGACCATATGGCTAACTGGCTGGCTAAGACCCCTCAAGTTCCCACTGCACCTTGAGGCACTGACTCTCCCCACTTCATGGCTACACTATGTATCCTTTTGACTTTAGCTTCTGATGGTAACTACTTCAGTTACTAATTCAGAGGTAATAGGAACTTGGATCAGTTTTCCCATCTCTTCTATAGTTGTATCTGATAGTTCAGATTATTCTTTGCAGGGCAGAAATGATACTCCCTTGCACTTGATAGTCTTAATTTAGCTCAGTAGCTTTCAAACTTTTTTCAGGGGCCAAAACCTGTTCTCAAAATCTTAATAAAAATTCTCTATATAAACATATAAAAGTGGAGCTACTCTGATTGCTTATCTGGGGAAAAATCTGTGCTGATTTATGTTCAAGAAGGTGCATGTTCTAAGACAAGTCAGGAGGGAAGACAAATGCAAGGCTACATCAGAGTAAGGCTCTTTTTAGAAGTGTTGTTGCATTGAGCATAGTGAGAGATGAGAGAAGATACAGTCAAGGGCCTGAAGTCAGGCTTGGGGCATGGCATCTGCAGCAACCTGTAGTCCCTCCTTTCCTCTAGATCTCCTGTTGTTGGGGAAGATCCTTTGTGCAACTTCATTCCCACCATGGGACCCATTCTATTTTCATCCATTATGATTGTTTGCTCATCCCATGCATCCATGCAGAGGCATTTCCCTCTTAGGCTGTCTCACTTATGACCACATTCCTTTTTTTCCTGGTATACAAGGTTTTATTGTCTGAATGATCCACCAGTGAGTGCCACACCAATGTAGTTCATGTTTTACAAAAAGTCTCTAAATTTCCTTATTTCCAAGGACTAAAATGTAAGTTTTTTCTCAGAAAGGTTTAGGACAGCTTATTATGTATGGGAGAATACTTTCTTTGGGAACTTCTGTTTTACTAGGTGCTAACTACCTGGCAGAATCCATGGTTTCCTTTTTCAAGAAACATCCCTAAAATAGATTCTTTGGCAAAAAATGGCCGGAGAGGAATGCTATAGTTATGGATCTCAAAGGCTTAACTTTCTTAATAATAAATTAATACACTTCTGCAAACTTTGCCATTTCAATTTTAACATCTATTCATCAGTTGACAAACTAATGAGCTATATAGTACATGGTGGGATCAACAAAATGGGGATTCATTATTATTAGTGTGGTTGCTTCATTTTTTTATTTAAATGCAATTAGCCAACATATAGCAGATCATTAGTCTCAGATGTAGAGTTCAGTTATTCATCAGGTGTATATAATACCCAGTGCTCATCACATCATGTCCCCTCCTTAATGCCCATCACCCAATTATCATATCCCCCCACCCACCTCCCCTCCAGCAACCCTCAGTTTGTTTCCTATAGTTAAGAGTCTCTCATGATTTGTCTCCCTCTCTGATTTCTTCCCATTCATTTTCCCTCCCAACCCCTATGATTCTCTACACTGTTTCTTATATTCTACATATGAGTGAAACCATATGATAATTGTCTTTCTCTGATTAATTTATTTTGCTCGAGAAAATAACTTCTGATTCCATCCACATTGATGTAAATGGCAAGTATTCATCCTTTCTGATGGTTGAGTAATATTCCATTGCGCGCGCGCGTGCGCACACACACACACACACACACACACACACACACATATATATAAAATCACATCTTCTTTATCCATTCATCTGTCAATGGACATATGGGCTCTTTCCACATTTTTAGCTATTGTGGAGATTGCTGCTATAAACTTTGGGGTTCAGGCATCCCTTCAGGTCACTACTTTTTTTTTTAAAGATTTCCTTTATTTATTTGACAGGAGAGAGAGAGTATGGGAATTCCCACCAACAGTGTAGGAGACTTCCCCTTTATCCACATCCTCGTCCACATTTGTTGTTTCCTGTCTTGTTAAATTTTGCCATTCTAACTGGTGTGAGGCGGTTTCTCATTGAGGTTTTGATTTGTATTTCCCTGATGACAAATGATGTGGAGCATTTTTTCATGTGTCTGTTGGCCATTTGTATGTCTTCTTTGGAGAAATGTCTGTTCATGTCTTCTGCCCACTTCTTGATTTTTCATTTTTTGGGTGTTGAGTTTGATAAGTTCTTTACAGATCTCAAATACTAGCCCTTTATCTGATATGTCATTTGCAAATATCTTCTCCCAGTCCTTAGGTTGCCTTTTAGTTTTATTGACTGTTTCCTTTGCTGTGCAAAAGCTTTTTATGCTGATGAAGTTCCAACAATTCATTTTTGCTTTTGTTTCCCTGGCCTTTGGAGATGTGTCTAGCAAGAAGTTGCTGGGGCTGAGGTCACAGAAGTTGCTACCTGTGTTCTCCTCTAGGATTTTGATATATTCCTGTCTCGCATTTAGGTCTTTCATCCATTTTGAGTGTGTATGGTGTAAGAAAGTGTTCCAGTTTCATTCTTCTGCATGTAGCTGTCCATTTTCCCAGCACCATCTACTGAAGAGACTGTCTTTTTTCCATTGGATATTCTTTCCTGCCTTGTGGAAGATTAGTTGACCATAGAGTTGAGGGTCCATTTCTGTGTTCTTTATTCTGTTCCATTGATCTATGTGTCTGTTTTTGTGCCAGTACCATACTGTCTTGGTGATTACAGCTTTGTAATATACTTGAAGTCTGGGATTGTGAAGCCACCAGCTTTGTTTTTCATTTTTAACATTCCTCTGGCTATTTGGGGTCTTTTCTGGTTCCACACAAATTTTAGGATTAATTGTTTCAGCTCTGTGAAAAAAGCTGATGGTATTTTGATAGAGATTTCATTGAATGTATAGATTGCTTTGGGTAGCATAGACATTTTAACAACATTTCTTCTTCCAATCCATGAGCGTAGGATGTTTTTCCATCACTTTGTGTCTTCCTCAATTTCTCCATAGTTGTTCTATAGTTTTTAGAGTACAGATCTTTTACCTCTTTGGTTAGGTTTATTCCTAAGTATCTTATGGTTTTTGGTACAATTGTAAATGGGATCAGCTCCTTAATTTTTCTTTCTTCTGTCTCATTGTTAGTGTATAGAAATGCAACTGATTTCTGTGCATTGATTTTATATCTTGACACTTTGCTGAATTGCTGTGTGAGTTCTAGCAATTTTGGGGTGGAGTTTTTTGGGTTTTCCACATAAAGTATCATGTCATCTGCAAAGAGAGGGAGATTTACTTCTTTGCCATTTTGAATGCTTTTTATTTTATTTTATTTTATTTTATTTTATTTTATTTTATTTTATTTTATTTTATTTTATTTTATTTATGTCCAATTGCTGAGGCTAGGACTTCTAGTCCTATGTTGAACAAGTGTGGTGCAAGTGGCCATCCCTGTCATGTTCCTCTCCTTAGGGGAAAAGCTCTCAGTTTTTCCACATTAAGAGTGATATTTGATGCAGGCTTTTCATATATGACTTTTATGATATTGAGGTATGTTCCCTCAATCCCTACAGTGTGGAGAGTTTTATTCAAGGAAGGATGCTATACTTTGTCAAATGCTTTTTCTGCATCTATTGAGAGGATTATATGGTTCTTGTCTTTTTTAAAAAATTAATGCGGTGATCACATCGATAAATTTGCAGATGTTGAACCACCCTTGCAGCCCAGGAATAAATCTCACTTGATGTGGTGAATAATCTTTTTAATGTACTGTTGGATCTTATTGGCTAGTATCTTGGTGAGAATTTTTGCATCCATGTTCATTAGGGATATTGGTCCATAATTCTTGTTTTAATGAGGTCTTTTTCTGGTTTGGGGATCAAGGTAATGCTGGCCTCATAGAACAAGTTTGGAAGTTTTCCTTCCATTTCAGTTTTCTGAAACAGCTTCAGAAGAATAGGCATTAATTCTTTAAATGTTAGGTAAAATTCCCTTGGGAAGCCATTGGGCCCTGGACTCTTGTTTGTTGGGAAATTTTTGATTATTGCTTAAATGCCTTGCTGGCTATGGTAGGTTCAGGTTTTCTATTTCTTCCTGTTCCAGTTTTGGTAGATCATATATTTTTAGGAGTGCATCCATTTCTTCCAGATTGCCTAATGTGTTGGCATATAGTTGCTCATAATATGTTCTTAAAATTGTACTTCTTTGGTGTTGGTTGTGATCTTTCCTCTTTCATTCATGATTTTATTAAATTGGATCCTTTCTCCTTTCTTTTTGGTAAGTCTGGCCAGAGCTTTATCGATCTTATTAATTCTTTCAAAGAACCAGTTCCTAGTTTCTTTAAGCTGTTCTACTCTTTGGATTTCTATTTCATTGATTTCTGCTTTAATCTCTATTGATTCCTATTTCCTGCTTGGTTTAGGTTTTATTTGGTGTTCTTTCTCCCAGCTCCTTTAGGTGTAAGGTTAACTTGTGTATTTAAAACTTTTTTTGTTTCTTGAGAAGGTTTGTATGGCTCTGTACTTCCCTCTTAGGCCTGCCTTTGCTGCATCCCAAAGACTTTGAACCGTTGTGTTTTCATTTTCATTTGTTTCCATGAATTTTTAGAATTCTTCTTTAATTTCCTGATTGACTCATTCATTTTCTAGCAGGATGCTCTTTAACCTCCAAGTATTTGAGTTCCTTCCAAATAAATTCATGTTTCAAGCATTGTAGTCTGAAAATAAGCAGGGAATAATCCCAATCTTTTGGTATCAGTTGAAGCCTAATTTGTGACCCAGTATGTGATTTATTCTGGAAAATGTTCCATGTGCACTTGAGAAGTATGTGTATTCTGTTGCTTCAGGATGGAATGCTCTGTATATATCTGTGAAGTCCATCTGGTCCAATGTGTCATTCAAAGCCCTTATTTCCTTCTGCTTCGATGATCTGTCTATTGCTCTAAGTGGGGTGTTAAAGTCCCCTACTATTATTGTGTTACTATCAATGTGTTTCTTTAATTTTGTTATTAATTGGTTTATTTACTTGGGTGCTCCCAGGTTAGGGGCATAAGTATTTACAATTGGTAGATCTTCTTGTTGGATAGCTTCTTTAATTATGATATAGTGTCCTTCTTCATCTCTTATTACAGTCTTTGGTTTAAAATCTAATCTGTCTAAATATAAGGATTGCTACTCCAGCTTTCTTTTGATGTCCATTGGCATGATAAATGGTTCTCCACTCCTCACTTTCAATCTGGAGCTGTTTTGGGGTGTAAAATGAGTCTCTTATAGACAACATATAGATGAGTCTTGCTTTTTTGATTGGAGCTTTTACTTCATTTACATTCAGAGTAACTATCAAAAGATATGGATTTAGTGTATTATCTGTATAGTCGCTGTTTCTGTATATTGTCTCTGTTCCTTTATGGTCTTTGTTACTTTTGGTTTCTCTCTCCACACAAAGGATCCCCTTTAATATTTCTTGCAGTGCTGGTTTAGTGATCACAAATTCTTTTAATTTTGTTTGTCCTGAAAACTCTTTCTCTCTCCTATTCTGAATGATAGTCATGTGGATAAAGTGTTCTTGGCTGCATATTTTCCCCATTTAGCATGTTGAATATATCATGGTTGTCTTTCTGGCCTGCCAGCCTCATGTTTCTACCTTTGTAGGTTAAGAACCTCTTCCTGAGCTGATTTTAGGATTTTTTCTTTGTCTCTGAAATTTGCAAGCTTCGTTGTTATATGTCAGGGTGTTGACATATTTTTATTGTATTTCAAGGGATTCTCTGTGCCTCCTGGACTCGAATGCCTGCTTCTTTCCCCGTATTAGGGAACTTCTCTCTTAATGTTCAAATAAACCTTCTGCCTCCCTCTCTATTTCATCTTCCTCAGGGACCACAATTATTCTAATGTGTTTCACTTTGTGGTATCACTCATCTCTCTCTCTCCTCATGATCTAGTAATTGCTAATGTCTTTTTTCCTCAGTTTCTTTATTCTCCATAATTTTATCTTTTATATCACTGATTCTCTCTGCTGCCTCATTTATCATTGGAGTAAGACCTTCCATTTTTTATCACTTCTCATTAATAGCCTTTTTCATTTTGCCATTTAGATTTTAGTTCCTTTATTTTCTAGAAAGGGATTCTCTGGTGTCTTCCTTGTTTTTTTCAAGCCTGGGTAGTAACTTTATAATCCTTATTCTGTATTCTAGCTCCAACATCTTACTTATATTCATATTGATTAAGTCCCTGACAGCTAGCACTGCCTCTTGTTCTCTTTTCTGGGACTAGCTCTTCTGTCTTGTCATTCTGTCCAGAGAAAAATAGATGTACAAGAGAATAAAATACAAAAATGTCAACCATGACCCCAGGAAAATACACACTAAGCAAATCAGAAAAGATCAGAAACTAAAAAAGAAAAGAAAGGAAGAAAAGAAGGAATATAATCAAACAAGTGGACAGAACAGAGCAATACACTAGGTCCTGGGTGTATTTTGGTCTGTTTGTTAGAAGAAACTAGATTCCAAAATTGTAAAGAAAGAAAATTTTATATATGTGTATATATATATATATATATATATATATATATATATATATATATATGTGTGTGTGTGTGTGTGTGTGTGTATATGAGTGCATATATATGTGTGTGTGTGTATATATATACAAAATTGAATACAATGAAAGGAAGCCAATAATGAAGAACATATATAGATATATAAAATGTAAATGTAAAAATGAAAATTTAAAAAGACTGAAAAAAAAAGTTGTTAAAATAATAAAGTAATTGAAAATGAAAAAAAGATAAAGGAAAAAATTTAAACTGAAAAACTAAAGAATCATGAGAAAAAAACCCAAATTCTGTGTACTATTTTCCCCTAGTGCTGGAGTTTTGCAGTTCTGTGTGATTGGTAAACTTGGTATTAACCTGATGTTCCTGTTGGTCTTCTGGGGGAGGGTCCTGTCATGCTGATTCTCAGGTGTCTTCGCCCAGGTGTAATATCACCCTTTTTTCCATGGGCCCAGTCTCAGTGTTAAGTGACTCTGGGGTGCTCTATGTGGATTTTGTTCCCTGAAGGCTTTCCATGAGGTTTTAGAGAATGGAAATAAAAATGACAGTGCCCCAATCTCCATCCCTGGAGCTGAAAGATTGTGGCCCCCACTCTTCAGTTCACCCTCAGGGAAAGGCAGTCAATCGCTTTTGTCTCCCTGGTTTCTGGTCCCACTCTGTGTTCACCCAGCCTGTGACCAAGTGTTTTTTTTTGTTTGTTTGTTTTTTGTTTTTTTCTTTTTTTTATCTGAGGCACAGGACTCCATTTGGATTATTCAAGATTTGCAGACTCCTGCAGCATCTGCACCACACCTCCTGGGGGAAAGAAGGAGGGTCTCCCCACAGTTCTGCTACTTGCTGGGCCCCCAGATCACAGTTTATGGCAACACTGAGCTGAAAGTCCACTCCTGGACTCACTGATTACAGTCAGCTTCCCCGCTCCAATGCTTGGGAACTCTGCCACACTCAGGCACCCCCGTTCTTTCTGTGACCCCGGAGATTCTGAGACCACACTGTCCCACCTAGGATTCTGCCCCACTTTGCCACTTGCGCATCTTTCAGGCAGGGATCTTCTTCACAGGAATGGACTTTTAAAAGTTCTGATTTTGCATTCCCATGCTACATTACTTTCTGGTAGCCAGCTTACACAGGCTTCCTCCCCCCATGGTTTATCTTCCAATACATCCCCTCAGATTCACTTCTCTGCACATCCTACCTTGCAAAAAGTGGTTGCTTTTCTATTGTAGAATTGCAGCAATTCTTTTGTTATATCTCAGGTTGAGTTCACAGGTGTTCAGAATGATTTGATAGATATCTAGCTGAATGCAAGGGACCAGATGAAACGAGCATCCCCTACTCTTCTGCCATCCTCCTTCCTCCTAAAAACTTCATTTAAAAAAAGTTAGATTTATAGAAAACTGTAATTGTTTTAACCTACATGTAATTCTTGTGTTTCCTGCACAGGAGACCATAATCTTCTTAGAGTTAACCACTCAGTCTAGCCCCTTTCACCAATTTTCCAATCTTTAAGCACACTGGCCAAATCACTTTGGATCTTTTGACTAGCAAATCCCACTCACCAGGGGTCCTATACCCCAAAACCAGAACCAGGAGAAGGCAGAGAGGAAGAGGTGGGATATCAGACATGGTCCATTGGATATACTCTTAGCATCATTAGCAGAAGTTTCTTGAAACCAGCCAAGGTGGCTAGTTACTGTAAAACAGAAAGATAGGAAGGGAGGAGGAGACCAATTGTGAACCAGAGAAGATATTTATGGCAATGTTAGCAGCCCAGATGTTAGACTAACATGAGGTAGAGCAGAGTAAAGCAAGACAACTGCAGGAGGGGTCACCACAGAGCAAACAGGGTTGATGGAGACTCAGGCACTCACAGGCGCAGCCTGATACTTTTCAGAGATGCCAGATCCCAATACCGCATGCCCTTTACTTGTGGCTTGGTTGTTCTGAAGTGACTGAGGGTTCAGATGTTCCACAGAGAGACTACCCTGCACATTAGTGCCCTCACCCCTCCCATCCCTATATCTCTCAGAAAACTACCTTTCAGGGCCTTTCTACAGAACAATAGGCCGAACATTGGACTCACCAGGGGGCTTTTGAACTTTACCAATGCTCAGACCTCATGGTTGTGAACCACTGATCTTGAAGACCAAGCTTTTTCTTATGTTCCCAGAATGGAGACAGAAAGAAGGGAAAGACACAGGAACCACAGAAAGCATTTGGTGGTAAGGAGATGGCAGCTTCCTGCCACCAATACTCTCCCTTACACATCTACCACCCCCTACCAGGGAGTGATCTACAAATCATGGCCCCATAAGCTAGTGGGAGAAGAGAAAAACTCCAATCCAATTCCAGGAAGGGTCAATGTCAAAGAGGCTCCAAATCTGAGGGTGCAAGCCTGAATGCAGCTCAGGACTTGTGAAGTGGAACTGTCAAATAAAGAATGGGGCATATCCAGAGGAAACAGATGAAATGAAGATGCACTGGGGCTGCCAGAAACAAGGCAAAAGGATCAGGTAGCAGCCTTGCAGGCTGCAATGTGGCTGCTGGCTTTTGGCTCAGGAGTTCATTTCTGCTGTCCTAGGCACCCAGACCTCTCTTATCCCCTGATCCACCCGCTGAGAACAGCTCCATCAGGACAGTTTCTAACTCTGTAGCAAGGCTCTATCAGAAGGTCTAACAGGAAAACCATGGAATTCCAAACAGGGAAACAAAAGAGGATTAAGAAAAGATTCAGTTAGAAAGTATTGGATAGGGTAAAGGGAAACCAAGAATGCTGCTGCTTCTGTGCCAGAAGGGTCAAGAAGGAGGAGCAGGGCTGGGCCCAGAGAACACAGCTCTAGGAAGGGACTGTCATGTAGCAGCTGATGGTTTAGCACAGGAAATCTGTCAACCTGCAGAGACTTGGTAAGGAGGGAGCTTGGTAAATAAAACCCCTGACCTCACTCTCTTCCTCTATGCCACAAGAGTGACTGATTCTTCAGCCAGGGTCCCTAGATGAGAGAAGACAGATGTGTGAAACAGACCTGCAGTGCCCCATACCTGCCACTGAGCTTCAGAGCCACAGATATGCCACCGACCATCAGCCCTTACGTAGCATGAAACAGAAATGAATAGTTGTTTTAATAATCTGAGGTTTTGGCTATGCAGCATTACTTGGTAAAAGCTCACTAAATCCTACCAGAAGCCTCAGGGCAAAATTCCTGAGTGGAGTAGTCCATAAAATCAGTCTCTGTGGTCATCAAGCAGAGTTCTGGGCAGTGGAGAGTGGGCCTGGAGGAGCACACAGAAGGTATCCAGCCCAAAGGCCAGGGCTACCCATCTCTAGACATCTGCCCTGGTAAAAAGTCTCTGTTTAAGGCAGGGATGTAGCCTGAGGCAGAGATGGCAGCATGGTCCCTAGGTAACTGGTTTTCTTCCCAGACTGACATGCCCTACTAGGTGAAATTCCTAGAGGTTACTCATTCTTTGTATCCTCTGTGCCCAGCACCTGTTCATGGAGACTTAATAAAGATGTAGGTGCTGAGTATGCATACAGCCATTTATTTCTGCCACATTAGTTTCAGAGGATCACATTACATAAAACTCTTTGGTTAAAGTCTTAAAAAAATAATCTGAAAGATTTTCTCCCATTGTCAATATACTGCAATACAGATTGCACTACTACTTAAAGAATGTGCTTGCTCTAATTGTCACTGTAAATGCTCTCTCTTGAGTCTACAGCTCTTAGTTCTCATATTCCTTCAATTCCACAGAAACCTGGATTGTTGAAAGTTTGGTGTTCTATTGTAGTAAATAATAGAAAGCATCAAGGTGGGTCAAGATAGGCAGATTCGAATATGCTGTATCAGGTATCACTAATTCTCTCCTCCAATTTTCTCTTGACTAAGCTCTTGTTGGGTAATCTGGCCCTGCATAGAAGCTGAAAGATGAAGTGCCAAAGTGCCAAAATGCAAAGAAGTGACTCACAGGGGTGTCCTCCTCAAAAGGCAATTTAGTAAATGAGTTAGTTGTGGCTGGAATTTCCTGTAGTCATTATGGTTGGGCATTTCCAACAACATCAAATCACTTTTTACTTCAGTGTAATGGTATCAGGAACTTTAACCATAACCCAAATTTGTACTTATATTCAAAGTACAAATACTTATTTCGGTAAGAATTTTCTGAGTGCATTAAAGAAAGGATGAATGATTTTCTGAATTCTTTTAATAAGACTTTATGCTTCCATGCCCTGTTGCTTGCTTTGAGCCATGTGCCATACTAAACACTTTACATGTACCATCCCATTTAATACCATAATAACTCTGAGGTAAATATTGTTTATCCTCATTTTACTAATCTATAACTAATGTTCAGAGATGTTAAGCAACTCACCCAAGTCAGCCTTCATAGTGTATCCAAAATTCAATCATTTGTCACTACTTCTACTACACTTACCAGGTCCAAGTCACCATCACCTGTCATTGGGATTACTGCTAACACCTCTTCTCAGATATCCTTGCTTCAACCTTTGTCCCCTACAGTCTATTCAGATACAGCTACCTTTCTGCTTAAAGAACTGTATTGGCTCCCTATTTCTCTTGAGTAAAAGCAATGTCTTTTCATTGAGCCTTAAAGCGCTACATAACATGCCCCAGTTACCTTTTTATACCTACCACCTCTCCTGATACTCTCTTCCTTATTCAGAATGGATTTCTTGCTATTTCTCGAACATGCTGAAGGTATCACTATAGCATTATAGCCTTTGTTCCAACTTTTTCCTCATACTGGAACATTCTTTTCCCAAATATCTATGTAACTAACTCTTTATTTCCTTCAAGAATTTGCTTAAGTAACATCTTCTTAATGAGGCCTAACCTCAACTTCCTATGTTAAATTGCAACCCAACTGCTTTATGCCTCTGCATTCCCAACCTCTCTTACTTTCTCTGCCCTTTCCTGTTTTCATAGCACTTATCATATTCTGATATACTATATATAGTTTATTTATTTAAGTTTGATCTTTTCCTCCAGTCTTCCCCTCTTCATGCTAGAATATAAGGACCACAAGACCAGGCAATTTAATCTATGTCATTCAGTAATGTAACCTAAGTATCTAAAACAGCACCTGGCACATAGTGGGTGCTCAAAAAATATTTTTTGAATGAATGAATGAAGTCACAGGGCAACAAGATAGAACCCAGAGAGAAGCCTGGATTTGACTGATAAAATTGGTATTATCAAACACTATCACCTTGTGCCCTAGAGTGAGCATTATAATGAGTTTCATCCTCTGTCACTGTGAACCACTTCCTTTCTGCTGTCCTAGTCTGTTTCCACTGGTCTCAGCACTTCATAGCTTTCCGTCTCGTGTACTATAAAAAAGTTATAGATATATGAACATATGACCTCCTCAGGCTCCTTGGGAGCCAGAACCTCACAGTCGGTCAGGAATTGAGATACCTCTTCTGCTTACTATAGGCCGCTGTGCAAATATTACCAATTTCTATGTGCCCTAGTCTGTGAAAAGGTTTGGCAAGTACTGCTTTAAGCAAACAAACAGGTAGTTTAATTTCTCAAGTTTCTTACTGTTAAGCCAGACAAGAATGGTACACACAAGGAAAGTTTAAAACTAAAAAGATGTTTTTAAAGTCTCAGAGTGATATATATTCTTAGGTATGAAATGGACTGAATATTTAATTACATATATCGCACAAAAATCAACAGAGCTATATTGGTTAAAACGATGTGATATTGGCACAAAAATAGATCAGACTGTTTCTTTTTTATTTTTAAAGATTTTTAAAAAATATTTATTTAAATTCAATTTAGGTAACATATAGTGCATTATTAGTTTCAGGGGTAGAATTTAGTGATTCATCAGTTCCATATAACACCCAGTGCTCGACATCAGTTGCCCTCCTTAATGCCCATCACCCAATTGTCATATCCCTCCACCCAGGTCCCCTCTAGCAACCCTCAATTTGTTTTCTATAGTTAAGAGTCTCTTATGATTTGTCTCCCTCTCTCATTTCTTCCCATTCCCTTTTGCCCTCCCTTCCCCCATGACCTCTACCCCGTTTCTTATACTCTACATATGAGAGAAACCATATGATGATTGTCTTTCTCTGATTGACTTATTTTGCTCAGCATAATACACTCCAGTTCCATCCAGGAACCATTTACATCCATCCACGTCAATGTAAATGGTAAGTATTCATCCTTTCTGATGTCTGAGTAATATTCCATCATACACACACATATTCACACACACACACACACACACACACACACTCACTCACACACATGCACCAAATCTTCCTTATCCATTCACCTGTCTATGGACAGCTAGGCTCTTTCCACATTTTACCTGTTCTGGACATTAATGCTATAAACATTGGGGTCACTACTTCAGGTCACTACTTTTTTTTTAAGATTTCCTTTATTTATTTGACAGGAGAGAGAGAGTATGAGGAGGAGGAAGGGACAAGAAGACTCCCCACTGAGCAGGGAGCCCAACATGGGTCTCAATCCCAGGACCCTGAGATCATGACCTGAGCTGAAGGCAGATGCTTAATGGACTAAGCCACCTAGCTGTCCCACTATAGTTGTAGCTCTAGCATAAATACCTATTATTGCAATTACTGGGTTGTAGGGTAGCTCTAATTTGAACTTCTTGAGGAACACCCATACCATTTTCCAGAGTGGCAGTACCAGTGGGAATGCCCACCAACAGTGTAGGAGACTTCCCCTTTATCCACATCCTCATCCACATTTGTTGTTTCCTGTCTTGTTAAATTTTGCCATTCTAACTGGTGTGAGGTGGTTTCTCATTGAGGTTTTGATTTGTATTTCCCTGATGACAAATGATGTGGAGCATTTTTTCATGTGTCTGTTGGCCATTTGTATGTCTTCTTTGGAGAAATGTCTGCTCATGTCTTCTGCCCACTTCTCGAGTGGATTTTTAGTTTTTTGGGTGTTGAGTTTGATAAGTCCTTTACATAAGTATTCTATTGTTTTTAGAGTACAGATCCTTTACCTCTTTGGTGAGGTTTATTGCTAGGTGTCTTACAGATTTAGGATCAATTCCTTGATTCTCTTTCTTCTGCTTCATTGTTAATGTATAGAAATGCAACTGACTTCTGTGCATTGATTTTGTATCCTGCAGGTGTGCTGAATTTCTGTATCAGTTCGAGCAATATTTTGGTGGAGTTTTTTGGGTTTTCAACATAGAGTGTCATGTCATCTGTGAAAAGTGACTTCTTCTTTGCCAATTTGTATGCCTTTTATTTCTTTTTGTTGTCTGATTGCCGAGGTTAGGACTTCCAGTATTATGTTGAACAACAGTGTTGACAGTGGACATCCCTGTTGTGTTCTTGACCTTAGGGGAAAAGCTTTCAGTTTTTCTCCAATGAGGGTGATATTTGTTGTGTATCTTTTGTAAATGGCTGTTATGACATTGAGGTATTTCCCCCTATCTTTACATGGTGTAGGGTTTTCATCAAGAAAGGATGCTGTATTTTGTCAAATGCTTTTTCTGCATCTGTGGAGAGGATCATATGGTTCTTGTCCTTTCGTATAATTATGTGGTGTATCACATTGATTATTTGCAGGTGTATCACACTGATTATTTGCAGATATTCCCACTGCAGCCCAGGAATAAATCCCACTTGGTTGTGGTGAATAATTCTTTGAATGTACTGTTGGATCCTATTAGCTAGTTTCATGGTGAGAATTTTTGCTTCCATGTTCATCAGGAATATTGCCCTGTAATTCTCTATTTTGGTGGGGTCTTTGTCTGGTTTTGGGATCAAGGTAATGTTCGCCTCATGGAATGAGTTTGAAAGTTTTCCTCCCACTTCTATTTTTTGGAAGAGTTTCAGAAGAATAGGTATTAAATCTTCTTGTTTGGTAGAATTTTTCTGGGAAGCCATCCAGTCCTGGACTCTTGTTTGCTGGAAAATTTTTGATGGAGTTTTGGTGGAGTCAAACCAACTTTATTGCTGGTTATGGGCTGTTGAGCTTTTCTCTTTCTTTCTGTTCCAGTCTTGACAGTTTATATGTAATTGGGAATTTATCCATTTCTTCCAGATTGCCCAGTTTGTCGGCATATAATTTTCCATAACATTCTCTTATTATTCGTATTTCTTCAGTGTTGGCTGTGATCACTCCTCTTTCATTGATGATTTTAATTATTTTGGGTCCTTTCTCCTTTCCTTTTTGATAAGGCTGGCTGAGGGTTTATCAATCTTATTAATCTTTGAAAGAACCAGCTCCTAATTCTTTGATCTATTCTGCTTTTTTTTATTTATATAGCATTGATTTCTGCCTTAATCATTTTTCATTTTTTATTATATTATGTTAGTCACCATACAGGACATCCCTGGTTTTTGATGTAAAGTTCGATGATTCATTAGTTGCGTATAACACCCAGTGCACCATGCAATACGTGCCCTCCCCACCACCCATCACCAGCCTATCCCATTCCCCCACTCCTCTCGCCTCTAAAGCCCTCAGTTTGTTTCTCAGAGTCCATACTCTCTCATGCTTCATTCCCCACTTCTGATTACCCCCCTTTCTTTATCCCTTTCTTCTCCTACCGATCTTCCTAGTTCTTATGTTCCATAGATGAGAGAAACCATATGATAATTGTCTTTCTCTGCTTGACTTATTTCACTTAGCATTATCTCCTCCAGTGCCGTCCATGTTGCAGCCAATGCTGAGAAATCGTTCTTTCTGATAGCTGAGTAATATTCCATTGTATATATGTACCACAGCTTCTTAATCCAGTCATCTGTTGAAGGGCATCTCAGCTCCTTCCATGATTAGGTATTGTGGACAAAGCTGCTATGAACATTGGGGTGCATATGGCCCTTATCTTCACTACGTCTGTATCTTTGGGATAAATACCGAGTAGTGCAATGGCTGGATCATAGGGTAGCTCAATTTTTAAATTTTTAAGGGACCTCCACACTGTTTTCCAAAGTGACTGTACCAACTTGCATTCCCACCAACAGTGTAAGAGGGATCCCCTTTCTCCACATCCTCTCCAACAATTGTTGTTTCCTGCCTTGTCAATTTTTGCCATTCTAACTGGCATAAGGTGGTATGTCAAGGTGGTTTTGATTTGCATTTCCCTGATGGCTAATGATTTTGAACATTTTTTCATGTGCCTGTTAGTCATTTGTATGTCTTCATTAGAAAAGTGTCTGTTCATATCTTCTGCCCACTTTATAATCTGTTTATTTGTTTCTTGTGTATTGAGCTTGAGAAGTTCTTTGTAGATTTTGGATACCAGTCTTTTACCTGTAGTGTCATTTGCAAATATATTCTCCCATTCTGTGGGCTGCCTCTCAGTTTTTTTGACTGTTTCCTTGGCTGTGCAGAAGCTTTTTATCTTAATGAAGTCCCACAAGTTCATTTTATCTTTTGTGTCTCTTGCTTTTGGAGATGTGTCATGAAAAAGTTGCTTTGGCCGATGTCGTAGAGGTTGCTGCCTATGTTCTCCTCTAAGATTGATGGATTCCTGTCTCACATCGAGGTCTTTCATCCATTTGGAGTTTATTTTTGTGCATGGTGTGAGAGAGTGGTCAAGTTTCATTCTTTTGCATGTAGCTGTCCAATTTTCCCAGCACCATTTATTGAAGAGACTGTCTTTTTTCCGCCGGATGTTTTTTCCTGCTTTGTCAAAAATTAGTTGCCCAAAGAGCCGAAGGTCCATTTCTGGGTTCTCTATTCTGTTCCATTGGTCGATGTGTATGTTGTTGTGCCAGTATCATGCTGTCTTTGTGATCACAGCTTTTTTTTTAAATTATTTTTTATTATATTATGTTAGTCACCATACAGTACATCCCCGGTTTCCGATGTAAAGTTCGATGATTCATTAGTTGTGTATAAGACCCAGTGCACCAAGCAATATGTGCCCTCCTTACAACCCATCACCGGTCTATCCGATTCCCCTACACCCCTCCACTCTGAGGCCCTCAGTTTGTTTCTCATAGTCCACAGTCTCTCATGTTTCATTCCCCCTTCTGAATACCCCCCCTTTCTTTACCCCTTTCTTCCTCTACTGATCATCCTAGTTCTTATGTTCCATAGATGAGAGAAATCATATGATATTTGTCTTACTCTGGTTGACTTATTTCAGTTAGCATTAGCTTCTCCAGTGCTGTCCATGTTGCAGCAAATGCTGAGAAATCGTTCTTTCTGATAGCTGAGTGATATTCCATTGTTTATATGGACCACAACTTCTTAATCCAGTCATCTGTTGAAGGGCATCTCGGCTTCTTCCACAATTTAGCTATTGTGGACAATGTTGCTATGAACATTGGGGTGCATATGGCCCTTCGCTTCACTACATCTGTATCTTTGGGGTAAACACCCAGTAGTGCAATGGCTGGATCATAGGGTAGCTCAATTTTTAACTTTTTAAGGGACCTCCACACTGTTTTCCAGAGTGGCTGTACAAACTTGCATTCCCACCAACAATGTAGGAGGGATCCCCTTTCTCCACATCCTCTCCAGCAATTGTTGTTTCTTGTCTTGTCAATTTCTGTCATTCTAACCGGCGTAAGGTGGTATCTTAGTGTGGTTTTGATTTGAATTTCCTTGATGGCTAATGATTTTGAACATTTTTTCACGTGTCTGTTAGCCATTTGTATGTCTTCATTTGAAAAGTGTCTGTTCATATCTTCTGCCCATTTTTTGATTTGTTTATTTGTTTCTCGTGTATTGAGTTTGAGAAGTTCTTTGTAGATCTTGGATACCAGTCTTTTATCTGTAGTGTCATTTGCAAATATCTTCTCCCATTCCTTGGGCTGCCTCTTAGTTTTTTTTGACTGTTTCCTTGGCTGTGCAGAAACTTTTAATCTTGATGAAGTCCCATAAGTTCATTTTATCTTTTGTTACTCTTGCCTTTGGAGATGTGTCATGAAAAAGGTTGCTTTGGCTGATGTCATAGAGGTTGCTGCCTATGTACTCCTCTAGAATTTTGGTGGATTCCTGTCTCACATCAAGGTCTTTCATCCATCTTAAGTTTATTTTTGTGTATGGTGTGAGAGATTGGTCAAGTTTCATTCTTTTGCATGTAGCTGTCCAATTTTCCCAGCACCATTTATTGAAGAGACTGTCTTTTTTCCACTGGATGTTTTTTCCTGCTTTATCAAAGATAAGTTGCCCGAAGAGCCAAGGGTCCATTTCTGAGTTTTCTATTCTGTTCCATTGGTCTATGTGTCTGTTTTTGTGCCAGTACCATGCTGTCTTTGTGATCACAGCTTTGTAGTACAGCTCGAAATCAGTAATTGTGATGCCCCCAGCTTTGTTTTTCCTCTTCAACACTTCCTTGGTGATTCGTGGCCTTTTCTGGTTCCACACAAATTTAAGGGCTGTTTGTTCCAGTTCTTTGAAAAATGTCATTTGTATTTTGATCGGGATAGCTTTGAAAGTGTAGGTTGCTCTGGGTAGCATCGACGTTGTAATTATGTTAATTCTTCTGATGAGCATGGAATATTAATCCATCTCTTTGTGTCTTCCTCAATGTCTTTCAAGAGTGATTTGTAGTTTCTACAATATAGATCCTTTACGTCTCTGGTTGAGTTAATTCCAAGGTAACGTATGGTTTTTGGTGCTATTGTAAATGGGATGGATTCCCTAATTTTTCTTTCTTCAGTCTCATTATTCGTGTATAGAAATGCAACTGATTTCTGAGCATTGATTTTGTATCCCGCCACATTACTGAATTGCTCTATGACTTCTAATAGTTTGGGAGTGGATTCTTCTGGGTTTTTCATATAGAGTATCATGTCATCTGCGAAGAGAGACAGTTTGACTTCTTCTTTGCTGATTTGGATACCTTTTATCCCTTTTCGTTGTCTGATTGCTGTTGCAAGGACTTCTAGTAATATGTTCAATAATAGTGGCGAGAGTGGGCATCCTTGTTGTGTTCCTGATCTTAAGGGAAATGCTTCCAGGTTTTCCGCATTGAGAATGATATTTGCTGTAGGCTTTTCATAGATAGTTTTTATGAGATTGAGGAATGTACCGTCTTTCCCTACACTCTGAAGGGTTTTAATCAGGAAAGGATGCTGTATTTTATCAAACGCTTTTTCTGCATCAATTGAGAGGATCATGTAGTTCTTGAGTCTTTTCTTGTTGATATGATGTATCACGCTGGTCGATTTGCGAATGTTGAACAACACTTGCATCCCAGGGATGAATCCCACTTGGTCGTGATGGATAATCTTTTCAATGTACTGTTGGATTCTATTAGCCAGGATCTTGTTGAGGATTTTAGTGTCCATATTCATTAGGGAAATCTGTCTGTAATTCTCCTTTTTGAGGGGGTCTTTGCCTGGTTTGGGGATCAAGGTAATATTGGCCTCATAGAACGAGTTTGGTAGCTTTCCTTCTTTTTCTATTTTTTGAAATAGCTTTAGGAGAATAGGTATTATTTCTTCTTTGAATGTTTGGTAGAATTCCCCGTGAAAACCATCTGGCCCTGGCGTTTTGTTTTCTGGAGGTTTTTTTTTTTTTAATATTTACATAATTTTTATTTTTTTAATAATGATTTTTTATTATATTATGTTAGTCACCATACAGTACATCCCCGGTTTTCGATGTAAGGCTCGATGATTCATTAGTTGTGTATAACACCCAGTGCACCATGCAATATGTGCCCTCCTTACTACCCATCACCGGCCTATCCCATTCCCCAGCCCCCTCCCCTCTGTAGCCCTCAGTTTGTTTCTCATAGTCCATAGTCTCTCATGTTTCATTCCCCCTTCTGATTACCCCCCCTTTCTTTATCCCTTTCTACCCCTACTGATCATTCTAGTTCTTATGTTCCATAGATGAGAGAAATCATATGATAGTTGTCTTTCTCTGCTTGACTTATTTCACTTAGCATTATCTCCTCCAGTGCCGTCCATGTTGTAGCAAATGTTGAGAACTCATTCTTTCTGATAGCTGAGTAATATTCCATTGTATATATGGACCACAACTTCTTAATCCAGTCATCTATTGAAGGGCATCTCGGCTCCTTCCACGATTTAGCTATTGTGGACATTGCTGCTATGAACATTGGGGTGCATATGGCCCTTCTCTTCACTACGTCTGTATTTTGGGGTAAACATCCAGTAGTGCAATGGCTGGATCATAGGGTAGCTCAATTTTTAACTTTTTAAGGGACCTCCACACTCTTTTCCAGAGTGGCTGTACCAACTTGCATTCCCACCAACAATGTAGGAGGGATCCCCTTTCTCCACATCCTCTCCAACAATTGTTGTTTCTTGCCTTGTCTATTTTTGCCATTCTAACTGGCGTAAGGTGGTATCTCAGTGTGGTTTTGATTTGAATCACTCTTGAAAGAAATTGAAGAAGACACAAAAAGATGGAAAAATATTCCATGCTCATGGATCGGAAGAATTAACATAGTTAAAATGTCCATGCTACCCAGAGCAATCTACACTTTCAATGCTATCCCGATCAAAATACCGAGAATGTTTTTCAAAGAACTGGAACAAATAGTCCTTAAATTTGTATGGAACCAGAAAAGACCCCGAATCTCCAAGGAACTGTTGAAAAGGAAAAACAAAGCTGGGGGCATCACAATGCCGGATTTCGAGCTGTACTACAAAGCTGTGATCACAAAGACAGCATGGTACTGGCACAAAAACAGACACATAGACCAATGGAACAGAATAGAGAGCCCAGAAATGGACCCTCAGCTCTTTGGGCAACTAATCTTTGATAAAGCAGGAAAAAGCATGCGGTGGGAAAAAGACAGTCTCTTCAATAAATTGTGCTGGGAAAATTGGACAGCTACATGCAAAAGAATGAAACTTGACCACTCTCTCACACCATACACAAAAATAAACTCCAAATGGATGAAAGACCTCGATGTGAGACAGGAATCCATCAAAATTCTGGAGGAGAACATAGGCAGCAACCTCTACGACATCGGCCAAAGCAACCTTTTTCATGATACATCCCCAAAGGCAAGAGAAACAAAAGATAAAATGAATTTATGGGACTTCATCAAGATTATAAGTTTCTGCACAGCCAAGGAAGCAGTCAGAAAAACTTAGAGGCAGCCCACGGAATGGGAGAAGATATTTGCAAATGACACTACAGATAAAGGACTGGTATCCAAGATCTACAAAGAACTTCTCAAACTCAATACACAAGAAACAAATAAACAAATAAAAAAATGGGCAGAAGAAATGAACAGACGCTTTTCCAATGAAGACATACAAATGGCTAACAGACACATGAGAAAATGTTCAAAATCATTAGCCATCAAGGAAATTCAATTCTGGAAGGTTTTTAATCACTGTTTCAATCTCTTCATAATTATTTGGCCTCTTTAAAAAATCAATTTCTTCCTGTTTCAGTCTTGGTAATTTATAGGTTTCCAGGAAGTCCTCCATCTCTTCCAGATTGCTTAATTTATTGGCATAAAGCTGTTGATAACAGTTTCTAATAATCTTTCCAATTTCATTGGTGTTGGTTGTGATCTCTCCCTTTTCATTCATCATTTTATTAATTGGGGTCCTTTCTATTCTTTTGGATAAGTCTTGCCAGTGGTCTGTCAATTTTATTTATTTTTTCAAAGAACCAGCTTCTTATTCTGTTGATCTGCTCTACTGTGCTCCTGGTTTCTAATTCATTTATCTAATTCACTGCTCTAATCTTGATCAACTGCTTTCTCGTGCATGGATTAGGCCTGTTCCTGTGTTGCTGTTCCAGCTTCTTGAGGTGAGAATATAAAAACTGCATTTTAGATTTTTCTGTTCTTTTGAGTGAGGCTTGGATGGCTATGTATTTTCCCCTTAGGACTGCCTTTGCAGTATCCCATAGGTTTTGGACCATTGTGTTTTCATTCTCGTTGATCTCCATAAATTGTTTAAATTGATTTTTGATTTACTGGTTTATCAAATCATTCTTGAGCAGGATGTTTCTTAGTCTCGAAGTGTTTGAGTTTCTTCCAAATTTTTCCTTGTGGTTGAGTTCCAATTTCAAAGCATTGTGGTCTGAGAATATGCAGGGAATAATTTCAGTCTTTTAGTATCGGTTGAGAGCTGTTTTGTGACCCAGAACATGGTCTATTCTTGAGAATGTTCCATGGGCATTAGAAAAGAATGAGTATTCTTCCGTTCTGGGGTGTAGTGTTCTATATATATCTATGAGGTCCAACTCATCGAGTATGGCATTCAAAGCTCTTGTTTCTTTGTTGATTTTCTGCTTAGGTGATCTGTCTATTGCTGATAGTGGAGTGTTGAGGTCCCCTACTATTAGTGTATTTTTATCTATATGTCTCTTTATTGTGGTTAAGAGTTGGCTTGTGTATCTTGCTGTTCCCCTGTTGGGGGTATAGATATTATAATTGTCATATCCACCTGTTGGATACACCCTTTAAGAATAATATAGTGCCCTCCTATATCTCTAACTATAGTCTTTAGTTTAAAATCCAATCTGTCTGATATGAGAATTGCTACCCCAGCTTTCTTTTGAGGTCCATTGGTGTGAAAGATGGTACTCTATCCCTTTACTTTCAGTCTGAATGTATCTTTAGGTTCAAAATGGGTCTCTTGTAGACAATAAATGGATGGGTCATGTCTTTTTATCCAATCTGCAACTCTGCGGCATTTTATGGGAGCATTTAGGAAATTTACATTGAGACTGATTATTGAGAGATATGATTTTAATGAAGCCATGTTGCCAGTAAAGTCTTTGTTTCTATAGATTGTTGCTTTCTGTTCTGTATCACTCTTGGGGCCTTTTTACTTTTATAGAACCACCCTTAGTATCTCCTGTAGGGCTGGTTTCGTGGTTATGAAATTGGTCAATGACTGGCGATTCTGGAAGGTCTTTATCTCTCCATCAATTTTGAATGACAGCCTTGCTGGATAAAGGATACTTGGCTGCATGTTTTTCTCGATAGAGCTTTAAAAATGCCCCCCCCAACCTTTTTTCTCATTCCAGTTCTGTGTAGACAGGTTTGATGTAATTCTGATACCTTTCCTTGGTACGTGAGAAATTTGTTTGCCCTGGCTGCTTTCAATACTGTATCCTTGGATCTAATATTTGCGAAATGCACTATGACGTGACGTGGCATAGGTTTGTCGTAGTTGACCTTGGGAAGGGTCCTCTCTGCCTCTTGGACATGAATGCTTGTTTCCTTTGCTAGATTAGGGAAGTTTTCAGCCACAATTTGTTCAAATATCTCCTCTAGACCTCTTTTTATCTCCACCCCCTCAGGGATGCCGATGATTCTGATATTGGAAAGTATCACTGAGTCAATAATCTCCCGTAACCTATATTCTTGAAATTGGATTTTTTTGAGCCAAGTTTCTATTTTAGCTTTCTCTTCTACTAACCCATCCTCCAATTTGCCGATACATCTTCTGTCTCATTCACCCTGACCGTCAGAGCCTCTAGTTTTGACTGCATTTGGCTCATAGAATTTTTAATTTCTGCCAGATTCGCTCTCATTTCCACCCTTAGAGATTCTATATTCTCATTAACATTTTCATTAATACTTTTTTCAAGTCTACACATCATCTTGACCATTGTTACTCTGAACTCCATTTCTGATAATTTGGTTATATCCATATCCATTAGTTCTGTGGCAGAGGCCACAGACTCATTGTCTTTTCTTTGCTTGGGGGGAATTTCTCCTTCTCGTCATTCTGATGAGGAGAGGTTGCAGGGTTGTCCAGAACCCAAAATATTGACAAGGACCCAGGCAGCGCGCACTTGTTTTATAGGGATCTTAGGGATGTGGGCTTCTTGATTTTTCAGCCTGCCTTCTTGGGGAGGGTCTGCCGCGCGATACTCAGGCAAACCTGTTTGGGTAGAGTCTTCGTGTTCCCTGTGAGGGGGGATGGGGATGGGCACACTGTGAGCTCGTATTTCCAGGCTTTTGTTCTGGCGGCTTTCCCTGGTGGTTTGCTGTGCCTCTTCTGAGAATCAGTGTAGCAGTAGCCAAATCTCACCATATGTCTCAAAACAGAGGGATCCTGGACCATTCTCCACTGATGTTCTGTCCACTTTAACTCTGTTTCTGTTGGTGCTGCTCAACCCTGCAGCATCCTGGGATGTGCGCCCCACAGCCAGCGTTCCAGCCCTCACTTCCAGGGCTAGCGCATCTTTTTCCTTTGTGTTTCTAACACCACCAGCCACCAGCCACCACCGCGCGCTCTGGATCTCCGTTTCAGTGTGGTTCACACACATTCCGGCGCTCCGGTTTTCAGTCTGGTCGCGTGTGTTTCCCGGCTCACGGTCTCAGTCTGCTCTCTTGCGGGTGCTGGTCCTCTAGTCTGCCTGCTCCCCCCGTGCAGGTGGCTACCGCTTCCTGGTGCCCGAGTACGGCAGCTCCCTCCCCCTTCCGTTTATCTTCTGATATCTGTGCGTGGTTTCACGGCTCCCCGCTTCGTACCTCAATACTCATCACTGGAGATATTCATTTGTAGAGATCCAGATGTATCTTCCTGTTTCTCAGGCTGATTCCGTGGATGATCAGGCTGGTCTGGTACCTATCCAGCTCGACTCAGGGGACCAGCTGAAAAAGTGGACCCCTACTCCTCCGCCATCTTAACTCCTCCCCTCTGCCTTAATCTTTATTATTTCTCTTCTCTGGGTGGATTTATGCTTAATTGCTGTTCTTTCTCCAGCTCCTGAAGGTGTATGCTTAGGTTGTGTATTTGAGACTTTTCTCGCTTCTTGAGGAAGGCCTGCATTGCTATATACTTCCCTCTTAGGACTGCTTTTGCTTCATCCCAAAGGTTTTTGAACTGTTTGTTTTCATTTGCATTTGCTTCCATGTATTTTTAAAATTCTTTTTTTATTTCTGATTGACCTATTTCTTCTTTAGTAGGATGTTCTTTAACCTCCATGTATCTGTGGTCCTTCCAAATTTTTTCTTGTGGTTGACTTCAAGTTTCATAGTATTGTGGTTTGAAAGTATGCAGGTATGATCTCAATCTTTTTGTACCTGTTGAGACCTGATTTGTGACTCAATATTTGATCTATTCTGGAGAATGTTCCATGTGCATTAGAAAAGAATGCATGTTCTGCTGTTTTAGGATGAAATGCGTTGAATATATTTGTTAACTCCATCTAGTTCAGTGTGTCATTCAAAGCCCTTTTTTCCTTGTTGATCTTCTGCTTCGATGATCTGTCCATTGCTCTGAGGGGGGTGTTAAAGTCCCCTGCTATTATTGTATTACTATCAATGAGTTCCTTTAATTTTGTTATTAATTGGTTCATATCATTGGCTGCTCCCAAGTTAGGGGCATAAATATTTACAATTGTTTGATCTTCTTGTTGGATAGACCCCTTTATTATGATATAGTGTCCTTCTTCATGTATTACAGCCTTTGTTTAAAATCTAGTTTGTTGATATAAGGATGGCTACTCCAGCTTTCTTTTGATGTCCATTTGCATGATAAATCGTTCACCACCCCCTCACTTTCAATCTGGAGCTGTCTTTGGGTCTAAAATAAGTCTCTTATAAGCCGCATAGAGGTGAATCTTGTTGCATTGTTGTTTTTAATCCATTCTGATACCCTATGTTATTTGATTGGAACATTTAGTCCATTTACATTCAGAGTTACTATCGAAAGGTATGAATTTAGTGCTCATGTATTAACTGTAAAGTCACTGTTCCTGTGGATTGTGTCAGTTCCTTTCTGGTCTTTGTTACTTTTGGTTTATCACTCCACTCAAAAGATCCCCTTTAATATTTCTTGCAGTGTCAGTTTAGTGTTAACAAATTCTTCTAGTTTTTGTTTGTCCTGGAATCTCTTTATCTCTCCTTCTATTCTGAATGACATTGTGGCTGGATAAAGTATTCTTGCCTGCATATTTTCCCCATTTAGCACATTGAGTATATCACAGAAGTCCTTTCTGGCCTGCCAGGTCTCTGTGGACAGGTCTGCTGCCAGCCTTATGTGCCTAACTATGTGCCTATTCTTGTAGGTTAAGGACCATTTGTCCCAAGCTGCTTTCAGGATTTTTTCTTTATCTTTGAAATTTGCAAGCTTCAGTATCATATGTAGAGGTGTTGACCTATTTTTGCTGATTTTTAAGGGGGTTCTCTGTGCCTCCTGGAATTCAATGCCTGTTTCCTTCCCCAGATTAGGAAAGTTCTCAGCAATTTTTGTTGAAATAAACCTTCTGCCCCCTTTTCCCACTCCTCATCTTCTGAGAATCCTATAAGACAGATATTATCGTGCTTCATGGAATTGCTGAGTTCCCTAATTCTACCTTTGTGATCTAATAGTTTCTTTTTATCTTGTTTTCAGTTCCTTGTTCGCCATCATTTTATCTTCTCTATCACTGATTCACTGTACTGCTTCTTTTGTCCTTGTTTTTATGGCCTCCACTTGGGACTGCATCTTGGTAATAGTGTTTTTAATTTTGGCCTGACTAGATTTTAGTTCTTTAATCTCTACTGTAAGGGATTCTCTAGTGTCTTTTATGCTTTTTTCAAGCCCAGCTAGTATCATTATAATCGTTGTTTTAAATTCTGGTCAACAGAGAGAGGGAAAAGATGGCGGAGGAGTAGGGGTCCCCTTTTCCAGCTGGTCCCCTGAGCCGAGCTGGTTATGTACCAGACCATCCTGAAAACCCACAGAATCAGTCTGAGATGCAGGAAGATACATCTGGATCTCTACAAATGAACATCTCCAGTGCTGAGTATTGAGGTACGAAGCGGAGAGCTGTGAATCCACGCAAAGATATCAGAAGATAAATGGAAGGGGGAGGGATCTGCCACACTTGGGTGCCCAGAAGCAGTAGCCACCTGCTCTGGGGAGCGGACCAGACTCACAGACTGGCACCCACGAGAGAGCAGACTCACACTGTGAGCCTGGGAATGTGTGTGCAACCTGACGGAAAACCGGACCTCTGGAGCACTCATTGAAACCCAACTGATACTGGGAGCTCAGGAGCATGCGTGTGACCAGACTGAAAACCAGTTCTCCAGAGTGCACGCAAACCACACTTTAACAGAGAGCTCGGGAGCACATGCGCGGGAACCAAGGGTGGCTGGCGGTGTTAGAAACACAAAGGACAGAGACGTGTGGGCCCTGGAAGTGAGGGCTGGGAGAGCAGCTGTGGAGCACACAACCCAGGACAATGCAGGGTTTAGCAGCACCCACAGAAGCAGAGTTAAATGGGCCAAGAGAGCTCAGTGGAGAGTGGACTGCGATCACTCTGTTCTGAGACAGAGGCTAGGATTTGGCCACCACTACTCTGACTGTCAGAAGAGCCTCAGAAAACCACCAGGGAAAGCCACCAGAGAACAAAAGCCCAGAAATACCAGCTCACATTGTGCCAATCCCCATCCCCCCTCCCAGGGGAAGGGAGACTCTACCCAACCAGGATTGCCTGAGTACCAGAGCAGCAGGCCCCTCCCCCAGAAGGCAGGCTAAAGAGTCAAGAAGCCCACATCCCTAAGGTCCCTATAAAACAAGTGAACACTGCCTCGGTCCTGGTCAATAATTTGGGCTCTGGACAACCCCACAACCTCTCCTCATCAGAATGACGAGAAGGAGAAATCCCCCACAGCAAAGAAAAGATAATGAGTCTGTGGCCTCTGCCACAGAAATGATGGACATGGATATAACCAAATTATCAGAAATGGAGTTCAGAGTAACAATGGTCAAGATGATGTGTAGACTTGAAAAAAATATTAACAAAAATATTAATGAGAATATAGAATCTCTAAGGGTGGAATAGAGAGCAAATCTGGCAAAAATTTAAAATGCTGTGAATCAAATGCAGTCAAAACTAGATGCTCTGATGGCCAGAGAAAATGAGGCAGAAGATCAAATTAGTGAATTGGAGGATGGGATGGTAGAAGAGAAAGTTAAAACAGAAACTTGGCTCAAAAAAATCCAATCTCAAGAATGTAGGTTACAGGACATTACTGACTCAATGAAACATTCCAATGTCAGAATCATCGGCATCCCGGAGGGGGTGGAGAAAAACAGAGGTCTAGAAGAGATATTTCAACAAATTGTGGCTGAAAACTTCCCTAATCTAGCAAAGGAAACAAGCATTCGTGTCCAAGAGGCAGAAAGGACCCCTCCCAAGATCAACTATGACAAACCTACGCCACGTCACGTCATAGTGCAATTTGCAAATATTAGATCCAAGGATACAGTACTGAAAGTGGCCAGGGTGAAGAAATTTTTCATGTACAGAGGCAAAAATATCAGAATTACGTCAGACCTGTCTACACAGACCTGGAATGAGAGAAAGGGTTGGCAGGGCATTTTTAAAGCTCTATCGAGAAAAACATGCAGCCAAGTATCCTTTATCCAGCAAGGCTGTCATTCAGAATTGATGGAGAGATAAGGACCTTCCAGGATCGCCAGACACTGACCAAATTTGTAACCATGAAACCAGCCCTACAGATGATATTAAGGAGGGTTCTATAAAAGTAAAAAGGCTTCAGGAATGATACAAAAGAGAAATTTAAAAATCTATAGAAACAAAGACTTTACAGGCAACATGGCATTGTTAAAATCATCTCTCTCAATAATCAGTCTCAATGTAAATGGCCTAAATACTTCCATAAATGCCACAGGGTTGGAGATTGGATAAAAAGACATGATCCATCCATTTGCTGTCTATAAGAGGCTCATCTTGAACCTAAAGATACATCCAGACTGAAAGTGAAGGCATGGAATACCATTTTTCATGCCAATGGACCTCAAAAGAAAGCTGAGGTAGCAATTCTCATATCAGACAGATTACATCTTAAACTAAAGACTGTAGTTAGAGATACAGAAGGACACTACATTATTTTTAAAGGATGTATCCAACAAGTGGATATGACAATTATAAGTGGATATGACAATTATAAGTATCTATGCCCCCAACAGGGGAGCAGCAAGATACACAAGTCAACTCTTAACCACAATAAAAAGACATATAGATACATTAATAGGAAGGGACCTCAACACTCCACTATCAGCAATAGACAGATCACCTAAGCAGAAAATCAACAAAGAAACAAGAGCTTTGAATGCCATACTCGACGAGTTGGACCTCATAGATATATATAGAACACTACACCCCAGAACAACAGAATACTCATTCTTTTCAAATGCACATGGAACTTTCTCCAGAATAGGTCATATACTGGGTCACAAAACAGGTCTCAACTGATACCAAAAGACTGAAATTATTCCCTGCATATTCTCAGACCCCAATGCTTTGAAATAGGAACTCAGTCACAAGGAAAAATTTGGAAGAAACTCAAACACTTGCAAACTAAGAAACATCCTGCTCAAGAATGTTTGGATACACCAGGAAATTAAAAACCTATTTAAACAATTTACGGAGAACAACAAGAATGAAAACACAACAGTCCAAAACCTATGGGATACTGCAAAGGCAGTCCTAAGGGGAAAATACATAGCCATCCAAGCCTCACTCAAAAGAATAGAAAAATCTAAAATGCAGTTTTGATATTCTCACCTCAAGAAGCTGGAGCTGGAACAAGAACAGGCCTAACACACGCACAAGAAAGGAGTTGATCAAGATTAGAACAGAGATCTATGAGTTAGAATCCAGGAGTACAGTAGAGCAGATCAAAAGAACTAGAAGCTGGTTGTTTGAAAGAATAAATAAGATCAATAATCCACTGGCAAGACTTATTCAAATGAATAGAGAAAGGACCCAAATTAATAAAATTATGAATGAAAGGGGAGAGGTCACAACCAATACCATGAAATAGGAAGCATCATTAGAAACTTTTATCAACAGCTTTATGCCAATACATTAAAGAACTTGGAAGGAATGGATGCTGTCCTGGAAACCTATAAATTACCAAGACTGAAACAGGAAGAAATTGATTTTTTTTAAACAAACCGATTAATTATGAAGAGTTTGAAGCAGTGATCAAAAACCTCCCAAGGAGCAAGAGTCCAGGGCCTGACAGATTCCCGGGCAATTCTACCAAACATTCAGAGAATTTCTTCTAATGCCTATTCTCCTGAAGCTGTTTCAAAAAATAGAAACAGAAGGAAAACTACAAACCTCATTCTATGAGGCCAGTATTACCTTGATCCCCAAACTAGGCAAAGACCCCATCAAAAAGGAGAATTACAGATCGATATCCTGATGAATATGGACGCCAAACTTCTCAACAAGATCCTAGCTAATAGGATCCAACAGTACATTAAAAGGATTATCCATCATGACCAAGTGGGATTTATCCCTGGGATGCAAGGGTAGTTCAACATTTGCAAATCGATCAGTGTGATAGATCATATCAACAAGAAAAGAGTCAAGAACCATATGAGCCTCTCAACTGATGCAGAAAAAGCATTTGACAAAATACAGCATCCTTTCCTGATTAAAAACCTTCAGAGTGTGGGGATAGAGGCTACATTCCTCAATTTCATAAAATCCATCTATGAAAAGCCTACAGCAAATATTGTTCTCAATGGGGAAAAGCTGGAAGCCTTTCCCTTAAGATGAGGAACAGGACAAGGATGCCCACTCTCACCATTATTGTTCAACCTAGTACTAGAAGTCCTTACCACAGCAATCAGACAACAAAAAGGGATAAAAGGTATCCAAATTGGCAAAGAAGAAGTCAAACTGTCTCTCTTTGCAGATGACATGATACTTTATATGGAAAACCCAAACGAATCCACCCCCAAACTACTAGAAGTTATAGAGCAATTCAGTAATGTGGCGGGATGCAAAATCAATGCTCAGAAATCAGTTGCATTTCTATACATGAACAATGAGACTGAAGAAAGAGAAATTAGGGAATCCATTCCATTTACAATAGCACCAAAAATCATACGTTATCTGGGAAATAACTTAACCAGAGATGTAAAGGACCTATATTCTAGAAACTACAAATCACTCTTGAAAGACATTGAAAAAGACACAAAAAGATGGAAAAATATTCCATGCTCATGAATCGGAAAAATACCCATAGTTAAAACGTCTATCCTACCCAGAGCAATCTACATTTTCAATGCCATCCCAATCAAAATACCAATGACATTTTTCAAAGAACTGGAACAAACAGCCCTTAAATTTGTGTGGAACCAGAAAAGGCCCCGAATCACCAAGGAATTGTTGAAAAGGAAAAACAAAGCTGGGGGCATCACAATGCCGGATTTCGAGCTGTACTACAAAGCTGTGATCACAAGGACAGCATGGTACTGGCACAAAAACAGACACATAGACCAAGGGAACAGAAGAGAGAACCCAGAAATGGACCCTCGGCTCTTTGGGCAACTAATCTTTGATAAAGCAGGAAAAAACATCCAGGGGAAAAAAGACAGTCTCTTCAATAAATGGTGCTGGGAAAATTGGACAGCTACATGCAAAAGAATGAAACTTGACCACTCTCTCACACCATACACAAAGATAAACTCCAAATGGATGAAAGACCTCGATGTGAGACAGGAATCCTTCAAAATCCTAGAGGAGAACATAGGCAGCAACCTCTACGACATCGGCCACAGCAACTTTTTTCATGACACATCTCCAAAGGCAAGAGTAACAAAAGATAAAATGAACTTATGGGACTTCATCAAGATAAAAAGCTTCTGCACAGCCAAGGAAACAGTCAAGAAAACTAAGAGGCAGCCCACGGAATGGGAGAAGATATTTGCAAATGACACCACAGATAAAAGACTTGTATCCACGATCTACAAAGAACTTCTCAAACTCAATACACGAGAAACAAACAAATCAAAAAATGGGCAGAAGATATGAACAGACACTTTTCCAATGAAGACATACAAATGGCTAACAGACACATGAAAAAATGTTCAAAATCATTAGCCATCAGGGAAATGCAAATCAAAACCACATTGAGATTCCACCTTACGCCAGTTAGAATGGCAAAAATTGACAAGGCAAGAAACAACAAATGTTGGAGAGGATGTGGAGAAAGGGGATCCCTCTTACATTGTTGGTGGGAATGTAAGTTGGTACAGTCACTTTGGAAAACAGTATAGAGGTCCCTTAAAAATTAAAAATTGAGGTACCCTATGATCCAGCCATCGCACTACCTGGTATTTACCCCAAAGATACAGATGTAGTGAAGAGAAGGGCCATATGCTCCCCAATGTTCATAGCAGCATTGTTCACAATAGCTAAATCATGGAAGGAGCCGAGATGCCCTTCAATAGGTGACTGGATTAAGACGATGTGGTCCATCTATACAATGGAATATTACTCAGCCATCAAAAAGAACAATTTCTCAACATTTGCTGCAACATGGATGGTACTGGAGGAGATAATGCTAAGCGAAATAAGACAAGCAGAGAAAGACAATTATTATATGTTTTCACTCATTTATGGAACATAGGAAGTAGATCGGTAGGAGAAGAAGCGGAAGAAGAAACGGGGGGTAAACAGAAGGGGGAATGAACCATGAGGGACTATGGACTCTGGGAAATAAACTGAGGGCTTCAGAGGGGAGGGGCTGGGGGAATGGGATAGGCTGGTGATGGGTATTAAGGAGGGCACGTATTGCATGGTGCACTGGGTGTTATATGCAAGTAATGAATCTTGGAACTTTACATCAAAATCTAGGGATGTACTGTATGGTGATTAATGTAATATAATAAAAAATATTATTATTAAAATAAGTAAATAAATAAATAAATTCTGGTCCACAGACATCTTACTTATAGCCTTATTGACTAAATCCCTGGCAGTGAGTCTACCTCTTGTTCTTTCTTTTGGGGTGAATTTCTCCATCTCATCATC
This sequence comes from Ursus americanus, assembly GCF_024610735.1. Lineage (NCBI taxonomy): Eukaryota > Metazoa > Chordata > Mammalia > Carnivora > Ursidae > Ursus > Ursus americanus. The sequence goes on along the minus strand of NC_142144.1, from coordinate 59,623,711 downwards.
TTGTCCGGAAAAGAAAAGAAAAAACAAGAAAAATAAAAACAACAATAGGAATAACAACAGAAAAAAAGAAAACAAACCAAAACTGGATCCTGGGTGTGTTTTGGTCTGCTTGTTAAATGAAACGTGATCTTAAAATAAGAAAGAAAGAAAAAAATACATATATAATGAAAAGAAATAAAAAATAAAAAAATAATATATAAAAAATATATATATAAAATTCAAATTTTAAAAGAATAAAAATAAAAGAATGTTATATACTCTCTTTCCAAGAGCTGAAGCTTTGCAGCCCTCTATGATCAGTAAACTTGGTGAGATGGAATTGTTCATGTTGGTCTTCTGTGGGAGGGGCCTGTCATGCTGATTCTCAGGTTGACTTGCCCTAGTGGAAATGTTCCTCCAGTGGACGGGGAGGCAAGAATCAGTTTAAGCAGCTCTGGATTCCAATAGGGGGTGCTGTTTTGCTCCCTGAAGTCTTTCATCACTGGTGAGTGGGATAAATACAGCTGCACCCTTTCTCTAGCTACAGAGCTGGAAATTCAGGCTCCCCATTCCACAGTGAGCCCTCATAGAAAAGCAATCAATCACTCTTGTCTCCCCAGTTTCTGTTGGAACTCTGTTCACCCGACCTCTGACCCAGCGTTTTAATCTCAGATATGTGACCAAGTTTCAAAAGTCCAAATTTTAGGGACTCCCATGGTGTGGACCCACACTGTTCCTTCTGGGGGAAAGGGGGTCTCACCACACTTCTTCCTTTTGTTAGACCCCTCCCAGGAAAGCAGTCGCAAGACCTGCAGCAGTTTGTAGTTTATGGAAATACAGAACAGAAAGTTGGCACCGAGACTCCCTGTTCTCAGCTAGCTTTCCAGCTCATATGCCTGGGAACTCTGTTGCACTCAGGTGCCACCCGTTCTTTTTGCAACCCCCGGGATCTTCAGACCACACTGTCATACCTGGAATTCCGCCCTGCCTCACCACCAGAGCACCTTTAAGCTAGACACATCTCCCACTGTAGCAGACTTCTTAAAGTCTCGATTTTGCACTCCGTTGCTTATAATACTTTGCAGTAGCATCCTTAAGCAGGCTCCCTCCTCTCCTCAGCTATATCACACCAGATTCAAATCTCCGCATCTCCTACCTCCCCAATGGTGGTTGCTTTTCTACTTGTAGAATTGCAGCATTTGTTTTCTTGGATCTCTGATTGATTTCTCAGGTGTTCAGAAAGATTTGATAACTATCTAGTTGTATTCCAGGAACGAGACAAACTTAGGGTCCCTGTACTCCTCCACCATCTCAACCCTTCGCATAAGGATTTTTTTTTGTAATGTCTACCCCCTTGTGGGTCTCAAACTTATAACCCTGAGATCAAGAGTTGCATGCTGCACAGAACCAGGCGCTTCTGTTTCTTTTTTAAAAATAAAATTTCATGTTTATAACACATTTTAACTCTTGTCACAAAATGTACATTATATCCCCAGAACGTATTCATTTTATAACTGTAAGTTTGTACCGTTGGACAAACATCCCCTTATTTCTCCCATTCCAGAGCCCCTGGCAACCACCATTCTCCTCTTTGTCTTTATGAGGTTGAATTATTTTTAAATTACACATATATGAAATCATTCAGTATTTGTCTTTCTGTGTCTGGATTATTACACTTACCATAATGTCCTCTAGGTTTATCTATGTTGTTGCAAATGGCAGGCCTTCTTTATAAAGGCTGTTAATATTCCTGTGAGTGTGTGTGTGTGTGTGTGTGTGTGTGTGTGTGTGTGTGTATGTGTGTGTGTGTATACCACACATATCCCATTTTCTTTATCCATTCCTCCACAGATATGCCCTTAGATTGTTCCATGTTGGCTATTGTGAATAATGCTACAATAAAAGGAAGAGTACAAATATCCCTTTGAGAGACACAGTTGATTATCTTTGACTATATACCCAGAAGTGGGCTTGCTGGATTACATGGAAGTTCCATTTTTAATTTTTTTAGGAACTGCAATACTATTTTCCATAATAACTGTACTAATTTATAATGCCACCAACAATGTACAAGGGATCCCTTTTCCTGGCATCTTCATCAACATTTGTTACTGACTTTTTGATAATAGGCATCCTAACAAGTGCAAGGTGATATCTCATTGGGGTTTTGATTTGTATTTCCCTGATGACTAGTGATGTTGAGCATCTTTTCATATACCTATTGGCCATTTGTATGTCTTCTGTAGAAAAATATTTATTCAGGTCATTTGCCAATTTTATCTACCATCTATCTAACTATCATCTCATCTCATCTCATTTCATCTCATCTCATCTCATCTCATCTCATCTCATCTCATCTCATCTCATCTATCTATTATCTATCATCTACTTATTTTGCTATTGAATCTTATGAATTCCTTATATATTTTGTATATTAAATGCTGTATATATAGCTTGCAGAGAAATGTATGAATCCCAGTGCTTAAAAGTAAGAGGGCAAGAAATAACATGTTTTATTTTCCTCCCATTCAACCTAATTCTCACTTGAAGGTTGGATTTCACTAGGGTGGCAGAAACATGATTTCAGCAAATTTAGGGTTCTCTCTTTTTTTCCAGAGCTGTATTTAAATTCCTGGGGTTTTCGTAGTGCAAAGGTGTGGGGGATGGTGTGGGCACGGTCAGATCTTCAATCTCTGCCTCTTAGATAGCTGTCATGGCAACCAGAAGCCGAGGCTGCTGGATTGGAAGCAATGGTGCTGAGATAATATGAACAAAGCAACAGCCTATCTTTACATAGTGCTTATAATGTGCTAAGCATTATCTAAACACTTTCCAAACATTATTTAATTTAAACAGCAACCCTTCATGGTGGTACTTTCTTTATCCCTATTTACAGCTGAGGAAGTCAAATGACAGCATTTGCACAAGGTCACACTGGCTAGGAAATGGCAGAGCTGGTATTGGAACCCAGGGAGTCTGTCTGCAGTGTCTATACGTTTAGCAAGTACATCACACTGCCCTTCTTGCAGGTCTGTGTGACTCCTTCTAGGAGGTCATTTCTCCCTGCTGTTTCCCTGACATATTTAGAGTCTTGAGACTCTTTCTTCTACCTCTGTCTCTGGCCTCTTATTCTACATATTCTCCATTTGCCTACTGGGTACTCTGCCCAGATATTGGGCACAGGGCCACCTGTCCTTCAACTCTCATCCACCTCCTTCTCTTTCTCTTCCTGTACCTGAGGAATCCTTTTCTAATCTCTAGGGGAAAATCCTTCCTTCTGTAAATTTTGCTGTTTTCCCTAAATATTTTGTTTCCAGATTTTGAGATTTTAGACATCAAATCAGGAGATAGACTCCTTAAAGTGTGTGTGGAGGGAAGGAGGGGGTAGGGGGAGATGGCAGGAAGAGAAGGGAAGAAGACATGGGGAAATATCAAATGAAGAAAAAAAGCTAAATAAAAATTTTGAAACATTATCAGTTTCTTCTAAGTAAAGTTAGTGGGTGGATCATATTTGCTGTCTTTCTTTCTCAGTATTCCTATTTTTTTTCAGGGTGCCTCTAAGAATATTTTGTATATCTTCCATCAACTCGTCACAATACTTTACTCTCCTCCCTTTGGTTCTGGATGCATACTTTTCAGTATGTGTGACTGCCACGTCATCACTGACGTTAGTATGTCTTTAGCCACTCTTCCCATTCATCACAGCAATGAAGTAGGAAAAGGACACCACTTTTTTTTTTATTATGTCCAGTTAGCCAGCATAGAGTATATCATAAGTTTTTGTTGTAGGGCATCACTTTTTTAAAAAACTTCAGCTTTGTAAAAGCTGGTGTGGTAAACTGATTACAAAATGGCCTCAATTTTCCTTCCCTGTATTACACTCTTTGCAATATGACTTTGCAGTCACTCTCATCAAGAAGTGGAATCTATTTCTTCACTCCTTCAATCTAGGCTGGCCTGTGACTTGTCTAAACATCAGGAGTGTCTGTGCTGGTTTTAAGCCTGGGTCTCAAAGGCTTTACACACTTCTGCTCTCTCTCTTTATCCTCTGCCTTTACCATGGGAACATGGTGGAGTTAGCCTTCTGGAGGATGAGACACATGGAGGAAAGCCATTCTTCCCAGCCAAAGCCATCCTAGATCAGTCAAAGGCCAAATAGCAAGTGAGTCCCAGCTGTGACAGAGGCGCTACCAAGTAAAGCAGAACCACCCAGACTTGAAATACATGATTATTTTGATTCACTGAGTTGTAGTGTGGTTTCTTACGCAGCACTATTTTGGCAATTTATGTGTTCCAATAGGGTATTCTCAGTATATCACAAGGTTTTGGAATTTTGGAACATAGTCAATTTTTTAAAGTTTTAATTTAAGTTCCAGTCAGTTAAGATACAGTGTAATATTAGTTTCAGGTATACAATATAGTGATTCAACACGTCCATACAACACACAGTGCTCATCACAGTAAGTACCCTCCTTAATCTTCATCATCTATTTTACACATCCCCCCACCCACCTTCCTTCTGGTAACCATCAGTTTGTTCCCTATAGTGAAGAATGTGTTTCTTGCTTTGCTTCTCTGTTTTTTCCCTTTGCTCATTTGTTTTGTTTCTTAAATTCTACATGTGAGTGAAATCATATGATATTTGTCTTTCTCTGACTGACTTATTTCACTTAGCATAATATTGTCTAGGTCCATCCATGTTGTTGTAAATGGCAAGATTTCACTCTTTTTATGGCTGAATAATATTCCATTGTATGTATATGTACATATCACATCTTCTTTATCCATTTTTCAGTCAATAGACATAGGCCATTTCCATAATTTGGCCATTACATATAATGCTGCTATAAACATTGGGGTGCATGTACTCCTCTGAATTAGTATTTTGTATTCTTTGGATAAATACCTAGTACTGCAATTGCTGGGCCATAAGGTAGTTTTATTTTTAGCTTTTGGAGGAACCTCAATACTGTTTTTCAGAGTGACTGCACCAGTTTGCATTCCCACCAACAGTGCAAGAGGGTTCCCCTTTCTCCACATCTTTGCCAACACCTGTTGTTTTGTGTGCTGTTGATTTTAAACATTCTGACAGGTGTGAGGGATATCTCAGTGTAGTTTTGAGTTTTCATTTCCCTGATGATGAGTGATGTTGAGCATCTTTTCATGTGTCTGTGGGCCATCTGGATGTCTTCTTAGGAAAAAAGACATGAATAACATTTTTTTGAAGAAGACATACAGATGGAAAATTGTTTTTAAAGCTTATTTGCAGTAAGGTAACTTCAAATCCTTTTAAAAAGTGGGGTGAGAGATTAGAGCAGCCTGTCTTAGGGCAGGAGTATAGGAACTAGTGCCCTGGGATTTGCTTTATGCAGGAGCAGGGAGCAACTTATTTATTCAAAATATTGTAAAATGTTATCCACCTTTCCTTAAATTCCCAAGATTAATAATTCACCTGTTCTTTTCTCTTTAGTCTGAGAAAAGTAGAGTGATACTACATTGTTCCAGTAGAAACATCAAAGTAGATGCTGAAATCACAGACACTAGTTTCAATATGATTTTATAATAATCTACTGTCTTTCTTCTTACCACTAGATTTGGCACTACTTTTTTTTTATGTTCAGTTAGCCAACATACAGTACATCATTAGTTTTTGATGTAGTGTTCAGTGATTCATTAGTTACATATAACACCCAGTGCTCATCACAACACATGCACTCCTTAATACCGATCACCCAGCTACCACATCCTACAATTCTCCTGCCCTCTGAAACCCTCAGTTTGTGTCCCAGAGTCCAGAGTTTCTCATGGTTTGTTGCCTTCTCTGATTTCCTCCCCTTCAATTTTCCCTCCCTTCCCCTATGGTCCTCCATGCTATTCCTTATGTTCCACATATGAGTGAAACCATTTCAAAATTGCTTGACTTATTTCACTTAGCACAATCCCCTCCAGTTCCATCCTTGTCGATGCAAATGGTAGGTATTCATCCTTTTTAATGGCTGAGTAATATTCCATCATATATATGGACCACATTTTATCCATTCATCCATTGAAGGACATCTCAGCTCCTTCCACAGTTTGGCTATTGTGGATATTGCTGCTATGAACATTGGGGTGCATGTGGCCCTTCTTTTCACTACATCCATACCTTTGGGGTAAATACCTAGTCATGCCATTGCTAGGTTGTAGGGTAGCTCTATTTTTAACATCTTGAGGAACCTCTATACTGTTTTCCAAAGTGGCTGTACCAGCTTGTATTCCCACCAACAATGTAAGAGGGTTCCCTTTTCTCCACATCCTCACTAAAATTTGTTGTTTCCTGCCTTGTTATTTTTGCCATTCTAACTGGTGTAAGGTGGTATTGCAATGTGATTTTGACTTGAATTTCCCTGATGGCTAGTGATGTTGAACATTTTTTCATGTGTCTGTTAGCCATTTGTATGTCTTCTTTGGAGAACTGTCTGTTCATGTCTTCTGCCCATTTCTTGACTGGATTTTTATTTTTTTGGGTGTTGAGTTTGGGAAGTTCTTTATAGATTTTGGATATCAGCCCTTTATCTGATATGTCATTTCCAAACACCTTCTCCCATTTCATGGGGTGCCTCTTGGTTTTGTTGACTGTTTCCTTTGCTGTGCAGCAGCTTTTTGTCTTGATGAAGTCCCAAAGGTTCATTTTCACTTTTGTTTCCCTTGCCTTTAGAGATGTGTTTTGAAAGAAGTTGCTGTGGCCGATGTTGAAGAGGTTATTACCTCTCTTCTCCTCTATGGTTTTGATGGATTCCGGTCTTACATTGAGATCTTTCATCCACTGAGAGTTTATCTTTATGTATGGTGTAAGAGAATGGTCAAGTTTCATTCTTCTGTATATAGCTGTCCAATTTTCCCAGCACCATTTATTGAAGAGACTGTCTTTTTTCCATTGGATGTTTTTTCCTGCTTTGTCAAAGGTTAGTTGACCATAGAGTTGAGGGTCCATTTCTGGGCTCTCTCTTCTGTTCCACTGATCTATGTGTCTGTTTTTGTGCCAATACCATGCTGTCTTGGTGATCACAGCTTTGTAATATAGCTTGAAATCAGGCAACGTGATGCCCCCCAACTCTGTTTTTCTTTTTCAGCGTTTCCTTGGCAATTGGGGTCTTTTCTGGTTCCACATGAATTTTAGGATTGTTTGTTCCAGCACTTAGAGAAATGGAATTAGTATTTTGATTGGGATAGTGTTGAAAATATAGATTACTCTACATAGCATAGACATTTTAACAATGTTTATTTTTTCAATCCATGAGCATGGAATGTTTTCCATTTTTTGTAACTTCTTCAATTTCTTTTGTAAGTGTTCTGTAGTTTCTAGAATATAGATCCTTTCTCTGTTTGGTTAAGTTTATTACAAGGTATCTTAATGTTTTTGGTGCTATTATAAATGGAATCAATTCCCTAATTTCTCTTTCTACAGTTACATTGTTAGTGTATAGGAAAGCAACTGATTTCTGTGCATTGATTTTGTATCCTGCCACATTGCTGAGTTGCTGTATGAGTTCTAGTATTTTGGGGGTGGGGTATTATGGGCTTTCCACATAAAGTATCATGTCATCTGTAAAGAGAGAGTTTGACTTCTTTTCCAATTTGAATACCTTTTATTTCTATCTGCTGTCTGATTGCTGTTGCTAGGACTTCCAGTACTATGTTGAACCATAGTGGCAAGAGTCGGCATCCTTGTCATGATCCTAATCTTAAGGGAAAGGCTCTCAGTTTTTCCTCATTGCGAATGATATTTGCTGTGGGCTTTTCAAAGATGGTTTTATGAAATTGAGGAATGTACCCTCTATCCCTACATTCTGCAGAGTTTTAATCAGGAATGGATGCTGTATTTTGTCAAATGCCTTTTCTGCATCAATTGAAGACTATATGGTCCTTGTCTCTTCTATTATTAATGTGTTCTATCACACTGATTGATTTGTGAATGTTGAACCACCCTTGCATCCCAGGAGTGAATCCCACTTGGTCTTGGTGGATACTCCTTAATGTACTGTTGGATCCTATTAGCTAGGATCCTGTTGAGAATTTTGGCATCCATATTCATCATGGATATTGGTCTGTAATTCTTTTTGATGGGGTCTTTGCCTGGTTTTGGGATCAAGGTAATGCTAGCCTCATAGAATGAGTTTGGAAGTTTTCCTTCCATTTCTATTTTTTGAAACAGCTTCAGGAGAATAGGTATTATTTCTTCTTTGAATGCTTGGTAGAATTCCCCTGGGAATCCATCAGACCCTGGACTCTTGGTTTTGGGAGGTTTTTGATTACTGCTTTGATCTTATTACTGGTCTATTTTGATTGTCAATTTCTTCCCATTTCAGTCTTGGTAGTTTGTAGGTTTCCAGGAAGGCATCCATTTCTTCCAGGTTGCTTAATTTATTGGCATATGGTTGTTGATAATAATTCCTAATAATTGTTTCTATTTCCTTGATGTTAGTCTGATCTCTCCTCTTTCATTCATAACTTTGTTAATTTGGGGCCTTTCTCTTTTCTTTTGGATAATTCTGGCCAGTGGTTTTTAAATCTTATTAATTCTATCAAAGAACTAGCTTCTAGTTTTGTTGATCTGCTCTACTCTATTTCTGGTTTCTAATTCATTGATCTCTGCTCTAATCTTTATTATTTCTCTTCTCCTGGTTGGCTTAGGCTTTCTTTGTTGCTCTTTCTCCAGTTCCTTAAGATGTAAAGCTAGCTTGTGTATTCAGGATTTTTCTATTTTTTTGAGTGTGGCTTGGATGGCTATATACTTCCCCCCTTAGGAGCACCTTTGCAGTATCCCATAGATTTTGGACTGATGTGTTTTTGTACTCATTGGTTTCCATAAATTGTTTAAGTTCTTCTTTAATTTCCTGGTTGACCCACGCATTCTTAAACAGGATGGTCTTTAGCTTCCAAGTGTTTGCATTTCTTCCAAATTTTTCCTTGTGATTTGAATTTCCCCGATGGCCAATGATTTTGAACATTTTTTCATGTGTCTGTTAGCCATTTTTATGTCTTCATTGGAAAAGTGTCTCTTCATATCTTCTGCCCATTTTATGATTTGTTTATTTGTCTCTTGTGTATTGAGTTTGAGAAGTTCTTTGTAGACCTTGGATACCAGTCTTTTATCTGTAGTGTCATTTGCAAATATATTCTCCCATTCCGTGGGCTGCCTCTCAGTTTTTTTGACTGTTTCCTTGGCTGTGCAGAAACTTTTTATCTTGATGAAGTCCCACAAGTTCATTTTATCATTGTTTCTCTTGCTTTTGGAGATGTGTCATGAAAAAGTTTGCTGTGGCTGATGTCAATGAGGTGCTGCCTATGCTCTCCTCTAGGATTTTGATGGATTCCTGTCTCACATCGAGGTCTTCCATCCATTTGGAGTTTATTTTTGTGTATGGTGTGAGAGAGTGGTCAAGTTTCATTCTTTTGCATGTAGCTGTCCAATTTTCCCAGCACCATTTATTGAAGAGACTGTCTTTTTTCCCCTGGATGTTTTTTCCTGCTTTGTCAAAGATTAGTTGACCATAGAGCCGAGGGTCAATTTCTGGGTTCTCTCTTCTGTTCCCTTGGTCTATGTGTCTGTTTTTGTGCCAGTAGCATGCTGTCTTGGTGATCACAACTTTGTAGTACACCTCGAAATCCGGCATTGTGATGCCCCAGCTTTGTTTTTCCTTTTCAACACTTCCTTGGAGATTTGTGGCCTTTTCTGGTTCCACACAAATTTAAGGGCTGTTTGTTCCAGTTCTTTGAAAAATGTCATTGATATTTTGATCGGGATAGCATTGAACGTGTAGATTGCTCTGGGTAGCATGGACATTTTAACTATGTTAATTCTTCCGATCCATGAGCATGGAATATTTTTCCATCTTTTTGTGTCTTCTTCAATTTCTTTCAAGAGTGATTCAAATCAAAACCACACTGAGATACCACCTTACGCCAGTTAGAATGGCAAAAATTGACAAGGCAAGAAACAACAAATGTTGGAGAGGATGTGGAGAAAGAGGATCCCTCCTACATTGTTGGTGGGAATGCAAGTTGGTACAGCCACTCTGGAAAACAGTGTGGAGGTCCCTTAAAAAGTTAAAAATTGAGCTACCCTATGACCCAGCCATTGCACTACTGGGTATTTACCCCAAAGATACAGACGTAGTGAAGAGAAGGGCCATATGCACCCCAATGTTCATAGCAGCATTGTCCACAATAGCTAAATCGTGGAAGGAGCCAAGATGCCCTTTAATAGGTGACTGGATTAAGAAGTTGTGGTCCATATATACAATGGAATATTACTCAGCTATCAAAAAGAACGATTTCTCAACATTTGCTGCAACATGGATGGCACTGGAGGAGATAATGCTAAGTGAAATACGTCAAGCAGAAAAAGACAATTAACATATGGTTTCACTCATTTATGGAACATAAGAAGTGGGAAGATCAGTAGGAGAAGAAAGGGATAAAGAAAGGGGGGTAATCAGAAGGGGGAATGAAGCATGAGAGACTATGGACTCTGAGAGACAAACTGAGGGTTTCAGAGGGGAGGGGGCTGGGGGAATGGGGTAGGCTGGTGATGGGTATTAAGGAAGGCATGTATTGCATGGTGCACTGGGTATTATATACAACTAATGAATCATTGAACTTTACATCAAAAACCAGGAATGTACTGTATGGTGACTAGCATAATATAATAAAAAAGTATTATTACAATAAAAATTGTTTTATGGTTATATAAGAGAGTAACCTCACTCTCATGGCAAGGTGAGGTATTCTAGGATGGAATACCATGATGTCTGTAACTCACTCTCAAATAAAAAAAATACATGTAAAGAGACAGAAATAAAGCAAATTCGGCAAAATGTAAAAAAAAAAAAAAGAACAAATTTTTCCTTGTGATTGGGTTCCATTTTCAAAGCACTGTGGTCTGATAATATGCAGGGAATAATCTCAATCATTTGATATCAGTTGAGATCTTATTTGTGACCCAGTATGTGGTCTATTCTGGAGAAAGTTCCATGTGCATTCAAGAAGAATGAGTATTCAGTTGTTTTAGGATGGAATGTTCTTTATATATCTATGAGTTCTATCTGGTCCAGTGTGTCATTCAAAGCTCTTGTTTCTTTGTTGTTCTTCTGCTTAGATGATCTGTCTATTGCTGAGAGTTGAGTGTTGAAGTTCCCTACTATTAATGTATTATTATCAATATGTTTCTTTATTTTGGTTAACAGTTGGCTTATGTAGTTGGCTGTTCCCATGTTGGGGGCATATTTATAATTGTTAGATCCTCTTGTTGGATAGACCCTTTAAGAATGATATAGTGTCCTTCCGTATCTCTAACTACAGTCTTTGACTTAAAATCTAATTTGTCTACCCCAGCTTTATTTTGATGTCCATTGGCATGAAAAATTTTTTTCTATCCCTTCACTTTCTGTCTGGGTGTATCTTTAGGTTCAAAATGAGTCTCTTTGAGACAGTCTCTTGGGTCATGTCTTTTTGTTCAATCTGCATCCCTGTGGCATTTAATGGGAGCCTGTAGGCCATTCATGCTGAGAGTGATTATTGAAAGATATGATTTTAATGTCATGATGTTTTCTGTGAAGTCGTTATTTCTTTTGATTGTTTCTGTAAATTTCTGTTCTGTATCACTCTTGGGGTCTTTTTACTTTTATACATCCCCCCTTAATATTTCCTGCAGGGCCGGCTTGGTGGTCACATATTCTTTCAGTTTCTGCCGGGCTTGGAAGCTCCTTGTCTCTGCATCCATTCTGAATGACAGCCTTGCTGGATAAAGGATCCTTGGCTGCATGTTCTTCTCATTTAGTACCCTGAATATGTTTTGCCAGCCATTTCTGGCTTGCCAAGTCTCTGTGGACAGGTCTGATCTAATTCTGATGTTCCTCCCTTGGTACATAAGAGATCTCCTCTCCCTCACCACTTTCAAGATTATTTCCTTGGATCTAAGATTTGTGAATTGTACTATTATATGTTGTGGTGTCAGTCTATTCTCACCAGTCTTGGGAGGGGTTCTCTCTTCTTCTTGGACATAAATGCTTGTTTCTTTCCCCAAATTAGTGAAGTTCTCAGCTACTATTTGCTCAAATATATCTTCTATACATCTCTCTTCCTCCACCCTCTTGGAAATCCCAATAATTCTGATATTGGAATGTTTCATTGAGTCACTAATCTCAGTTTGAGACTTTGGCTTTTGATCCTTTTTTCCCATGCCACCTCATTTTCCTTCTTTTCTATCATCTTATTCTCTAACTCACTAATTTGTTCTTCTTCCTCGTTTACCTTGGCAGTCAGAGGATCCAGTTTAGACTGCATTTCATTCATAGCATTTTTAAGGTCAGCCTGATTAGATCCCATTTCTTCCCTTAGAGATTCTTAATTGTTGTTAATATTTTTCTCAAGCCTAGATATCATCTTGATAACTGTTACTCTGAAGTTTATTTTTGACATCTTGGTTATATCAATATGCATTAGTTTTGTGGTAGAGGCCACAGTCCCTGATTCTTTCCTTTGTTGGGGTTCCTCATCTTAGTCATTCTTTTGAGGCATGGTTGAGGGAATGTACAGAGTCCAAATTATTGACCACAACCCAAGCAAGATGCACCTGTTGTATAGGGACCTTAAGATTGTGGACCCCTTGTTCTTCCAGCCTGTCTTCTGGGGGCTGGCCCTGACACGCTGTTACTTAGGCAACCCTGTTGGGACAGAGTAGCCCTGTCCCCTGTCGGGGGGTGGGTGTGGGCTTAGTTAAAACTGGTTTTGGGGGGCTTTTGATCTCTGGTGGCTTTCCCTGGTGGCTTTCTGCATCTTTTCTGAGAGTCAAGCAGAAGTGACCACCTCCAAACCTCTGTCTCAGAACAGAGAGATCACAGTCTGCTCTTCACTGAGCTATCCAGGCCACACTGTTCCATTTCTCTCTGTGCTGCTAAAAACCACAGTCTCCTGGGTTTATGCCCTATAGCAGTTCTCCTTGCTCTTACTTCCAGGGCTGGGCATGTCTCTGTCCTTTGTGCTTCTAAAACTGCCAGCTACCCCTTGTTTGCACACTTAACCCAATAGCTCCAGGTTTCAGTCTGGGGGGCTGTCCTAAAGTCCTTTCCCCACTGCTACCTGTCTGTGAGTCTGTGCCTGGTCCCCAGCATGGGAGGCTGTTGCCTTCCCAGAGCAAGTTTACATAGGCTCCCTTCCCCTTCCGTGTATCTTCTGATCTCTGCCTGCAGAATCATGGCTTCATATGAAGCAGGCTTCATACCTCGAGACCAACTGCTGGAGATATCCTGTTTGTAGGGATCCAGATATATCTTCTTACATCTCAGGCTGATTTTGTGGGCTTTCAGAATGGTCTGGTAGATATCCAGCTCAATTCAAGGGACCAGTTGAAATAGGGTCCCTTACTCCTCCACCATGTTTTTTCCTCCAAGAGCTCATACTTACATTTTTTATAGATATATGCTCCATTGTGGTCCTTTTTACACTATTCAATTTTATCTTTTTATAAATATAAGTTTTACTTTCCTAATAATTTTGGGAAGTAGTGTCCTCTAACAAACAGACCAAAATGCATTCAGGAAAAACTGAAACACCCTGCTTTCTCCACAGTGAGAGATTATAGCCTCACTTCCTCTGCCTCCCCATTTTTTAAATTTTTAAAAAATGTTTATAAATTTTATTCTTGTGTTTCACTTTGGCTTTGTTTTTTTGGTGGTGGCATCTGACCAATCCAGATTTTGCTAGGGTGCATCTTGTTTGGGTTGTGGTTGATATATTGGACTTTGCTTATTCACTCAATCATCCCTCAACAGAATGACTAGGAGGAGGAACTCTCATCAAAGAAAAGAAACAGAGACAATGTCATCTGCCATAGAACTAATGGATATGTATATAACCAAAATGTCAGAGATAGAATTCAGGATGGCAATCATGAAAGTATTAGTGACAACATAGAATGTCTAAGGGCAGAAATGAGATCTAATCAGGCCAAACTAAAAAATCTATTAATGAGATGCAGTCTAAATTGGAAACTCTAACAGGCAGGGTAAATGAGGCAGAAGAACAAATTAGTGACCTAGAAGATAATCTGATGGAAAAGAAGGAAGGGGAGGAAAACAGAGATAGGCTGCTAGTAGCTCATGAGAAAAGGATTACAGAGTTTAATGATGCCATGAAACATTCCACTGTCAGAATTATTGGGATCCCTGAGGGGGTGGAAGGAGAGAGAAGGCTAGAAGGTATATTTGAGCAAATCATAACCAAGAAGTTCCCTGTTCTGGGGAAGGAAACGAGCATTTGAGTCCAAGAGGCAGAGAGGACCCCAAAATCAATAAAAATAGACCAACACCCTGATATATAATAGTGAAGCTTGCAAATTTTATAGCCAAGGAAACAATCCTGAGAATAGCCAGCGAGATGAGGTTCCTTACATATGGGGAGAGGAACATCAGAATAACACCAGACCTGTCCACAGAAACCTGGAAAGCCACAAAGGGCTGACAAGACATATTCAGGGTACTAGATTAAAAAAAAAAACATGCAGCCAAGAATACTTTATCCAGCAAGGCTGTCATTCAGAATGGATGGAAAGATAAACAGCTTTCAGGACAGGCAGACTGAAAGAATATGCAATCACCAAACCAGACCTGCAAGAAATATTAAGGGGGATTCTGTAAATGAAGAGAGACCCCAAGAGTCACATAGACAAGAAAGAAACAGAAAATCTATAGAAACAGGGACTTTACAGGCAATATGATGGCACTAAATTCATCTTTCAATAGTCACTCTAAATGTAAATGGGCAGGTTTCCCATCAAAAGAAACAGGATTGCAGATTGGATAAAAAAGCTGGATCCATCCATATGCTGTCTTCAAGAGACTCATTTTGGACCTAAAGACACCTCCAGATTGAAAGTGAGGGGATGGAGAACTATCTACCACACTAATGGACCTCAAAAGAAAGCTGGGGTAACAACCCTCATGTCAGACAAATTAGATTTTAAACAAAAGACTGTAATAAAATTTGGCACTCTTCAAGATCTGAAACCATTCATCTTCTGTCCCCAGCATGCAGAACATTGCCTGGCATAGAGAAGATATTCAGTATATGTTAAAAGAATTAATACATCAATGAATTAAGAGTGTCAGGGCATTCCAATATAAGAAAAGTTTTAGACAAGGGAGAGTGTGGGTATCTGAGATGACAGATATTGGGACTAACTCACAAACAAAGAAACTTGGTCTTCTGTGGGAAAAGAGGAACCTGGGAGGGCAGGATGTAGTCAAGAATAGTCAGTAGGCCTGACTAGGGGTGTCAGACACAAAATCTTTCAAAGACCCAGAACTGGCTATTGCTTAATTGTGGTGGAAATCCAGGAAATACAGGGTAATGGGACAGGGACCCAGTTACTCTGGGGTCAAAGATGAAAGCTAGAATATTTTTTCCTAGATGTTTTGAAGAGGCCTATGAATAGGTTCTTTTGATCTACCTTTCTTTACAGATCTACCTAAGGGCAGAGTTTTCATTTTCAAGGATTCTGTCCTTGACGTGGGTGAGGCCTAGTGTGTATTCTCCACCACAACACAGGAAGAAATCTTGAGGTTCATTGGCATTCTTCCTGGATGTCACAATAATAAACATGTATTGCTAATGGCCCCTTGAATTACTGAGATATAATTGTCATATTTCTAAATTTCAAAGAACTATAATTTTTGTTATTGTCATTAGGTTGGAGAATGGACATAGGATTGCAAACATCTCTTTTACCAATCAAGTAGAATGGAATGATGTCATAATAAAGGTCAGTGCTGTCCAAAAACATAGTCACCTTACACTCACGTATGTATCTTACGTTGTTCTCTTATTTTGTCCTGGAGCAGTGAGAGCATTATCTAAGATGTGTACCAGTCCATGGGTTGGGAACTTCTGATATAAAAAATGGACAATTTTTACAATGTGGTAACAACAATTCTTAGGGCTTTAGGAGACTACAACAATAAATGGTGAAAGAAATATGATCTGTCTGGAATTAATCCCCTCTAAAACTATTACCTGCATAATAAAATCAGTGAATTTCCTGTTGAAGATGAGCTGTCAGACTGTACCTCTACTGCTTTGATAAGGAAGTCTTTGTCAAACCCAAGTGTGCCCCAGAATTAATCCTCAGGCTTATGAGAAGTTTTGAAATCATATTATACAATAAAATAGGACTTCCAAACTGAGAGAATACTTAGGTGTCTTTGCAGCTTAGAGGGAACAAGGATTATAGGGTGTAACTTTCTGAATTATCTCCCAGTGTACAAGACAATGATTTCCTCAGGAATATTTCTCCAGCCATTAAACTATGATTGTTCTTTCTTAGGCATGGCTGACAAAAGCTAGAACAATCAATCCTCTCCCAGAGTTTGGAATTGGGACTGAGATATCCTAAGCAGATTTTTTACTAAGAGAGTGTTGAGAACTTCTAAGAGAGGGAGGTCCAGGATGATGACATTGGAAGATGCTGAACTCACCTAACATGGGCACACTAAACCTACTGTTACATATGAATAATTCCCCTCTGAAAAAGATCTGAAGACTAGATCAATTGCTCTCTACAACAAAAAATAAAGGGACCATATTGAGAAGGCAGAGGGGTAGACACACGGTTTCATAAAAAAAAAAAAAAAAAAAAAAAACCTCACCCCAGGCTTGACAACACTCAATAAGAAGGGATCTCGCCATACATATACTTCTCCCAGAGGAGATGAAGAGGAAAATTACCCAGAGCAGGCCCAGGCCAACAGTCCTTGAAAGACAGGAAGTAACTAACAATAGTTACAGATAACCAGAAGCCCTGCTGGGAGCAAGAGATAACCAGCCATTTCTCCTTCTGTAAACAGGCTTCCTGCCACAAACTCACTGTCCGCCCTAAACACTGTTCCCACCTAAAGCAATACCCCCCTCCCAGTTTAAAACCACCTACCAGCAGTCAGCACAGCCCTTGTAACTTGACCCCCTGCACTTCCCTATAAAAGCTCTATAACCCCATTGCCTGGGGCCCAGAATTTTGAGGGCAAGCTCATCTGGGTCCACCGGCTTAAAATACACCTGAGTTCTCCTACTTCTCCGAGTGTCACTTGGTTTCTCGCTGGTCTGATTTTTATTTTCCACAACAGAGGGAAGGGTTGGTTTCTTATATCAAGAACTCTGACCCCTGGGATCTACACTGTAAAGATAAGTCCCTAAAATGACAAAGGACAGCTGAGATGCTCCCCAGAGATGGAGGTGCTGGTGGATGCCATTGTTGTATTCTTCACATAGCCAAAGCACAGGCAGGTAAGCCTAAATGCAGTACCCTCCCACAGCCTTGCTGGAATGGGCAGAGATGAGTGGTCACAGTACTTGCTGAGTCTAGAAAGAACAGTAGTTGCAATGCTTCCCCGCTCCCTGGCTAGGGTGGTCAGGTACTAATGGTTATGGAGGTCTCCCATTCTCTAGCTAAAGTTGGTAAGCACAGACAGTTGCAAAGCTCCTCTGCCCCCTTCTGAGGATGGGGACAACAAGCAAGAGCATCATCCTTCTGCTCCTGGCCTAGGGCTGGTGTGTGTGCATAGACAAAGTATTTTCCTACCGCACTGCTAAAGACATTGGCACAGGCATACAAGATACGTTCCTACTGCCTTTTTGAAGCTGGCAAGTGTGCTCCCCCACTACACACTTCAGCTGCCTTATCAAAGCAAACAAGCACACACAATGGACACTGGGAATGCCCTGAGATTGCCTCACCCTGATGGCCAAGGGGGCTGACATTCCACAGCTTCATGTGACTATAACAATCAGAAAAACAACTGTTGACCAGCCATTGCCCCCAGGGCACAACACAGAAAATAGACTGAAACATACCCCAGTCTTCCTGTGAAAAGGGCCTATTCAGTTAGCTTAGAGCTTCATCTGAGGGAGATGCTTCAAATTCCAACACATCTAGATGAAAAGGAGGAACTTCTAGGAAATGTAAGCAGGGAGATGTACCTCTTTGGCCTTGCTAGAAGTTGATGAGACTTCCCAGAAAAGAGCTTATACACTCCTGTAGAGCTCTAATTATAGTAAATGTCACCCAGGGGACACCACCATAACTCCTGGCTGGAGGCCAGCAGGGATTATGATCCAGGACCACAAGAATGTATACATTTGCACACATTAAAAGCTATGGCTGAAGGTTTGGCTTCCAAACTGCCTAAAACTAGATGCTAAACGAGATTCTTCCCTGTGAATCACTGACACGTCTTACCACACCCTCAAGAATGAGAGCCTATCAAGAATAAATCAGGGGAGAAGAGTTAAGAAAGCAGAGGAGACAGAGGACCCTAAGTTTGTCTCATCCCTGGAATACAACTAGATAGTTATCAAATCTTTCTGAACACTGAGAAATCAGTCAGAGATCCGAGAAAACAAATGCTGCAAGTCTACAAGTAGAAAAGCAACTACCATTTGCCATGCTAATGGACCTCAAAAGAAAACAGACGTAGCAGTCCTCATATCAGACAAATTTGATTTCAAACCAAGACCATAGTAAGAGATGTAGAGGAACACTATATCATACTTACAGGGTCTATTCAACAGGAAGATCTAACAATTGTAAATATCTCTGCCCACAAGGTGGGAGCAGCCAATTATATTAACCAATAAAAAACCAAAATAAAGAAATGTTTCATAATAATACATAATAATACAATAACACATTAATAATAATAGGAGACTTCAACAGCCCACAAACAGCAGTGGACAATTCATCTAAGCAGAAGATCAACAAAGAAACAAGAGCTTTGAATGATACATTGGATCAGATAGACTTTGAGATATATACAGAACATTCATCCTAAAAAAAACAGAATACTCATTCTTCTCGAGTGCCCATGGAACTTTCTCCAAAATAGAGCACATACTGGGTTACATATCAGATCTCAACCAATACCAAAAGATTGAGATTATCCCCTGCATATATTCAGACCACAATTCTGTGAAACTGGAATTCAACCATAAGAAGAAATTTAGAAGAAAAGATCAAATTTATAATTTTAGAAGAAAATTAGAAGAAAACTCAAACACTTAGAGGTTAAAGAGCATGCTGCTAAATAATGATTCAGCCAACCAGGAAATTAAAGAAGAACTTAGACAATTCATGGAAACTAATAAGAATGAAAACACATCAGTCCAAAACCTATAGGATACTGCAAAGGCGATCCTAAGAGGGAAATACATAGCCATCCAAGCCTCTGTCAAAAAATTAGAAAAATCCCCAATGCACAAGCTAACCTTACACCTAAAGGACCTGGAGAAAGAACAGCAAATAAAGCCTAAACCAAGCAGAAGAGAAAGAATAAAGATTAGAGCAAAAATCAATGAAGTAGAAACCAGAAAAACAGTAGAAGAGATTAACAAAACTAGAAGCTGATTCTTTGAAAGAATTAATAAGATTGATAAACCTCTGGCCAGACTTATCCAAAAGAACAGGGAAAAGGCCCAAATCAATAAAATCATGAATAAAAGGGGAGAGAATTTGACTAATACCAAGGAAACAGAAACAATTATTAGAAATCATTACCAGCAACTATATGCCAACAAATTAAGCAACCTGGAAGGAATGGATGCCTTCCTGGAAACTTGCAAACTACCAAGACAGAAACAGGAAGAAATAGACAATCTAAATAGACAAATTACCAGTAACAAAATTGAAGCAGTGATCAAAAACCTCCCCAAAAACAGAAGTCCAGAGCCAGATGGCTTCCCAGGGGAATTCTACCAAACATTTAAGGAAGAAATAACACCTATTCTACTGAAGCTGTTTCAGAAAATAGAAACAGAAGGAAAACTTCCAAACTCGTTCTATGAGGCCAGGATTACCCTGGTCCCAAAACCAGAAAACGACTCCATCAAAAAGGAGAATTACAGCCCAATATCCCTGATGAACATGAATGCCAAAATATTCACCAAGATTCTAGCCAAGAGGATCCAACAGTACATTTAAAGGATTATCCATCACAACCAGGTGGGTTTTATTCCTGGGATGCAAGAGCGGTTCAACATTTGCAAATTAATCAACGTGATAGAACACATTACTAAAGCAAACAAGAACCATATGATCCTCTCAATAGATGCAGAAAAAGCATTTGACAAAATACAGCATTCTTTCCTAATTAAAACCCTTCAATGTATAGGGATAGAGGGAACATACCTCAATATCATAAAAGCCATCTATGAAAAGCCCACAACGAATATCGTTCTTGAAGGGTAAAAACAGAGAGCTTTTCCATTAAGACCAGGAACATGACAGGGTTGTCTACTCTTACCACTATGTTCAACATAGTACTTGAAGTCCTGGGTTCAGCAAACAGACAACAAAAAGAAATAAAAGTCATCCAGATTGGCAAAGAAAAAGTCAAACTCTCTTTATTCACAGATGACATGATACTTTATGTACCAAAAGACTCCACCCCCAAGTTCTTAGAATTCATACAGCAATTCAGCAACATGGCAGGATACAAAATCAATGCACAGAAATCAGTGGCATTTCTATACACTAACAATGTAACTAAAGAAATAGAAATTAAGGAATCAATTCCATTACAACAGCTCCAAAAACCATAAGATATCTAGAAATAAACCTAACCAAAGAGGTAAAGGATCTGTACTCTAGAATCTACAGAACATTTCTGAAAAAAATGGAGGAAGGCACAAAGAAATGGAAAAACATTCCATGATCATGGATTGGAAGAATAAACATCATTAAAATGTCTATGCTACCTAGAGCAATTTTTTTTTATAATGATTTTTTATTATATTATGTTAGTCACCATACAGTACATCCCCGGTTTCCGATGTAAGGCTCGATGATTCATTAGTTGTGTATAACACCCAGTGTACCATGCAATATGTGCACTCCTTACTACCCATCACCGGCCTATCCCATTCCGCACCCCCGTCCCCTCTGAGGCCCTCAGTTTGTTTCTCATAGTCCATAGCCTCTCATGTTTCATTCCCCCTTCTGATTACCCCCCCTTTCTTTATCCCTTTCTTCCCCTACTGATCATTCTAGTTCTTATGTTCCATAGATGAGAGAAATCATATGATAGTTGTCTTTCTCTGCTTGACTTATTTCACTTAGCATTATCTCCTCCAGTGCCGTCCTTGTTGTAGCAAATGTTGAGAACTCGTTCTTTCTGATAGCTGAGTAATATTCCATTGTATATATGGACCACAACTTCTTAATCCAGTCATCTGTTGAAGGGCATCTCGGCTCCTTCCACGATTTAGCTATTGTGGACATTGCTGCTATGAACATTGGTGTGCATATGGCCCTTCTCTTCACTACGTCTGTATCTTTGGGGTAAACACCCAGTAGTGCAATGACTGGATCATAGGGTAGCTCAATTTTTAACTTTTTAAGGGACCTCCACACTGTTTTCCAGAGTGGCTGTACCAACTTGCATTCCCACCAACAATGTAGGAAGGATCCCATTTCTCCACATCCTCTCCAACAATTGTTGTTTCTTGCCTTGTCTATTTTTGCCATTCTAACTGGCGTAAGGTGTATCTCAGTGTGGTTTTGATTTGAATTTCCTTGATGGCTAATGATTTTGAACATTTTTTCATGTGTCTGTTAGCCATTTGTGTGTCTTCATTGGAAAAGTGTCTGTTCATATCTTCTGCCCATTTTTTGATTTGTTTATTTGTTTCTCGTGTATTGAGTTTGAGAAGTTCTTTGTAGATCTTGGATACCAGTCCTTTATCTGTAGTGTCATTTGCAAATATATTCTCCCATTCCATGGGCTGCCTCTTAGTTTTTCTGACTGTTTCCTTGGCTGTGCAGAAACTTTTAATCTTGATGAAGTCCCATAAATTCATTTTATCTTTTGTTTCTCTTGCCTTTGGGGATGTGTCATGAAAAAGGTTGCTTTGGCCGATGTCCTAGAGGTTGCTGCCTATGTTCTCCTCTAGAATTTTGATGGATTCCTGTCTCACATCGAGGTCTTTCATCCATCTGGAGTTTATTTTTGTGTATGGTGTGAGATAGTGGTCAAGTTTCATTCTTTTGCATGTAGCTGTCCAATTTTCCCAGCACAATTTATTGAAGAGACTGTCTTTTGCCCACCGCATGTTTTTCCTGCTTTATCAAATATTAGTTGCCCCAAGAGCTGAGGGTCCATTTCTGGGCTCTCTATTCTGTTCCATTGGTCTATGTGTCTGTTTTTGTGCCAGTACCATGCTGTCTTTGTGATCACAGCTTTGTAGTACAGCTCGAAATCTGGCATTGTGATGCCCCCAGCTTTGTTTTTCCTTTTCAACAGTTCCTTGGAGATTCAGGGTCTTTTCTGGTTCCATACAAATTTAAGGACTATTTGTTCCAGTTCTTTGAAAAACGTTCTCGGTATTTTGATCGGGATAGCATTGAAAGTGTAGATTGCTCTGGGTAACATGGACATTTTAACTATGTTAATTCTTCCGATCCATGAGCATGGAATATCTTTCCATCTTTTTATGTCTTCCTCAATGTCTTTTAAGAGTGATTTATAGTTTCTAGAATAAAGGTCCTTTACGTCTCTGGTTAATTCCAAGGTAACGTATGGTTTTTGGTGCTATTGTAAATGGGATGGATTCCCTAATTTCTCTTTCTTCGGTCTCGTTATTCGTGTACAGAAATGCAACTGATTTCTGAGCATTGATTTTGTATCCTGCCACATTACTGAATTGCTGTATAACTTCTAATAGTTTGGGAGTGGCTTCTTTTGGGTTTTCCATATAGAGTATCATGTCATCTGCGAAGAGAGACATTTTGACTTCTTCTTTGCCGATTTGAATACCTTTGATCCCTTTTTGTTGTCTGATTGCTGTTGCAAGGACTTCTAGTACTATGTTGAATAATAGTGGCGAGAGTGGGCATCCTTGTCGTGTTCCTGATCTTAAGGGAAAGGCTTCCAGCTTTTCCCCATTGAGAATAATATTTGCAGTAGGCTTTTCATAGATGGCTTTTATGAGATTGAGAAATGTACCTTCTATTCCTACACTCTGAAGGGTTTTAATCAGGAAAGGATGCTGTATTTTGTCAAATGCTTTTTCGGCATCGATTGAGAGGATCATATGGTTCCTGAGTCTTTTCTTGTTGATATGATGTATCACGCTGACTGATTTGCGAATATTGAACCATGCTTGCATCCCAGGTATGAATCCCACTTGATCGTGGTGGATAATCCTTTTAATGAACTGTTGGATTCTATTAGCAAGTATCTTGTTGAGGATTTTGGCGTCCATATTCATTAGGGAAATTGGTCTGTCATTCTCCTTTTTGAGGGGGTCTTTGCCTGGTTTGGGGATCAAGGTAATATTGGCCTCATAGAATGAGTTTGGTAGCTTTCCTTCTGTTTCTATTTTTTGAAATAGCTTTAGGGGAATAGGTATTATTTCTTCTTTGAATGTTTGGTAGAATTCCCCAGGAAAACCGTCCGGACCTGGAGTTTTGTTATTTGGAAGGTTGTTTATCACTGACTCAATTTCTTCATAATTAATTGGCCTGTTTAAGAAATCAATTTCTTCCTGTTTCAATCTTGGTAGTTTATAGGTTTCCAGGAAGGATTCCATGTCTTCCAGATTGCTTAGTTTATTGGCATATAGCTGTTGATAAAAATTTCTAATAATCCTTCCAATTTCAATGGTGTTCGTCGTGACCGCTCCTTTTTCATTCATAATTTTAATAATCTGGGTCCTTTCTCTTTTCTTTTGGATAAGTGTTGCCAGTGGTCTGTCAATTTTATTGATTCTCTCAAAGCACCAGCTTCTAGTCCTGTTGATCTGCTCTACTGTACTTCTGGTTTCTGCTTGATTGATTTCAGCTCTAATTTTGGTCAACTGCTTCCTCGTGCGTGGATTAGGCCTGTCCCTCTGTTGCTGTTCCAGCTTCTTGAGATGAGAATATAAAAACTGCATTTTAGATTTTTGTATTCTTTTGAGTGAGGCTTGGATGGCTATGTATTTTCCCCTTAGGACCGTCTTTGCAGTATCCCATAGGTTTTGGACTGTTGTATTTTCATTCTCATTGGTCTCCATAAATTGTTTAATTTGATTTTTGATTTCCTGGTTTATCGAATCATTCCTGAGCAGGATGGTTCTTAGTCTCCAAGTGTTTGAGTTTCTTCCAAATTTTTCCTTGTGGTTGAGTTCCAATTTCAGAGTGTTGTGGTCTGAGAATATGCAGGGGATAATTTCAATCTTTTGGTATCGGCTGAGACCTGTTTTGTGTCCCAGAACATGGTCTATTCTTGAGAATGTTCCATGGGCATTAGAATAGAATGAGTATTCTTTGGTTCTGGGGTGTAGTGTTCTATATATATCTATGAGGTCCAACTCGTCGAGTATGGCATTCAAAGCCTTTGATTCTTTGCTTAGTTTTTGCCAGGGTGTTCGGTCTATTTCTGATAGTGGAGTGTTGAGGTCCCCTACTATTAATGTATTTTTATTTATATGTCTCTTTATTCTGGTTAAGAGTTGGCTTGTGTATCTTGCTGCTCCCCTGTTGGGGGCATATATATTTATAATTGTCATATCCACTTGTTGAATACTTCCCTTAAGAATAATATAGTGCCCTTCTGCGTCTCTAACTATAGTCTGTAGTTTAAAATCCAGTTTATCTGATATGAGAATTGCTATCCCAGCTTTCTTTTGAGGTCCATTTGCGTGAAAGATGGTACTCCATCCCCTTACTCTCAGTCTGAATGCAACTTTGGGTTCGAAATGAGTCTCTTGTAGACAGCAAATGGATGGGTCATTTCTTTTTGTCCAATTTGCAACCCTGTGGCATTTTAAGCAAGAATTTAAACCATTAATATTAAGACTGAGTACTGAGAGATATGCTTTTAATTCTGCCATGTTGTCAGTAAAGTCTTTGTTTGTATTGGCTGTGACTTTCTGTTTTGTATCACTCTTGGGGCCTTTTTACTTTTATAGAACCCCCCGTAATACCTCCTGTAGGGCTGGTTTCGTGGTTACGAAATTGGTTAGTGACTGTCGATTCTGAAATGTCTTTATTTCCCCATCAATTCTGAATGACAGCCTTGCTGGATAAAGGATCCTTGGCTGCATGTTTTTCTCTGAAAGAGCTTTAAAAATGCTCCCCCAACCCTTTCTCTCATTCCAGGTCTGTGTAGACAGGTCTGACGTAATTCTGATGCCTTTGCCTTGGTACGTGAGAAATTTCTTTGCCCTGGCCGCTTTCAATACTTATCCTTGGATCTAATATTTGCGAAATGCACTATGACGTGACGTGGTGTAGGTCTTCATGGTTGAGCTTGGGAGGGGTCCTCTCTGCCTCTTGGACACGAATGTTTGTTTCCCTTGCTAGATTAGGGAAGTTTTCAGCTACAATTTGTTCAAATATCTCTTCTAGACCTCTGTTTTTCTCCACCCCCTCGGGGATGCCGATGATTCTAACATTGGATCGTTTCGTTGAGTCAGTAATCTCCCGTAGCCAACATTCATGGGCGTGGATTTTTTTAAGACCTTCTTCTATTTTTATTTTTTCCTCTATTAACCCATCCTCCAATTCACTAACCCTTTCCTCTTCTTCGGTGACCCTGGCCGTCAGAGCCTCTAGTTTTGCCTGCATTTGGCTCATAGAATTTTAAATTTCTGTCAAATTCGCTCTCATTTCCACCCTTAGGGATTCTATATTCTCAGTAACATTTTCCTTAATACTTTTTTCAAGTCTACTCATTATCTTGACCATCGTTACTCTGAATTGCATTTCTGATACTTTGGTTACATCCATATCCATTATTTCTGTGGCAGAGGCCACAGACTCACTGTCTTTTCTTTGCTGGGGGGGGGGGGGGGCTTCTCCTTCTTGTCATTCTGATGAGGAGAGGTTGCGGGTTTGTCCAGAGCCCAAATTATTGACTGGGTCCCAGGCCGTGCCCCTTGTTTTATAGGGATCTTAGAGATGTGGGCTTCTTCTTTAAAGATTTTATTTATTTACTTATCTGAGAGAGGGAGACAGACAGTCAGCAAGAATGGAACAGAAGCAAGGGAGTGAGAGAGGGAGAAGCAGGCTCCCAGCGGAGGAGCCCGATGAGGGACTCCTTTCCGGAACGCTGGGATCACGCCCTAAGCCGGAGACAGGCGCTCAATGACTGCGCCACCCAGGCGCCTCGGGTTGTGGGCTTCCTGATTTTTCAGCCTGCCTTCTGTGTTCTGGGGGAGGGGCCTGCCGCGCCGATACTCAGGCAACCCTGTTTGGTTAGAGTCTCCTTGTCCCCTGTGAGGGAGGATGGGGATGGGCACTCTCTGAGCCGGTATTTCCAGGCTTTTGTTCTCTGGCGGCCGGCTATGCCTCTTCTGAGAGTCTGAGCAGCAGAGGCTGCATTGTCACAGAACAGAGGGATTGTGGCCCATTCTCCACTGATGTTCTGGCCACTTTAACTCTATTACTGTTGGTGCTGCTCAACCCTGTAGCGTCCCGGGATGTGCGCACCAACCCGGTGTCCCTGCCCTCACTTCCAGGGCCGGGGCGTCTCTGTCCTTTGTGTTTCTAATGCCGCCAGCCACTGGCCGCCCCGCACGCTCCCGGGTCTCCCGGTCTCAGTGTATGCCCGGTGAGCACACCTCGATTCCGGAGTTTCGTGAGAAGCCTGGTGGCGCGCGCACCCGGTTCAGGGTCTCAGTCTGCTGTTTTGCGGGTGCCGGCCGTGAGTCCGCCCGCTCCCCCGTGCAGGTGGCTGCCGCTTCCCGGCGCCCAAACGCGGCGGCTCCCTCCCCCTTCCGTTTATCTTCCGATATCTGTGCACGGTTTACAGCTCCCCTCTTCATACCTCAATACTCAGCGCTGGAGATGTTCATTTGTAGAGATACAGATGCATCATCCTGCGTCTCAGGCTGATTCCGTGGTTATTTAGGCTGGTCTGGTACCTATCCAGCTCGACTCAGGGGACCGGCTGAAAAAGGGGTCCCCTACTCCTCCGCCATCTTAACTCTACCTAGAGCAATTTACACTTTCAATGCAACCCCTATGAAAATACTGTTGACATTTTTCAAAGAGCTGGAACAAACAATCCTAAAATTTGTATGGAACCAGAAAATACCCCGAATTGCTAGGGGAATATTGAAATGGAAAAACAAAGCTAGGGGCATCACATTGCCTGACTTCAAGCTCTATTACAAAGTTGTGATCATCCAGACAGCATGGTTTTGGCACAAAAACAGATACATAGATCAATGGAACAGAATAAAGACCCCAGAAATGGACCCTCAACTCTATGGTCAACTCATCTTGAACAAAGCAGGAAGGAACATCCAATAGAGAAAAGACAGTCTCTTCAATAAATGGTTCTGGGAAAACTGGACAGTCACATGCAGAAGAACAAAACTAGACCGTTCTTTTATACCATACACAAAGATAAACTCAAAATGGATGAAAGACCTCAATGTGAGACAGAAATCCAACAAAATCCTAGAGGGGAAGAAAAAAGATGGCAGAGGAGTAGGGGACCCTATTACAGCTTGTCCCCTGGATCGAGCTGGATATCTACCAGACCATCCTGAACACCCACGAAATCAGCCTGAGATGTAAGAAGATACATCTGGATCTCTATGAACGAACATCTCCACCACTGGGAATCGAGGAATGAAGCGGGGACCTGTTAAACTGAGCACACATATCAGAAGATAAACGGAAGGGGGAAGGAGCCGCTGCATTGGGTGCTGGGAAGCAGTAGCCTCCTGCACTGGAGAGCAGGCCGGACTTGCAGACTGGTAGCTGCTGGGAAACCAGACCAAAACCAGGAGTTCAGGAGCACACGCAATCCAGACCAAAACTGGAAGCTCGGGAGTGCATGAGCAAGACTAAAACTGGGAGCTCCAGAGTATTCACTCAACCCAGACTGAAACCAGGAGCTTGGGATCGCACGCAGGAACCAGGGCGGCTGGCAGTGTTAGAAGCACAAAGTGCAGAGACGTGCTGGCCTGGGAGCGAGAACTGGGAGTACAGCTCTGGGGCGCACAACCTGGGACACTGCGGGGTTCTTAGCAGCACTGACAAAAACGGAGTTAGACTGGACTAGAGAGCTCAGTGAAGAACAGACTGTGATCTCTCCGTTCTGAGACAGAAGCTTGGATATGGTCACTGCTGCTCAGACCCTCTGAAGAGTCACAGAAAGCCTCCAGGGAAAGCAACCAGAGAAAAAAAGCCCAGGAAGAACCAGTTCTCACTGTGCCCACCCACCCCCCAACAGGGGACAAGGCAACTCTATCAAAACAGGGTTACCTGAGTATCAGTACAGCAGGCCCCTCTCCCAGAAGGCAGGCTGAAAAAACAAGAAGCCCACAACTCTAAGGTCCCTATAAAACACGTGCATCTTGCTTGGGTCCTGGTCAATAATTTGGGCTCTGTACATCCCTGCAACCACACCTCATCAGAATGACAAGGAGCAGGAACACCCAAGAAAGGAAAGAAACAGAGACTGTGGCCTCTGCCACAGAACTAATGGATATGGATACAAACAGATCATGAGAAATGGATTTCAGAGTAACAATGGTTAAGATGATGTGTAGGCTTCAAAAAAATATTAACGAAAGTATTAATGAGAATACAGAATCTCTAAGGGTGGAAATGACAGTGAATCTGGTGGAAACTGAGAATGCTATAAATCAAATGCAGTCTGAACTGGATGCTCTGACAGCCAGGGTACACAAAGCAGAAGAATGAATTAGTGAGTTAGAGGATGAGATGATAGAAAAGAAAGAAAGAGACAAAACATGGCTTAAGAAACTCCACTTTCAAGAAATAAGACTACAGGAGATTACTGACTCAGTGAAACATTCCAATGTCAGAATCATCAGCATCCCCAAGGGGATGGAGAAAGAGAGAGGTCTAGAAAAGATATTTGAACAAATTGTAGCTGAGAACTTCTCTAATCTGGCAAAAGAAACAAGCATTCTTGTCCAAGAGGCAGAGAGAATCCCTCCCAAGATCAATGAGAACAGACCCAACACCACATCACATAATAGTACAATTTGCAAAACTTAGATCCAAGGAAACAATCTTGAAAGCAGGGAAGGAAAAGAGACTCCTCATGTACAGACGGAGGACCATCAGAGTAACGTCAGACCTGGCTAGAGACATGGCAAGCCAGAAAAAGCTGGCAAGACATATTCAGAGCACTAAGTGAGAAGAACATGCAGCCAAAGACTCTTTATTCAGCAAGGCTATCATTCAGAATGGATGGAGAGATAAGGAGCTTCCAAGAGTGGCATAAACTGAAAGAATATGGTGATCACCAAGCCAGCCCTGCAGGAAATATTAAGGGGGGGGTCTATAAAAGTAAAAAGACCCCAAGAGTGATACAGAACAGAAATTTACAATGTATAGAAACAAAGACTTCACAGGCAACATGACATCATTAAAATCATATCTCTCAATAATCACTCAATGTGAATGGCCTAAATGCTCCCATAAATGCTGCAGGGTTGCAGATGGGATAAAAAGACATGACCCATCCATATGCTGTCTCCAAGAGACTCATCTTGAACCTAAAGATACATCCAGACTGAAAGTGAAGGGATGGAGAACCATTTTTCATGCCAACGGACCTCAAAAGAAAGCTGGGGTAGCTATTCTCATAACAGACAGACTAGATTTTAAGCTAAAGACTGTAGTTCGAGATACAGAAGGACACTATATTAAAGGGTGTATGCAACAAGATGATCTAACAATTATAAATATCTATGCCCCCAACAGGGGAGCAGCTAGGCACACAAGCCAACTCTTAACCAGAATAAAGAGACATATAGATAATAATATGTTAAAAGTAGGGGACCTCAACACTCCATTTCAAGCACTAGACAGATATCTAAGCAGAAAATCAACAAAGAAACAAAGGCTTTGATGACATACTGGACCAGATGGACCTCATAGGTATATACAGAACACTACACCCCAGAACAACAGAATATTCATTCTTTTCGAATGCACATGGAACTTTCTCCAGATTAGACCATATTCTGGGTCACAAAACAGGTATCAACTGATACCATGAGACTGAGATTGTTCCCTGCATATTCTCAGACCACAGTGCTTTCAAACTGGAACTCAATCACAAGGAAAAATTTGGAAGAAACTCAAACACTTGAAAACTAAGAACCGTCCTACTTAGGAATGATTGGGTAAACAAGGACATTAAAGAAGAAATTAAGGAATTTATAGAAACCAAGAGGATGAAAACACATTGGTCCAAAACCTATGGGACACTGTAAAGGCAGTCCTAAGGGGAAAATACATAGTCATCCAAGCCTCACTCAAAGGACTAGAAAAATCTAAAATGCAGTCTTTAAATTCTCACCTTATGAAGGTGGGGTTGGAATGGAAGAACAGGCCTAACTCAAGCATGAGAAAGCAATTAATCAAGATTAGAACAGAGATTAATGAATTAGAAACCAGGAGCACAGTAGAGCAGATGAACGAAACTAGAAGCTGGTTCTTTGAAAGAATTAATAAGATCGATAAGCCACTGGCCAGATTATTCAAAGGAATAGAGAGCGCACATATTGCATGGAGCACTGGGTGTTATGCGCAAATAATGAATCATGGAACACTACACCAAAAACTAAGGATGTACTGTGTGGTGACTAACATAACATAATAAAAAATTATTATTAAAAGTTTTTTTTTAAAGAAAGGGGAAGAAAGAATAGAGAAAGGACCCAAATTAATAAAATTATGAACAAAAGGGGAGAGATCACGACCAACCCCAAGGAAATAGAAACTATCATTAGAAACTATATCAACAACTATATGCCAATAATTAAACAACTTGGAAGAAATTGATGCCTTCCTGGAAACCTATAAACTATCAAGACTGAAACAGTAAGAAATTGATTATCTAAACAGACCAATTAATCATGAAGAGATTGAAGCAGTGATCAAAAACCTCCCAAAAAACAAGAGTCCAGGTCCTAACAGATACCCCGGGGAATTCTACCAAACATTCAAAGAAAGCATAATACCTGCTCTCCTGGAGCTGTTTCAAAAAATAGAAACTGAAAGAAAACTACCAAACTCATTCTATGAGGCCAGTATTAACTTGATCCCCAAACCAGGCAAAGACCCCATCAAAAAGAAGACTTACTGACCAATATCCCTAATGGATGCCAAAATTCTCAACAAGATCCTAGCAAATAGGATCCAACAGTACATTAAAAGGATTATCCATCATGACCAGGTGGGATTCATCCCTAAGATACAAGGGTGGATCAACATTCACAAATTGATCAGTGTAATAGATCATATTAATAAGAGACAAGAACCATATGATCCTCTCAACTGATGCAGGAAAAGCATTTACAAAATACAGAATCCTTTCCTGATTAAAACCCTTCAGAGTGTAGGGATAGAGGGTATATTCCTCAATTTCATAAAAACCATCTATGAAAAGCCTACAGCAAATATCATTCTTGATAGGGAAAAGCTGAAACCCTTTCCCTTACAATTAGGAACATGACAAGGATATCCAATCCCACCATTATTATTCAACATAGTACTAGAAGTCCTTGCAACAGCAATCAGACAACAAAAAAGAATAAAAGGCATTCAAATCGGTTGCATTTCTATACACAAACAATGAGAAAGAAGAAAGAGAAATTAGGGAACCCATTCCATTTACAATAGCACAGAAAATCATGCAATATCTCACAATTAACTTAACCAGAGAGGTAAAGGATCTATACTCTAGAAACTACAAATCACTCTTGAAAGACATTGAAGAAGACACAAAAAGATGGGGAAAGTATTCCATGCTAATGAATCGGAAGAATAAACATAGTGAAAAAGTCTATGCTACCCAGAACAATCTACACTTTCAATGCTATCCTGATCAAAATACCAATGACATTTTTCAAAGAACTGGAACAAACAGTCCTTAAATTTGTGTGAAATCAGAAAGGCCCCTAATCACCAAGGAATTGTTGTAAGGGAAAAACAAAGCTGGGGGCATTACGTTGCCTGATTTCAAGCTATACTACAAAGCTGTGATCACCAAGACAGCGTGGTACTGGCACAAAAACGGACACATAGACCAATGGAAGAGAAGAGAGAACCCAGAAATGGACCCTCAGCTCTATGGGCAATTTATCTTTGAGAAAGCAGGAAAAAACATCCAGTGGAAAAAAGACAGTCTCTTCAGTAAATGGTGCTGGGAATATGGACAGCTATATGCAAAAGAATGAAACTTGACCACTCTCTCACACCATACACAAAGGTAAACTCCAAATGGATGAAAGACCTCAATGTGAGACAGGAATCCATCAAAATCCTATAGGAGAACATAGGCAGCAACCTCTACAACATCGGCCAAAGCAACCTTTTTCATGAGACATCTCCAAAGCCAAGAGAAACAAAGATAAAATGAACTTGTGGGACTTCATCAAGATAAAAAGCTTCTGCACAGCCAAGGAAACAGTCAAAAAACCTAAGAGGCAGCCCACAGAATGGGAGAAGATATTTGTAAATGACACTACAGATAAAACACTGGTATCCAAGATCTATAAAGAACTTCTCAAACTCAATACACGAGTAAAACTGTTTTTGCACTTTTGATCTCCAGACCTATGAGAGAATAAATTTGTGTTGTTTTAAGACACTAAATATTTGGTAATTTGTTACAGCAGTAATAGGAAACTAATGCTGGT
This sequence comes from Ursus americanus, assembly GCF_024610735.1. Classification (NCBI taxonomy): domain Eukaryota; kingdom Metazoa; phylum Chordata; class Mammalia; order Carnivora; family Ursidae; genus Ursus; species Ursus americanus. Next base: position 59,591,026 of record NC_142144.1, on the reverse strand, counting down.
GATTATAGGTCTACCATTAAAACACAGCATCAAGACCAGATGTTTCATAACTGTGCTCTCTCTAACTCTTAAATAATAGATAATTCTGAGGCAATGTAAGCTCCTTTATATGCTTTATTTTTCTTAATATTTTTTATTATATTATGTTAGTCACCATACAGTACATCCCTGGTTTTTGATGTAAAGTTCGATGATTCATTAGTTCCATATAACACCCAGTGCACCATGCAATATGTGCCCTCCCTATCACCCATCACCAGCCTATCCCATTCCCCTTCCCCTCTCCCCTCTGAAGCCCTCAGTTTCTTTCTCAGAGTCCATAGTCTCTCATGCTTCAAAGCCAGCATAATCCTATTACCAAAACCGGAAAAAGACTATGAAAATGTACAACTTTCAAAACTGTTTCACTAATGCGTATGGACCTAAAAACTCTAAATAAATTATTAGTAAACAAAGCATAACATGTAATAAAATGAATGATTTATATTATTACTAAATGTTGTATATTTTAGGAATACAAGTTTAAGGTCCAAAATTAATGATTTAACATCATTCATTACAACAGCAAATTAAAAAAGAAAAACCACATGAGCATATGAATACTTTTTGAAAGGCACTGATAAAATTCAGGAGTCTCTCCTAATAAAACCTCTATATAAAATAGAAATAAAAGGAAATCAGTGAAAATGAAAAAATGCAATGAATGACAATTACATGAAATATACTAACTGTTCATTCATTCAATAAATATTTAAGTACTTACCAGTACTAGGTATGCCCTTGGGTTCTAATAGTGAACATGATAGATATAATTTGTGCTCCCTAAATCTAACAGATAGTGAGAGCAGTAGGCAATTTATTGAAGTTCTTGATGTAGAAATAGGATATGAGAACCTGTGAAAAAGCACATAGCCCAGTCAGGGCCATGTCATAATGGAATTCATGTAGGGAGTGACATTTCAACTGAGATCAGAAAAATGAGTAAGATGTATCCAGATTAAAGAGTGATTGGAAAAAAATATTTCTGAGACTGAGAATAGTCTTTACAAAGGCCTTTATATGAAAGAAACAAAGTAACTTGAGTGTAGCTGAAGTGTAGAGCAGAAAGAGGGTGAAGTATGTGATAGAACTGGTAAGGAAACCCCAGCCTAGATCAGGAAGGGTCTGGAAGCCATATCAAAGATTTTGGATTTTATCTTAAGTGCAATGTGAAGACATTAATGAGTTTTAAGCAGGGGAGTTTTGTTGGCTCTTCTGTTTACCTTACCTGCAGATCCATCCTCTGCTCTTCTCTGCCCTGGAAATCTGATCCCCACAGAGGCCATTACCCAGTCTCTCTTGCCTATTGGCTTCTAGTTGGGTTCAGCCAATGAGTTGCCTATGCTCTGTGCCCCCGTTTATCAAAGCTTCTTATTTGAACCATCTCAATGAAAATCTATTTCCTTTTGGGAACCTGACTGATACAAGAAAGATTAGATCATGTTTCTGTTTTACAAAGATCCTTTTGACAGCTTTATGAGAAACAAGTTAGAGAGTGGAAAAGCTGGCTTCAAGGAGATCGGTGAGAGGGCTGTTCTGGAGATAAGAGAGGATGGTGGCTTGGAGTGAGATAGCAGAACTAGGGAGTGAGTAGTCCAGTTCCTGGCCAAAATCCTATGTGTGGTTTTTCAGGTCCCACAATGGGCAATTACAAAGGCCTTACCAGGCAGTCCTCATGGGGAAAAGCTGCCCTTTCACACCAAACTTGGTGGACAGCCAGTGTACTGCAGCCTCTGAAGAGTGTTGTAATGAAGAGTTCAGGGCCTCCTGACCAGCCATACTTACATACATCTGCATTCCTAACAAAAACACCTCCATTTGGAGGTCTCCTTCTCAGGGGATCTGGAAGACACTTCCCCACTCTGACAGAGAACTCAGCATTTTTCCACGCCTAGCCCTCCTCACCCCACTTTTCCTCTTCTTTGGCCCCACAGTCCATAAAACCATGGGAGGCTTTTGTTCAGGGATCCCTCAACAGTGAGTTAACCCCACCTGCACACTGTTACATGGCAGAAAATGAAATGGTGAGATGCAACACTTTTTCTGGATTTAGCCTCTTCTTTGTACTATTGCAGTAAGTGGTTAAAGATTTGACTGTTACTGTCATTTTGGCTCGTTTTTATTTTATTTTATTTTATTTTATTTTATTTTATTTTATTTTATTTTATTTTATTTTTTATTTTATTTTATTTTATTTTTTGATAAGTAAATGTAATTTATTTGCCTTTCCCCTCCAAAAAATTACAAGAGTGTTTTGGAGTGTTGTGGTCATGGTTCTGTCACCAAATTGCTGCATGACTAAGACAAGGATCACCCTCCCCTTCCTGGGCTTAGTTCTTCACCTGTAAGATGTGGATATTCTTTTTTTTTTTTCATTATTATTTTATTTTATTTTTATTATTTTTTTAATGATTTTTTATTATATTATATTAGTCACCATACAGTACATCCCCGGTTTCCGATGTAAGGCTTCATGATTCATTAATTGTGTATAACACCCAGTGCACCATGCAATACGTGCCGTCCTTACTACCCATCACCGATCTATCCCATTCCCCCACCCCCCTCCCCTCTGAGGTCCTCAGTTTGTTTCTCATAGTCCATAGTCTCTCATGTTTCATTCCCCCTTCTGATTACACCCCCTTTCTTTATCCCTTTCTTCCCCTACCGATCATCCTAGTTTTTATGTTCCATAGATGAGAGAAATCATATGATAGTTGTCTTTCTCTGCTTGACTTATTTCACTTAGCATTATCTCCTCCAGTGCCGTCCTTGTTGTAGCAAATGTTGAGAACTCGTTCTTTCTGATAGCTGAGTAATATTCCATTGTATATATGGACCACAACTTCTTAATCCAGTCATCTGTTGAAGGGCATCTCGGCTCCTTCCACGATTTAGCTATTGTGGACATTGCTGCTATGAACATTGGTGTGCATATGGCCCTTCTCTTCACTACGTCTGTATCTTTGGGGTAAACACCCAGTAGTGCAATGACTGGATCATAGGGTAGCTCAAATTTTAACTTTTTAAGGGACCTCCACACTGTTTTCCAGAGTGGCTGTACCAACTTGCATTCCCACCAACAATGTAGGAGGGATCCCCTTTCTCCACATCCTCTCCAACAATTGCTGTTTCTTGCCTTGTCTATTTTTGCCATTCTAACTAGCATAAGGTGGTATCTCAGTGTGGTTTTGATTTGAATTTCCTTGATGGCTAATGATTTTGAACATTTTTTCATGTGTCTGTTAGCCATTTGTATGTCTTCATTGGAAAAGTGTCTGTTCATATCTTCTGCCCATTTTTTGATTTGTTTATTTGTTTCTCGTGTATTGAGTTTGAGAAGTTCTTTGTAGATCTTGGATACCAGTCCTTTATCTGTAGTGTCATTTCCAAATATCTTCTCCCATTCCATGGGCTGCCTCTTAGTTTTTCTGACTGTTTCCTTGGCTGTGCAGAAACTTTTAATCTTGATGAAGTCCCATAAATTCATTTTATCTTTTGTTTCTCTTGCCTTTGGGGATGTGTCATGAAAAAGGTTGCTTTGGCCGATGTCGTAGAGGTTGCTGCCTATGTTCTCCTCTAGAATTTTGATGGATTCCTGTCTCACATCGAGGTCTTTCATCCATCTGGAGTTTATTTTTGTGTATGGTGTGAGATAGTGGTCAAGTTTCATTCTTTTGCATGTAGCTGTCCAATTTTCCCAGCACAATTTATTGAAGAGACTGTCTTTTGCCCACCGCATGTTCTTTCCTGCTTTATCAAATATTAGTTGCCCAAAGAGCTGAGGGTCCATTTCTGGGCTCTCTATTCTGTTCCATTGGTCTATGTGTCTGTTTTTGTGCCTGTACCATGCTGTCTTTGTGATCACAGCTTTGTAGTACAGCTCGAAATCCGGCATTGTGATGCCCCCAGCTTTGTTTTTCCTTTTCAACAGTTCCTTGGAGATTCAGGGTCTTTACTGTTTCCATACAAATTTAAGGACTATTTGTTCCAGTTCTTTGAAAAATGTCCTCGGTATTTTGATCAGGATAGCATTGAAAGTGTAGATTGCTCTGGGTAACATGGACATTTTAACTATGTTAATTCTTCCGATCCATGAGCATGGAATATCTTTCCATCTTTTTATGTCTTCCTCAATGTCTTTCAAGAGTGATTTATAGTTTCTAGAATATAGGTCCTTTACGTCTCTGGTTAAGTTAATTCCAAGGTAACGTATGGTTTTTGGTGCTATTGTAAATGGGATGGATTCCCTAATTTCTCTTTCTTCAGTCTCGTTATTCGTACAGAAATGCAACTGATTTCTGAGCATTGATTTTGTACCCTGCCACGTTACTGAATTGCTGTATTACTGAATTGGGAGTGGCTTCTTTTGGGTTTTCCATATAGAGTATTATGTCATCTGCGAAGAGAGACATTTTGACTTCTTCTTTGCCGATTTGAATACCTTTGATCCCTTTTTGTTGTCTGATTGCTGTTGCAAGGACTTCTAGTACTATGTTGAATAATAGTGGCGAGAGTGGGCATCCTTGTCGTGTTCCTGATCTTAAGGGAAAGGCTTCCAGCTTTTCCCCATTGAGAATAATATTTGCAGTAGGCTTTTCATAGATGGCTTTTATGAGATTGAGAAATGTACCTTCTATTCCTACACTCTGAAGGGTTTTAATCAGGAAAGGATGCTGTATTTTGTCAAATGCTTTTTTGGCATCGATTGAGAGGATCATATGGTTCCTGAGTCTTTTCTTGTTGATATGATGTATCACGCTGATTGATTTGCGAATATTGAACCACGCTTGCATCCCAGGTATGAATCCCACTTGATCGTGGTGGATAATCCTTTTAATGTACTGTTGGATTCTATTAGCAAGTATCTTGTTGAGGATTTTGGCGTCCATATTCATTGTAATTCTCCTTTTTGAGGGGGTCTTTGCCTGGTTTGGGGATCAAGGTAATATTGGCCTCATAGAATGAGTTTGGTAGCTTTCCTTCTGTTTCTATTTTTTGAAAAAGCTTTAGGAGAATAGGTATTATTTCTTCTTTGAATGTTTGGTAGAATTCCCCAGGAAAACCGTCCGGACCTGGAGTTTTGTTATTTGGAAGGTTGTTTATCACTGACTCAATTTCTTCATAATTAATTGGCCTGTTTAAGGAATCAATTTCTTCCGGTTTCAATCTTGGTAGTTTATAGGTTTCCAGGAAGGATTCCATGTCTTCCAGATTGCTTAGTTTATTGGCATATAGCTGTTGATAAAAATTTCTAATAATCCTTCCAATTTTAATGGTGTTCGTCGTGACCGCTCCTTTTTCATTCATAATTTTAATAATCTGGGTCCTTTCTCTTTTCTTTTGGATAAGTGTTGCCAGTGGTCTGTCAATTTTATTGATTCTCTCAAAGCACCAGCTTCTAGTCCTGTTGATCTGCTCTACTGTACTTCTGGTTTCTGCTTGATTGATTTCAGCTCTAATTTTGGTCAACTGCTTCCTCGTGCGTGGATTAGGCCTGTCCCTCTGTTGCTGTTCCAGCTTCTTGAGGTGAGAATATAAAAACTGCATTTTAGATTTTTGTATTCTTTTGAGTGAGGCTTGGATGGCTATGTATTTTCCCCTTAGGACTGCCTTTGCAGTATCCCATAGGTTTTGGACTGTTGTATTTTCATTCTCATTGGTCTCCATAAATTGTTTAATTTGATTTTTGATTTCCTGGTTTATCAAGTCATTCCTGAGCAGGATGGTTCTTAGTCTCCAAGTGTTTGAGTTTCTTCCAAGTTTTTCCTTGTGGTTGAGTTCCAATTTCAGAGTGTTGTGGTCTGAGAATATGCAGGGGATAATTTCAATCTTTTGGTATCGGTTGAGACCTGTTTTGTGTCCCAGAACATGGTCTATTCTTGAGAATGTTCCATGGGCATTAGAATAGAATGAGTATTCTTTGGTTCTGGGGTGTAGTGTTCTATATATATCTATGAGGTCCAACTCGTCGAGTATGGCATTCAAAGCCTTTGATTCTTTGCTTAGTTTTTGCCAGGGTGTTCGGTCTATTTCTGATAGTGGAGTGTTGAGGTCCCCTACTATTATTGTATTTTTATTTATATGTCTCTTTATTCTGGTTAAGAGTTGGCTTGTGTATCTTGCTGCTCCCCTGTTGGGGGCATATATATTTATAATTGTCATATCCACTTGTTGAATACTTCCCTTAAGAATAATATAGTGCCCTTCTGCGTCTCTAACTATAGTCTGTAGTTTAAAATCCAATTAATCTGATATGAGAATTGCTACCCCAGCTTTCTTTTGAGGTCCATTTGCATGAAAGATGGTACTCCATCCCCTTACTCTCAGTCTGAATGCATCTTTGGGTTCGAAATGAGTCTCTTGTAGACAGCAAATGGATGGGTCATTTCTTTTTATCCAATCTGCAACGCTGTGGTGTTTTATGGGTGCGTTTAATCCATTAACATTAAGACTGAGTACTGAGAGATATGATTTTAATGATGCCATATTGCCAGTAAAGTCTTTGTATTGGCTCTGACTTTCTGTTCTGTATCACTCTCGGGGCCTTTTTACTTTTATAGAACCCCCCGTAATATCTCCTGTAGGGCTAGTTTCATGGTTACGAAATTGGTTAGTGACTGGTGATTCTGAAATGTCTTTATTTCTCCATCAATTCTGAATGACAGCCTTGCTGGATAAAGGATCCTTGGCTGCATGTTTTTCTCTGAAAGAGCTTTAAATATGCTCCCCCAACCCTTTCTCTCATTCAAGGTCTGTGTAGACAGGTCTGACGTAATTCTGATGCCTTTGCCTTGGTACGTGAGAAATTTCTTTGCCTTGGCCGCTTTCAATACTGTATCCTTGCATCTAATATTTGCGAAATGCACTATGACATGACGTGGCGTAGGTTTGTCATGATTGAGCTTGGGAGGGGTCCTCTCTGCCTCTTGGACACGAATGTTTGTTTCCCTCGCTAGATTAGGGAAGTTTTCAGCTACAATTTTTTCAAATATCTCTTGTAGACCTCTGTTTTTCTCCACCCCCTCAGGGATGCCGATGATTCTAACATTGGATCGTTTCATTGAGTCAGTAATCTCCCGTAACCTACATTTGTGGGTGTGGAATTTTTTAAGACCATCTTCTATTTTCATTTTCTCCTCTATTAACCCATCCTCCAATTCACTAACCCGTTCCTCTGCTTCTGTGACCCTGGCTGTCAGAGCCTCTAGTTTTGCCTGCATTTGGCTCATAGAATTTTTAATTTCTGTCAGATTTGCTCTCATTTCTGTCCTTAGGGATTCTATATTCTCAGTAACCTTTTCATTAATAGTTTTTTCAATTCTACTCATCATTTTGACCATCGTTACTCTGAATTCCATTTCTGATACTTTGGTTACATCCATATCCATTATTTCTGTGGCAGAGGCCACAGACTCACTGTCTTTTCTTTGCTGGGGGGGCTTCTCTTTCTTGTCATTCTGATGAGGAAAGGTTGCGGGTTTGTCCAGAGCCCAAATTATTGACTGGGTCCCAGGCCATGCCCCTTGTTTTATAGGGATCTTAGGGATGTGGGCTTCTTCTTTAAAGATTTTATTTATTTATTTATGTGGCAGCCAACCATCGAGATAGGGAACAGAAGCAGGGGTGTGGGAGAGGAAGAAGCAGGCTCCCAGTGGAGGAGCCTGATGAGGGACTCCTTTCCGGAACGCTGGGATCATGCCCTAAGCCGAAGACAGGCGCTCAATGACTGCGCCACCCACGCGCCTGGGTTGTGGGCTTCTTGATTTTTCAGCCTGCCTTCTGGGGGAGGGGCCTGCTGCACCGATACTCAGGCAACCCTGTTTGGGTAGAGTCTCCGTGTCCCCTGTGAGGGGGGATGGGGATGGGCACTCTCTGAGCCGGTATTTCCAGGCTTTTGTTCTCTGGCGGCTTTCTCTGGCGGTTTGCTGTGCCTCTTCTGAGAGTCAGAGCAGCAGTGGCCGAATTTCAGCCTCTGTCACAGAACAGAGGGATTGTGGCCCATTCTCTACTAATGTTCTGGCCACTTTAACTCTGTTACTGTTGGTGCTGCTCAACCCTGCAGCGTCCCGGGATGTGCGCCCCACACCCGGCGTCCCAGTCCTCACTTCCAGGGCTGGCGCGTCTCTGTCCTTTGTGTTTCTAACGCTGCCAGCCGCCAGCTGCCCCACGTGCGCTCCGGAAGCTCCCGGTCTCAGTCTGGATCCACTGAGTGCACCGGGATTCCGGTGTTCCACAAGATGCCTGGTGGTGCATGCACCCGGTTCATGGTCTCAGTCTGCTGTTTTGTGGGTGCCCTCCGCGAGCCACGCCCATTCTCCCATGCAAGTGGCTACCGCTTCCTGGTGCCTGAAGGCGGCGGCTCCCTCCCCCTTCTGTTTATCTTCTGATATCTGTGCACGGTTTCATGGCTCCCCGCTTCGTACCTCAATACTCAGCACTGGAGATGTTCATTTGTAGAGATCCAGATGCATCTTCCTGCGTCTCAGGCTGGTTCCGTGGTTATTTAGGCTGGCCTGGTACCTATCCAGCTCGACTCGGGGGACCGGCTGAAAAAGGTGTCTCCTACTCCTCCGCCATCTTAACTCCTCCTCCCTTTTGGCTCGTTTTTAATCAGCTACTCCAACACCTGACAGCTCAGCTCTCTCCAGGTCATTTGAAATCCTGGCAGAGAAAAATAAGTAGATTCCAGAGATAATTGGAAGATGAAGTTGATAAGTTTGACTATTGATTAGATTTGAGGTAGGAGGGGTGGAGAGCAGTGAGAAAAAATAAGCCAAGAAAGCTGTCTGGGTTTCTTATTTGGACAACTGAGTGGATGGTGTTCCCTTTCACTGGAACATGAAACAAGCAGAGTGGGAGGTAATACCTCTTTTTCAGTCATCTAAGTAAGATGTTCAGAAGACAATTGGATATGAAAAAGGAATTTAGGAGAAAGGTCTGGATTGTGACATAGATTTGAGAGTCATTGATTTATAAAAGGTAATTACAGACATGGATAAAATGGCCCTAAGAGAGTATATACCATGAGAAGAGAAGATGGCCTGAGATTAAGGCCCACCATGATCTCTTCTTAAAGGGCACCTCTTGGGGTCTCTAGATAATTCTCCAATGATATATTTTTCTATGACTCTATTGAAACTCTTCTTAAACTTACTGAATAAAATAGAGAGATAGTAGGTTATAATGGAGAACCAAAATTTAGAGTTAGCCCCATCTCCCTACTCTCCTTTGGTCTCCATGTTGCCCTCTCCCCATTCCCCAGACACTGCCAAGCTGGAGGATCGTGGACCCAACCAAGCCATCTCTTCTCTTACCTTTCCATGGAATCACACCATACCAACCTCCCTTCCTTTTAGGCTTCTCCAAACAGCAAGGGAGCAGCCGAAATTTAGAGTTCAACTCTGTGTTTTTCTTTATTTGAAAACACATATAATAATAACATTTACTTCATAATATCCTTTATGAAATGAGAAAATATAGATAAATTAAATCACCCATGATGGAGCTTGGAACATTGTAGATACTCAGTATATGTGAGCACTCTTGCAAACTCCATCTGTCATCATAATTGCAGATGGCATACTCCTTGAAATAATGTTTGTCCATTTATGTCAGTTGTGGAAAGGATTATTTCTTTTGGTTCACAGATTATCTCTCCTAAACAGCAAAGGGTACTATCTCTAAACCAAACCTGACTAGGCCCTTTACAAGGAAGAGGCACCATGCCTCTGCGTGAAACTGCAGAATAATTTCTTAAACCTTTAAAATTTTCTTTTTACATTTTTTATTGTCAAACTGAATCAAGCAGAAAGCTAAATTCCCAAGTAGCCAGAAATACAGGGGTCACTGTGTAAGTCATCCTAAATGTTGAGATTAAAACAATCTGATAAAGATGGGAATTTCCTGATTTTTTAGTTTTATTTATATTGTCACATCCCTTTGTCTTATCTAAAATGCTCTTTCAAAATAAAGACCTGGCAAGAAGCCTGAGTAGATTCCCTGATCTCTCTTCCATCTATTCCCTCCCCCCATTTTGGGAGGCAGTACAGATCCCACAATTCTATGGAAATGATAGAGGTTTTGGAGTCAAGTAGATATCGGCTCAAATAGGAGCTTTACTACTAACCGGATATGCAACCTTGGATTAGTTACTTAACCTCTCTGAGCCTTAAGTTTTCTGTCTGTAATAAGAACTTCACTGGAGTTCTGGTGTGGATTAAATTAAGTAATATGCATAAAGGACCATGGGTGCTTCACTTTATCTATATTATCTCACTTAATGTGTAATGTGCCCAATGAATGGCAGCCATGATGATATTTATTATGGAGCTTAGACCAGTCATGAGAGTGGAGTGGGCCCAGAAAACATTCCCTGAGAGGAAAAATAAGGGAAAGGAGCAGACAGGATGGGAAGATAATGTTGTGATTTTTTATTCAGTTCTCAGGGAAATTGGAAGGGACCATGAACGTGTGAGGTTCATCTAGGGAGCTGTCCTGGATGCAAAAAATGCCAAGAAAGTTTAATCAGGTCAAAGAAGGGAATAAAAAGTTCATTAAAACTTCTCATTGCAGTCAAGCAAAACTTCCTAAGAAAAAAATTCCATTTAGAGATGGGGCTGCAATTCTCAGGGAGGAGGAATAGATATTATTATCCCAGAGAAATCCAGAATTGACTCAGGGTTGAAGGAGGGCATAGAGATAATAAATGGCAATAGGGACTGCAAAGATCACTGGTTTTGTTTTTTGGTTTGTATTTTGGTTTGTTTTCTGCCCCCAAACCATTTCTATATCTTTGAGTGACAGATCACTATTTTACTTTAGGAAAATTTCCTTTCCCAGTGAAGTTGCTATCCTTTCCAAGGAAGCCAAATTTGATCTCTTCCCCTGGACTTTGAATCTGCAGTGGAGATTTAAAAATTAAAAATAAAGTGAATTCCTCTGAAGCAGCAGTGCCTTACAGAGTCCCTACATTCACCCTACCCACACTAGTTCCTGGTTCCCAGATCCCTGCTGTTTGCTAAACTGGATTCTACAGGTTTCCCTTAAGTTCTGTGAGTCATCTAATATCCTTCCAATAAATTCTCTCTGCTTAAGTCGGAGAAACTCAGTTTCTCAGCCACGGCACTGAATCACAACACAGTTTATGAGAAAAGAGGCCTCTAAAGTTAAGGGGATGATGGGAGTCAATACTGTGCTACTACTCCCTGGGAAAACTGATTTTTAGTTTCATTCTTGTCCTTCAGCATTTTCTATATTGCAGGGTGCTGGAAATCTGCAAACTAGATTTTCTAAGTTCCTTGCCAGGTAGTTTCCAGTTTCAGTCTTCCAAAGGAAGGTCTTGAGAGAAAGACTAAAAGTCAGGAGGAAGGAGGAACACATCTTTTCATATTTTCTGCCTTAGGATCTATCAATGACAGCAAACAATAAGCTCCAGAAGTCCTGACAGTGAGTCCAGTAGCATCAGTGTGACTGTGGGCTGCCAAGTTCTTGTACCTTTAGTAAGAGTGCAAATTCTCAGCTTCCAGGAAGATAACAGCCACCATTGTTTCAACTGTAGCAGCAACCACAGAGGGGAGTCAACAGTACAGCTCTTGTGAGCTTTGGGTATCATCACTGGTCCCCTTTGGCCTGTTTGGATTTTATTCCCTCTATTTAAAGTGTTCTCACCATAATAACAGAAAGGTAACTATGTAAGGTGAAGAATGTTAAATAACAGTATTGTGGCAAATATTCTGTATCAAATCATCACATTGTACACCTTAAATTTACACAATGTTATATGTCAATTATATCTCAATAGAGCTGGGGAAAAAGGGATCCATAAAAATCTATAGCAAATATCAAAAAAACAAAATACCTAGGGCAATTTTGCTTTTCTGAATGCACACTGGCCAATAACAGAACGATTTCATATTAAACTTTTGGCAGGAATGTTAACACATGAGTATAATTGGTAAGGTATAGTGCAGTCAGACAGACCTGTGTTTAAACCTGGCGCCACCACCTATTAGCAGTGTTATATTGGATAAGTAATTTAACCATCCCTCATCTTCCTTATCTGTAAAATGGAGATGACAGGATCGTTCATAAGGACATTATGCAGATTAAATGATATAATGTTGCATATATTATGATACAACATATATAAAGTACCTTGCACTTAATAGGCACTCAACAAACTTAAGTTTCTGATGTATGCCTCTCCTAGCACTTGTTTGAGCATGGTGTGGGTGCACAAGCATAGACACATTCCAGAGATTTTTGCTTCAAACTTATCTCAGGAACTAAGATAGAGTAGAAATGGATTATAAAAGGAAATCAGATATGGGAAGGAAATTAAGTAGTTGCTAACAGGGAGTGTTAAGTGGGATTCCCAGAAAAGATGCTTCTCAGAAGAGAAATATAATGCAAAAAAAATTTTAAACTCTCATTTCATGACAACCTAATTCAAATAATAAATATAGACCTATACTCAGAAAAATGATGTTCCTACATTATCATGGGAATTAGATATTCATCTGGAAAAGGAAAATTGGCTGCTGATCCTATTGTGGATATTTTCATAATCTCATTTGGAAGATTGAATCAATTATTTTTGACCTAGCTACAGAAATTTCACTTTCCTATTATTTGTAGAGTCAGGTAGATGTTAACAGAGAAAATATGCCTTTTCATAAGGGCTCCTTTAGTCCTTTGGAGCACTGGATCCCTAGAGTGAAGTATTTGAATTAAGCCCAAAAGAGATGAACAAATGTCTAAAAGATCATGACAGGGCCTTCATAAGAAAAGGTTAGCAATTAAAGATGTTTAGGCTAGAATAGAATTATAGGACACTAGTATTCAATAATGCTTTAAAGATTCTCTCCTTCAAACCTCTTATTTTTTAGATGAAAAAACTAAGCTCAGAGGATGAGGGACCTACTCCTAGTCACAAATAGATATGGAGCAGAAACATAACCATATTCCTTGTATCTGGAAGGGAAGCCCAAAAGTTGCTATCTATTGCCTGTCTTCTTGGATGGCCTTGGCAAGAGCCTTTAGCCTCTAAGGGTGGGGCTAAAGAATGAAGCTAGACCACAGGTGGGTCTGTGCCATTGGCTGGTGGAGTCACCCTTACATAAAAATATGCCACTCTTTGAGCCCACCGCTGATGTTTCAATCTAGTATTGGATAAACAGGCACCTGCTTTCACATACATCTTCCAACATATTTTGATCATAATATTCACAACTTACATAACTAAAAATGATCAAAAAGTCCTAATTTTGAAGAATGCACATAAAATGAAGTGATTGCTCACCTCTGTCCTACCAAGACAGACTGACATAGAAAGCACATCTCTTGATATTCAGTCCTCTGTTCTTTCGTTTTTCCAAAGTATCTATAACATCAGTTAGAAATACATGGGTCCGTTTGTTTATGGATTTTTTCAATAAATACAGTGGAGTGCTATAAATGTACTTTCTTTTCCTTATGATATTCTTGATAACATTTTCCTTTCTCTAGCTTACTTTATTGTATATAATACATGTAATATAAAAAATATGTATTAATCAACTGTTTATGTCATTGATAAGGCTGTCTTTCAACAGTAGGCTATTGGTAGTTCACTGGGGAAAGTCAAAAGTAATACATGGATTTTTACTGCACAGAGAATTGGTGCTCCTACCCCCCACATTGTTCAAGGATCAACTGTATGTTGCCCTTCCTGAGTTTGATAAGTAGACCCTGTTTTTCCTTAAAAAGAGAGTTGTAATAAGAGGTCTAAATTTCCAGCATGTACAGCAGAAGGATCTAAGGTAAACATTTTAATCTCACAATAATGATTATTAAGTATTATTATAGAATCACTACGTTTGGAGAGCCTGCAGAATAAATTTGACAATTTAAGGGATGAAAAGATAGCTAGAAAATAACTTTGGCTCCCACTGTTCTTTGAATGTAATGACAAGTGATGCTGAAAAGTCCAGCCACAAGACTTAGACCAAGACGAATGAAAGAGGGAACGGACCTGGCAGTTAACTTAAGAAATCAGACTTTTTGAGGGGGTGATGTTATTGTTTTTAACCACGAGACTTTTAAAAATAATAGCTTTATTCACATACATATAATATGTCCCCCAAAAGTGTAAAAATCAATGTTTTATGATATATTCATAGTTATGGGACTATCACCACACTTAATTTTATTATCATTTTATGTTAATTTTATAACATTTTCATGACAGCAAATGAAACGCAGAAAAGTTTTCCTTCTATTTCTATTTCATTAGCAGTTACTCCCCATTCCTTCCCTCATCCCATCCCAGAACTTGGAAACCACCAAACTACTTTTTGTCTCTATGGAGTTGCCTATTCTAGACCTTTTATATAGGTGGATTTACACAAAAGATCACTCATGGATGCCTGGCTGGCTCAGTCAGTTAAGTGTCTGCCTTTGGCTCAGGTCATGATCCCTGGGTACTGGGGTCGAGTTCCGCATCAGGCTCCTTGCTCATCAGGGAGCCTGCTTCTCCCTCTGCCTGCCTGCTGCTCCCTTTGCTTGTGCCATCTCTCTCTCTCTCTCTCTCTCTCTCTCTCTCTCTCTCACTCTCCGTCAAATAAATAAATAAATACAATCAGGAAAGGATGCTGGATTTTGTCAAATGCTTTCTCTGCATCAAGTGAGAGGATCATATGGTTCTTGTCTTTCTTTTATTGATGTGCTCAATTATGTTGATTGATTTCCAAATGTACCCCAGGAATAAATCCCACCTGGTCGAGGTGAATAAACCTTTAATGTACTGTTGGATCTTCTTGGCTAGGATCTTGTTGAGTATTTTGGCATCCATGTTCATCAGGGATATTGGTCTGTAATTCTCCTTTTTGATGGGGTCTTTGCCTGGTTTAGGAATCAGGGTAATGCTGGCCTCATAGAAGGAGTTTAGAAGTTTTCCTTCTATTTCTATTTTTTGAAACACCTTCGATAGAATAGGTATTATGTCTTCCTTAAATGTTTGGTAGAATTCCCCTGGGAATCCATTAGGCCATGAACTCTTGTTTTTTGGAAAGCTTTTGATTACTGCTTCAATTTTGTTACTGATTATTTGTCTGTTCAGATTGTCTATTTCTTCCTGTTTCAGTCTTGGTAGTTTATACATTTCTAGGAATGTGTACATTCCTTCCAGGTTGCTTAATTTGTTGGCATATAGTTGCTGGTAATAATTTCTAGTAATTGTTTCTATTTCCTTGATGTTAGTCGTGTTCTCTCCCCTTTCATTCATGATTTTATTGATTTGGGTCCTTTCCCTTTTCCTTTGCATAATTTTGGCCAGTGGTTTATCGATCAGATTAATTCTTTCGACGAATGAGTTTCTAGTTTCATTGATCTGTTCCACTGTTTTTCTGGCTTCTGTTTTATTGATTTCTGCTTCTAATCTTTATTATACAGCATTTTTTTCCTGATTAAAACTCTTCAATGTACACAGATAGAGAGAACATACCTCAATATCATAAAAGCCATCTATTAAAAGCCCACAGAATATATCATTTTCAATGGTGAAAAACAGAGAGCTTTTCCATTAAGCTCAGGAACATCACAGTGATGCCCACTCTCACTACTGTTGTTCAACATAGTACTAGAAGTCCTAGCAGCAGCAATCAGACAACAAAAAGAAATAAAATTTATTGAAATTGGCAAAGAAGAAGTCAAACTCCCTATTCAGAGATGACATGATACTCTACTTGGGAAAACCAAAAGTCTCCACCCCCAAATTACTAGAACTCATACAGCAATTCAGCAACATGGCAGGATACAAAATCAATGCACAGAAATCAGTGGCATTTCTATACATTAACAATGTAACTAAAGAAATAGAAGTTAAGGAATCAATTCCATTACAACAGCTCCAAAAACCATAAGATATCTAGGAATAAACCTAACCTAAGAGGTAAAGGATCTACACTCTAGAAACTATAGAACATTTATGAAAGAAATGGAGGAAGACAGAAAGAGATGGAAAAACATTCCATGATCATGGATTGGAAGAATAAACATCGTTAAAATGTCTATGCTACCTAGAGCAATTTACACTTTCAATGCAACCCCTATCAAAATACTGTTGACATTTTTCAAAGAGCTGGAACAAACAATCCTAAAATTTGTATGGAGCCAGAAAATACCCCAAATTACCAGGGGAATGTTGAAAAAGAAAACCAGAGCTGGGAGCATCACAATGCCTGACTTCAAGCTATATTACAAAGAAATGGCCATTAATACAGTATGGTATTGGCATAAAAACAAACACATAGACCAATGAAACAGAATAGTGACCGTAGAAATGGACCCTCATTTCTATGGACAACTAATCTTGAACAAAGCAGGAAGGAACATCCAATAGAGAAAAGATCAGTCTCTTCAATAAATGGTTCTGGGAAAACTGGACAGCCAAATGCAGAAGAATGAAACTGGACCATTCCCTTATACCATACACAAAGATAAACTCAAAATGGATGAAAGACCTCAATGTGAGAAATCCATCAAAATACTAGAGGAGAACATAGGCAGTAACCTCTTTGATATTGGCCACAAAAAAACTTCTTTTTTTATTATTTTATATTATTTTATTTTATTTATTTATTTTTTAATAATTTTTTATTATGTTATGTTAGTCACCATACAGTATATCCTTAGTTTCTGATGTAAAGTTCATGATTCAGTGTTTGCGTATAACACCCGGTGCACCATGCAATAGGTGCCCTCCTTAATACCCATCACCGGCCTATCCCATTCCCCCACCCCCTACCCTCTGAAGCCCTCAGTTTGTTTCCCAGAGTCCATAGTCTCTCATAGTTCATTCCCCCTTCTGTTTACCCCCCCTTTCTTCTTCCCTTTCTTCTCCTACCGATCTTCCTACTTCTTATGTTCCATAAATGAGTGAAACCATATGATAGTTGTCTTTCTCTGCTTGACTTATTTTGCTTAGCATTATCTCCTCCAGTCCCATCCATGTTGCAGCAAATGTTGAGAAACCGTTCTTTTTGATGGTTGAGTAATATTCCATTGTATATATGGACCACATGTTCTTAATCCAGTCATCTGTTGAAGGGCATCTTGGCTCCTTCCATGATTTAGCTATTGTGGACAATGCTGCTATGAACATTGGGTGCATATGGCCCTTCTCTTCACTACGTCTGTATCTTTGGGGTAAATACCCAGTAGTGCAATGGCTGGGTCATAGGGTTGCTACATTTTTAACTTTTTAAGGGACCTCCACACTGTTTTCCAATGTGGCTGTACCAATTTGCATTCCCACCAACAATGTAAGAGGATCCCCTTTCTCCACATCCTCTCCAACATTTGTTGTTTCTTGCCTTGTCCATTTTTGCCATTCTAATTGGTGTAAGGTGGTATCTCAGTGTGGTTTTGATTTGAATTTCCCTGATGGCTAATGATTTTGAACATTTTTTCATGTGTCTGTTAGCCATTTGTATGTCTTCATTGGAAAAGTGTCTGTTCATATCTTCTGCCCATTTTATAATTTGTTTACTTGTTTCTTGTGTATTGAGTTTGAGAAGTTCTTTGTAGATCTTAGATACAAGTATTTATCTATAGTGTCATTTGCAAATATGTTCTCCCATTCCGTGGGCTGCCTCTTAGTTTTATTGAATGTTTCCTTGGCTGTGCAGAAGCTTTTTATCTTGATGAAGTCCCACAAGTTCATTTTATCTTTTGTTTCTCTTGCCTTTGGAAATGTGTCATGAAAAATGTTGCTTTGGCCGATGTCAATGAGGTTGCTGCCTATATTCTCCTCTAGGATTCTGATGGATTCCTGTCTTACATAGAGGTCTTTCGTGCATTTGGTTTATCTTTGTGCATGGTGTGAGAGAGTGGTCAAGTGTCATTCTTTTGCATGTAGCTGTCCAATTTTCCCAGCACCATTTATTGAAGAGACTGTCTTTTTTCCACCGGATGTTTTTTCCTGCTTTGTCAAAGATTAGTTGCCCAAAGAGCCAAGGGTCCATTTCTGGGTTCTCTCTTCTGTTCCCTTGGTCTATGTGTCTGTTTTTGTACCAGTACCATGCTGTCTTTGTGATCACAGCTTTGTAGTCTAGCTTGAAATCCAGCAACGTGATGCCCCCAGCTTTGTTTTTCCTTTTCAATGCTTCCTTGGCGATTTGGGGCCTTTTCTGGTTCCACACAAATTTAAGGGCTGTTTGTTCCAGTTCTTTGAAAAATGTCATTGGTATTTTGATCAGGATGGCATTGAAAGTGTAGATTGCTCTGGGTAGCATAGACATTTTAACAATGTTTATTCTTCCAATTCATGAGCATGGAATATTTTTCCATCTTTTTGTGTCTTCTTCAATGTCTTTCAAGAGTGATTGTAGTTTCTAGAATATAGATCCTTTACGTCTCTGGTGAAGTTAATTCCAAGATAATTCCATGATTTTTGGCGCTATTGTAAATGGAATGGTATCCCTAATTTCTCTTTCTTCAGTCTCATTGTTCATGTATAGAAATGCAACTGATTTCTGAGCATTGATTTTGTATCCCACCACATTACTGAATTGCTCTATAACTTCTAGTAGTTTGGGGGTGGATTTTTTTGGGTTTCCCATATAGAGTATCATGTCATCTGCGAAGAGAGACAGTTTGACTTCTTCTTTGCTGATTTGGGTACCTTTTATCCCTTTTTGTTGTCTGATTGCTGTTGCAAGGACTTCTAGTACTATGTTGAATAATAGTGGTGAGAGTGGGCATCCTTGTCGAGTTCCTGATCTTTAAGGGAAAGGTTTTCAGCTTTTCCCCATTGAGAACGATATTCGCTGTAGGCTTTTCAAAGATGGTTTTTATGAAATTGAGGTATGTACCCTCTATTCCTACACTCCGAAGGGTTTTAATCAGGAAAGGATGCTGTATTTTGTCAAATGCTTTTTCTGTATCAGTTGAGAGGCTCTTATGGTTCTTGACTCTTTTCTTGTTGATATTTCTATCACAGTGATCGATTTGCGAATGTTGAACCACCCTTGCAATCCAGGGATGAATCTCACTTGGTCATGATGGATAATCCCTTTTTTTTCATAATAATATTTTTATTATATTATGTTATTCACCATACAGTACACCCCTGGTTTTTGATGTAAAGTTCAGTGATTCATTAGTTGTGTATAACACCCAGTGCACCATGCGATATGTGCCCTCCTTAGTACTGATCTCATCTGATCTCGGAAGCTAAGCAGGTTTGGGCCTGGTTAGTACTTGGATGGGATGATCCTTTTAATGTCCTGCTGGATCCTATTAGCTAGGATCTTGTTGAGAATTTTGGTGTCCATATTCATCAGGGATATCGGTCTGTAATTCTCCTTTTTGATGGGGTCTTTGCCTGGTTTGGGGATCAAGGTAATACTGGTCTCATAGAATGAGTTTGGTACTTTTCCTTTTGTTTCTATTTTTTGAAACAGCTTCAGGAGAATAGGTATTATTTCTTCTTTGAATGTTTGGTAGAATTCTGTTGAGAATCCGTCAGGCCCTGGACTCTTGTTTTTGGGGAGGTTTTTGATCACTGCTTCAATCTCTTCATAATTAATTGGTCTGTTTTTAAAAATCAATTTCTTACTGTTTCAGTCTTGGTAGTTCATGGGTTTTCAGGAAGGCATGCATTTCTTCCAGGTTGTTTAATTTATTGGCCTAAAGCTGTTGATAAAAGTTTCTAATGATCCTTCCTATTTCCTTGGTGTTGGTTGTGACTTCTCCCTTTTCACTCATAATTTTATTAATTTCTGTCCTTTCTCTATTCTTTTGGATAAGTCTTGCCAGTGGCTTATTGATCTTATTTATTCTTTCAGTGAACCAGCTTCTAGTTCTGTTGATCTGCTCTACTGTGCTCCTGGTTTCTAATTCATTGATATCTGCTCTAATCTTGATTGTTGTTTTCTTGTGCATGGGTTAGGCCTGTTCTGTTGCAGCCCAGCTTCTTGAGGTGAGAATATAAAAACTGCATTTTAGATTGTTCTATTCTTTTGAGGGAGACTTGGATGGCTATGTATTTTCCCCTTAGGACTGCCTTTGCAGTGTCCCATAGGTTTTGGACCGTTGTGTTTTCATTCTCGTTGGTCTCCATAATTGTTTAAATTGATTTTTCATCTCCTGGTTTATCGAATCATTCTTGAGCAGGATGGTTCTTAGTCTCGAAGTGTTTGAGTTTCTTCCAAATTTTTCCTTGTGGTTGAGTTCCAATTTCAAAGCATTGTGGTCTCAGAATATGCAGGCAATAATTTCAGTCTTTTGGTATCAGTTGAGACCTGTTTTGTGACCCAGAATATGGTCTATTCTTGAGAATGATCCATGGGCATTACAATAGAATGAGTATTCTTTGGTTCTGGGGTATAGTGTTCTGTATATACCTACAAGGTCCATCTGGTCTGGTATGTCATTCTAAGCTCTTGTTTCTTTGTTGATTTTCTGCTTAGGTGATCTGTCTATTGCTGAGAGTGGAGTGTTGAGGTCCCCTACTATTGATGTATTTTTATCTATATGTCTCTTTATTCTGGTTAAGAGTTGGCTTGTGTATATTGCTGCTCCCCTGTTGGGGGCATAGATATTTATAATTGTCATAACCACTTGTTGGATACATCCTTTAAGAATAGTATAGTGTCCTTCTGTAACTCTAACTACAGTCTTTAGTTTAAAATCTAATCTGTCTGATATGAGAATTGCTATCCTAGCTTTCTTTTGAGTCCATTGGCATGAAAAATGGTTTTCCATCCCTTCACTTTCAGTCTGGAGGTATCTTTAGATTCAAGATGAGTCTCTTGTAGACAGCAAATGGATGGGTTATGTCTTTTTATCGAATCTGCAACCCTGTGG
The DNA here is from genome assembly GCF_024610735.1 of Ursus americanus. Classification (NCBI taxonomy): domain Eukaryota; kingdom Metazoa; phylum Chordata; class Mammalia; order Carnivora; family Ursidae; genus Ursus; species Ursus americanus. The sequence goes on along the minus strand of NC_142144.1, from coordinate 59,570,137 downwards.
CGTCTTATGGGTGCATTTAGGCCGTTCACATTGAGAGTGATTATTGAGAGATATGATTTTAATGATGCCATGTTGCCAGTAAAGTCTTTGTTTCTATAGATTGTAAATTTCTGTTTGTATCAGTCTTGGGGCCTTTTTACTTTTATAAAACCCCCCCTTAATATCTCCTGTAGGGATGGTTTCATTATTAGGAATTTGGTCAGTGTCTGGCGATCCTGGAAGGCCCTTATCTCTCTATCAATTCTGAATGACAGCCTTGCTGGATAAAGGATCCTTGGCTGCGTGTTTCTCTCAGATAGAGCTTTAAAAATGCCCTGCCAATCCTTTCTCTCATTCCAGGTCTGTGTAGACAGGTCTGATGTAATTCTGATATTTTTGCCTTTGTATGTGAGAAATTTCTTCACCCTGGACGCTTTCAATACTGTATTCTTGGATCTAATGTTTGTGAATTTTACTATGACATGATGTGGCGTTAGTTTGTCGTAGTTGACCTTGGGAGGGGTCTTCTCTGCCTTTGGACAGGAATGCTTGTTTCCTTTGCTAGGTTGGTGAAGTTTTCAGCTACATTTTGTTCAAATATCTCTTCTAGACCTCTCTCTTTCTCCACCCCCTTGGGGATGCTGCTGATTTTGACAATGGAACGTTTCATTGAGTCAGTAATCTCCCGTAATCTACATTCTTGAGATTGGATTTTTTTGAGCCAAGTTTCTGTTTTAACTTTCTCTTCTACCATCGCATCCTCCAATTCACTAGTTTGTTCTTCTGCCTCATTCACCCTGGCTGTCAGAGCATCTAGTTTTGACCTCATTTGATTCATAGCATTTTTAATTTCTGCCAGATCCGCTCTCATTTCAGCCCTTAGAGTTCTATATTCTCGTTAATATTTTCATTAATATTTTTTTCCAGCCTACACATCATCTTGACCATTGTTCCTCTGAACTCCATTTCTGACAATTTGGTTATATCCATGTCCATCAGTTCTGTGGCAGAGGTCACAGACTCATTATCTTTTCTTTGCTGGGGAGGATTTCTCCTCGTCATTCTGATAAGGAGAGGTTGCCCAGGGGATGCCCAGAGCCCAAATTATTGACCAGGACCCAGGCATTGTGCACTTGTTTTATAGGGACCTTGGGGATGTGGGCTTCTTGAATTTTCAGCCTGCCTTCTGGGGGAGGGGCCTTCTGCACTGATATTCAGGCAACCCTGTTTTGGTAGAGTCTCCCTGTTCCCTGTGAGGGGGGATGGGGATTGGCACAATATGAGCTGGTATTTCTGGGCTTTTGTTCTCTGGCAACTTTCCCTGGTGGTTTTCTGTGGCTCTTCTGAGAGAGCAGCAGTGGCCAAATCCTAGCCTGTGTCTCAGAACAGAGAGATCGCAGTCTGCTCTCCATTGATCTCCCTTGGCTTCTTTAACTCTCTTTCTGTTGGCGCTGCTAAAAACCCTGCAGCGTCCTGGGTTGTGCACCCCACAGCCGGTGTCCCAACCCTCACTTTCAGGGCCAGCAGGTCTCTGTCCTTTGTGTTTCTAACACCACCAGCCACCCCCAGTTCCTGCATGTGTTCCCGAGCTCTCTGTTTCAGTATGGTTCGAGCGCTCTCCGGAGCGCTGGTTTTGTCTGGTTGCAGGCACGCTTCCAAGCTCCCAGTACCAGTCCAGTTCCAGTGAGTGCTCTGGAGCTCTGGTTTTCAGTCAGGTCGCGTGAGTGCTCCCAAGCTCTCAGTTTCAGTTTAGTTCAAGTGTGCTCTCCGGAGCTCCGGTTTTCAGTCTGGACGCAGGCCCACTCCCGAGCTCCCAGTTTCAGTCTAGTTCCAGTGAGCACTCTGGAGCTCCAGATTTCAGTCTGGTCGCATGGGCATTCCCAAGTTCTCAGTCTCAGTTTGCTCTCTCGCAGGTACTGGTCCGCGAGTCTGGCCCACTCCCCAATGCAGGTGTCCACTGCTTCCTGGCGCCTGAAGAGCACAGCTTCCTCCCCCTTCCATTTATCTTCTGATATCTGTGCACGGATTCATGGCTCCCCACTTCGTACCTCAGTATTCAGCGCTGGAGGTGTTCATTTGTAGAGATTCAGATGTATCTTTCTGCATCTCAGGCTTATTCTGTCTGGTAGTAATTTCTAATGTTTGTTTATTTCCTTGGTGTTGTGCTCTCTCCCCTTTCGTTCATGATTTTAATTGGGTCCCCTCTCTTTTCTTTTGGATAAGTCTGGCCAGAGATTTATTAATCTTATTAATTCTTTCTAAGAACCAGCTTCTAGATTTGTTGATATGTTCTACTGTTTTTCTGGTTTCTAATTCATTGATCTCTGTTCTAATCTTAATTATTTGTCTTCTCATGTTTGGTATAGGTTTTATTTGCTATTCTTTCTCTGGTTTCTTAAGGTGCAAGCTTAGCTTGAGCATTGGGATTTCTCTAATATTTTGAGAGAGGCTTGGACGGCTTTGTATTACCCCCATAGGACCGCCATTGCAGTACCTCATAGGTTTTGGACTGATGTGTTTTTGTTTTCATTGGTTTCCATGAAGAGTTTAAATTCTTTAATTTCCTGGTTGACCCAGTCACTCTTTAGGAGGATGCTCTTTAGTTTCCAAGTGTTTGAATTCCTTCCAAATTTTTTTCTTGCTATTGAGTTCCAGTTTCAAGGCATTGTGGTCTGATAGTATGCAGAGAATAATCTCAGCCTTTTGATTTCGGTTGAGACCTGATTTGTGACCCAGCATGTGGTCTATTTTGGAGAAAGTTCCATGTGCACTCGAGAAGAATGAGTATTCTGTTGTTTTAGGTTGGAATGTTCTGTATATATTTACGAAGTCCATCTGGTCCAATGTGTCATTCAAAGCTCTTGCTTCTTTGTTGATCCTCTGCTTAGATGATCTGTCCATTGCTGAGAGTGTAGTGTTGAGATCTCCTACTATTAATGTATTATTATCAATATGTTTCTTTATTTTGGTTTACTGTTGGCTTATGTAGCTGGCTGCTCCCATGTTGGGGGCATAGATATTTACAATTGTTAGATTTTCTTTTTTGATAGACCCTTTAAGTATGATATAGTATCCCTCTACATCTATTAGTACAGTCTTTGGTTTAAAATCTAATTTGTCTGATATGAGAATTACAACCCCAGCTCTCCTTTGAGGTCCATTGGCATGATAAACGTTTCTCCATCCACTTACTTTCAATCTGGAGGTGACTTCAGGTTCAAAATGAGTCTCTTGTAAACAGCACATGGATGGGTCATGTCTTTTTATTCAATCTGCAACCTGTGCCATTTCATGGGAGAATTTAGGCCATTCACGTTGAAACTAACTATTGAGAGATATGAATTTAGTGCCATCTTATTGCCTGTAAAGTCACTGTTTCTAGATTGTCTCTGTAAATTTCTGGTCTATGTTACTCTTGGGGTGTTTCTTCTTTTATAGAAGAAATGTTTCTTGTAGGGCCGGCTTGGTAATCACATATTCTTTCAGTTTCTACGGTCCTAGAAGCTCTTTGTCTCTCTGTGCATTCTGAATGACAGCCTTGCTGGATAAACTCTTCTTGCCTGCATTTTATTCTCATTTAGTACCCTGAATATGTCCTTTCTGGCTTGCCAGGTCTCTGTGGACAGGTCTGATATTATTCTGATGTTCCTCCCTCCATATGTAAGAAATCTCTTTCTCCTAGCGGCTCTCAGAATAGCTTTCTTGGCTCTAAGATTTGCAAATTTTACTATTATATGCTGGGGTGTTGGTATTTTAATTGATTTTGGGAGAGGTCCTCTCTGCTTCTTGGACATGAATACTTGTTTCCCTCCCCAGATTAGGGAACTTCTCAGCTATGATATGCTCAAATATACCTTCTAGTCCTCTCTCTGTCTCCACCCCCTCAGGGATCCCAATAATTCTGACATTGGAAAATTTCATGGTGTCATTGATCTCTTAAGGTCCAAGCTCATGTGCCACTAGTTGCCTATCCCTACCTTCTTCAGTTTCCTTCTTTTCTATCAGCTTATCTTCCAGGTCACTAATTTGTTCTGCCTTATTTACCCTGGCAGTCAGAGTATCCAGTCTAGACTGCATTTTGTTCATAGAACTTTTATGTTTGGTCTGATTAGGCCTCATTTCTGCCCTTAGAGATTCTATATTGTCACTAATGTTTTTTCCAAGCCTAGATATGGACTTCATGATTACTGCCCTGAATTCTATCTTTGACATCTTGCTTATATCCATATCCATTAGGTCTGTGGCAGAGGCCATTGTCTCTGTTCTTTTCTTTGTTGGGAGTTCCTCCTCCCAGTCATTGTTTTGAGGGATGGATGAGAGAATGTACAGAGATCGAAATATCAACCATGACCCAAGCAAGATGCACCCTAGGAAAATCCAGAGTGGTCAGAATCCACCACCAAAAAACAAAGCCAAAATGAAACATAAGAATAAAATTTATAAAATTTTTTTAAAATTAAAAAAAAATTAGAATTGAAAAAAGTGACAAGTGAGGGGGAGGGGGGCTATAATCTCTCTGTGTGGACAAAGTAGGGTGTTTCCATTGTTCCTGTGTATTTTGTTCTGTTTGTTAGAGGACACTACTTCCCAAAATTACAGGGAAGGTAAAACTTGTGTATATATATAGAGATAATATTTAATAGAGATAAAGGACTACATTGAAACTTATATCTATACATAAAATATGGGTGTGAAAAAGTACAAGTTAAAAAGCTACTATGAAATATAGGTTGATATATTAAACATCTAATTGAGATGAGGAAAAAGGTAAAAAGAAAAAAAAACAGAGAAGAAGCATAAGAGAAAGAATAAAAAGAAAAAGAGAGTTGTACCTGAAAACTAAACAACAGTGAGGCAACAACTGGAGCTGAATATACTATTTTCCCCTGGTGTTAGGATTTTACAGTTTTATGGGGACCATAGGCTTGTTGTCCTTTTGTTTTTCCAGCCTGTCTTCTGGGGGAGGGGTCTGCTGCACTGTTTCTCGGGCAACCCTGCTTAGGCAGAGTTGCCCTGCCCCCTGTTGTGGTCCTGGGCTCAGTGGAGCTTTTTTCTCTGGTGGTTTTCCTTGCTTCATCCAAGGGTCAGAGCAAAAATGTCTGCACCCAAACCTCTGTCCCAGAGCAGAGAAATCACAGTCTGCTCTCTTCACTAAACCTTCCAGAACACACAGTCTGCATTTCTGTATGCACCACTGTAAACTGCAGCCACCCACAGTGTGCACCCAAAATGACTTTCTCAGAGGTCGTCCCAGGGGCCTGGGCATGTCCCTGCTTTTTGTGCTTCTAAAATCAGGAGCAGCTATGGGTTTGATGTGCACACCTGCAGCTCCTGGATCCTACCTGAGTGCTGCTCTAAAGCCCTTTCCCAGTCGCTACTGCTCTGCCCAGTCCCCAGTGCAGGAGGCTTTTGCACTCTGGTGTTACATCACTTTCCAGGGATGGAAATGGATGCTCCCTTCCCCTTCTGGTTATCTTCCAATATCTCCCTGCAGATTCATGACTCTGTCCTTCCTACCTCCTGACAGGTGGTGTTTTTCTGCTTGTAGAGATCCAGATATATATTCTTACATCTCAGGCTGAGTTCGTGGGTGGTCAGAATGGTTCAGTAGATATACAGCTAAATTCAGGGGACTGGTTGAAATGGGGTCCCTTACTCTCTACCATCTTGCCTCCTCCTCCCATAAAACAGACTCTTAAGTATAGAGAATAAACTGAGGGTTGCTGGAGGGGAAGTGGGTGGGGGGATGGGTTAAATGGGTGATGGGTGTTAAGGAGGGCACTTGTGATGAGCACTGGTTGTTGTATGAAGTGATGAATCACTAAATTCTACACCTTAAACATATTATGCTGAACAAAATAAGTCAATCAGAGAAAGAAAAGTATATGGTTTCACTCATGTGGAATATAAGAAACAGTGCAGAGGTCATAGGGGAATGGAGGGAAAACTGAATGGGAAATCATCAGAGAGGAAGACAAGCCATGAGAGACTCTTAACTATAGGAAAGAAAGTGATGGTTGCTGGAGGGGAGGTAGGTGGGGAGATGGGGTAATTGGGTGATGGACATTAAGGAAGGCATGTGATGTGATGAGAACTGGGTGTTATAAGCAACTGATGAATTACTGAACTTTACATCTGAAACTAATGACATACTATATGTTGGCTCATTGAAATTTTTAAAAATTTCAAAAAAGAAACACATACTATCAGACTATCCCACCCACCACATCTCCTATGTTTTATTTCAGACATATTATCATCATCCTAGACAAAATTTCTTCTTCATTAAAGATTTGATTACTGACTGACAGTCTTTCTCCATCATTTATCTTGCCATCATTATTGATGATTTTAATATTCATGAAGGTAATCCAAGGAATAACCAAGTTATAGCTCCTTTAACTCTTCATCTCCACTGAACTTGTCTTCCAGTTCACTGAAGATACTCCTCCCATGGGCATGATTGAAAGTAATTATTGTACCATTAACAAAATCTCTATTTCAAACATACTTCTTTCCAATCACTTCTTTTTCCTGCTTATCCTATTCCAACAAGTCTTTGAACTCAATGGCACCTTCAATTCACTGATCTTACCACCTTTGTATTATCCATAATTTCATTCACGTTTTCACTTTCTTCTTATTTAGTTGACATTCCATGATCAGTCATTTTTATCATTTTCGTGCATATATTCTCAACTCCTTTGCTCCTATCTCTTTTCATCATTCTTGACCAACATATTCCAATCATTGTTACATCAAATTTTCTGTCTACTCAGCACTTTCACCAGAATATATGAACATGTCCAAGAAAAACAGTCAGCTAGCTATAGGTCTCATTTTAAATGTAAGATCCCCAAGTGAAGTGGTCCTTGAGATTATCCAGTATTTCTTCTATTCTATTAACATTGAACATCTTTACCTTCCTCACTCTTTTTTATGACCCTTCTTGTTTTCCCCTGTAGAAAATAAAAGAGAACTTTCATATCTTCCCACACCCATCTGTGCCATATACCCTGTCTTCCTTTTTAAAATAATGGGTATGAGCTTAGCTTCTCCATGTGTGCATGCTCACATGCTTTAGGCCTGCTCAAAGGCCTTGAAACTGTGATTACTCTTACACCTACCTTGTCACATTCCCTTCTCTACTCGTTAATTCATATCAGCATACAAACTGTTACAATAATCTCCCATAATATCCTTCTTTAACATCACATCACCCCTCTACCTGCCATTTTAAGCAAAATTCTTTGAAAGAGTTAAATGTTTCTGCATTTGTCCTGTTGTTTTCTCTTAAAGGCTTTTGTCTCCACCTTCCCACTGAAGCCGCTCTTCCTAAGGTAATCAACTCCACATTGCCAGAACCAATGAAGAGTACTTAGTCTTATTCTTTCCTAACCTCTTTGAAGAAATTTGACACAGTTGCAACACTTGAAATACTTTTTTCATTAACTTTCAAGACATCAAATTTTCCTGGCTTTCTTCTTACTTCATTCATAGTTCCTTCTTGTTAGACTTTCTGACTCTTTCCAATCCTTAAATGTTGGAATGCCTCATAGTTTGGTCTTCAGATATCTGCTCTTCACAGTCTACACTCCCTCCTGTTATGGACTGAATGCTTGCATTCCCAAAATTCATATGTTGAAACCCTAATCCCCAATGTGATATTACTTGGAGATGGGGCATTTGGGGGTAATTAGGATTAGATGAGGTCCTGAGGATGAGGCCATAGCCTGATAATATTAGTGCTCTTAAAAGAAGAGACAACAGAGAGCTCACACTTTCTGTCTCTCCACACATGCTCAAAGAAGATGTCATGAGAGCACACAATACGATGAGAGTCACTTGCAAGCCAAGAGAAGAGACCACAAATTTCTGTGAGAAATAGATTTCTATTGTTTAAGTCACCTAGTCTGTGGTATTTTGTAATGGCAGCCCAAGCAAACTACAGCACTCCCTATGCACCTCATCAAGTTCCATGATTTTCCTTTTAAGTAATGAAAAAACCTTTAGTATACCAAACATCAAACTTATATTTCCAGCAACACACTTGCATCTCCACTTGAATATGCCTAATAGACAACTCAATTCTCTTTTCCCACCACACAACTTGCTCTCTCCTTGCTCCCTAGTATCTCAATTAATGACACTTCCTCTACCCCTTGGGAGTGATGAGGTTGGGGACTATAGGTGAGGTTCAGTGGGGTTGAATCCAGAGCCGACGACCAAGAAAGAATTCTTGAGGCATCTTTGGTGCAAAATGGTGGTTTATTAAAGCACAGGGACAGGACCTGTGGGCAGAAAGAACTTCTGCCCCGGCGTTGTGAGGAATGGCCTATTATATACCCTCAAGTTGGGAGGGGGTTAGGGATAAGGAAAGTCTCTAAGGAATTTTGGAAGCAAGGTTTCCAGGACCTTGAGGGGGCTAGCTACTGTTGGGAAAAGGTCATTTATTACCGTCTAATAAAACCTGAGTCATGAGACCCTTCAGATGTATATCGGTGGGCCATATGCTTGGGGGATGATTGCCAATATGTATCTTGGGGGGTTAGAGATAAAGGAAGTTTCCAAAGGAATTTTTATACGTTAAAGTAGACTTACAGGATCTTGGTGGAGGGGAGGGGGTCAGGCTAGGACTGCCTCTTGCCCTTAGCAAAGTATTAACATCTAGGCAGCTGAGTTCCTAGAGGAATGTCACCATGCCTGTTTCAAGGACTTGTCAATGGGCTGTAGGTAGTAAGGACTGTTTCTTCCTCCTTTAGGGCAGCCAGGAGTGCCTGAGGAATGTCACATACATCCCATGGGGGAGAGGGGGTTGCAGGGTGTCAGCTTCAGCTTTGTCCTCAGCTTGCCTTCTGTTCCCTCATCATTTCCCCCCTGAACAATTTTGACCCTTAAATCTTTAAGGTTGTTGAAGGTGGGAGGTCTCATCTTCTGTAACTTCTTCCTGCTGAATAGGGGTGTAGAGATGTCCCTACCTATGGGTCAACATTGGTCAGTTGGGGAACATACAGGGGGGTTATAAAAGGGGAGGCAGCTGAATCCAACGTAGACAACATGGATGAACCTCCTTGAGTAGAAGGTATGATCTGTTAGCTGGAAGTTACAGTGGTGAAGGAGTCTTGGCACTAGGCAGGGAGACATCAGACATGACAAAACAAGGTTAATATTATAAGGAGAGATCTGAATAAAAGATCTTTGATAGTTGACCTTTGATAATTTTCCTCCAATCCAGGAGTTTAAAGCAATCACTAAAGGAAAGAAATCATTTAAAGCACCAATTTGAGCATTCATGTCAGGTAGAAACCCAGAATTATTTTGTGGTAATCTGGACTGTATACACAGCATTGTTTTTATGCTACCACATATTTCACCTTGTATAGCAGTTAAAAACAACTAACATCATTCTGTTTCTTAAAGCTGCTTTACATATTTGTATTATCCTAGCATTTAATACAGAAACACTATTTTGAGTGTCATTTAGGGCTTTGACCATGTATTTAATTGAGAACTTCCATGTGCCACCAACATTCTCCAGTCTCAAAGAGGTAACAAAGATAGATGCTAGGTGGTCATACCAGTGAGACACAGAACATGTCCACCATGGTTTTAAATTTGGAAGGTTGGCTGGGTTGGTAATGGTTTTAGTAATGCATCCATGCATCCAGGCAAAACCCAGAGTACAGTGGCTTATCCAGCAAGGAGGAAGCTATGGACACAGGTTAAGTTGCAGAGCCATTGGGTCCCAGCCAGGAGCCAGTCATATAATACTGGGCCTCCTTGAAACTGCAGTCAGGATTTCAAGGGCTACTTGGTTTTGGAGGGCCATACATACAATGATTTCAGGCCCCTAATTGATTGGGGAGCTATGGCTTGATAATAATCCCCCTTTCTTCCAAATTACACCGTGAGCATGGAGGACCAGGAAAATATATTTTAAGTCAGTATAAATATTTTTAAGGCTTTTGCTGATTGCAAAGCACAGGTGGGCACTATTAATTCTGCTTTGGGGGCAGACATGTGTGCTGACAGGGCTTTGCCCTCAACGGTCTTGAGTTAGACTTGACTATAACATACCCCGTTTTTCTTACCCCTCTTTTCCATGACACTGTTACCATTGGTGAACCAATTGTCCTCTGTATTTTCAATAGGGACATCTTAAATCTGGTTGACTAGGATAAACAAGATCAATAACCTCTGAACAGTTATATTCTGTAGAAGTACAATGGTCAGGTCCAGGCTTAAGGGTAGCTGGGTTTAAAGTTTGACAGGTTCTAAGCATTATTGCAGGCATATCTATAAGCATAGCCTGGTATTTAATAAGTTGGCTTCCCATCACCCATTGGTGGCTTTTGTTCTTGGAACTGATGTGAAGTCATTACTTCCCATAGTGTCTGTGGACTGTCCCATAGTGAGCTTTGAGGCTCCCTTTTACCAGGAAAGCTGTTGTCTGCTCGGCTAAAGCCTCTCCTTATGATTGTACATTCAGAGAGGTGGCTTCTAGGATAAATTAACTATGCAGGATGAAAGCATTAAGAAGGCTTCTTTGTTTGAGGTCTAGCCTTAATATCTTAACAAGGAATCACTGGCAAGTGGGGGAAGACTTGTCAAGAGATAAAGGCATCCCCAAGTCATCATCCAGTCCAGTCACAAGGAAAGTGGGGTCATCCATTATCTCCACAAGCCCATAGTTAACCCTATGGAGTGGGGTATGCTCTGGCTTCTAGGGAATGATTTCATCATCCCAGCCACATTGGTCAAGGTGATAGCCGAGCTATACAATCATTGGGGAATCTATCATATTTCCCAGTTGTTCAAAGAATTAAATATATGCCCATGGGGTCCTGTTATTAGCCCCATAGAATAAGAAGCATGAAGACTATCTATACATCAGCTATTGTATAGGAATAGAAAAAAAAGCTATTTCTTTTAAGTTTAGCTCAAGTTGTCTAGCTTATGCAAACATTTAAGGACACTCAGATCTAGAATTTAACATCCACAAATTGGGTTATTTAAACATAATTTTTCTCTCTAAAATAACCCTCATTTCCAGGGATAGCCAAATCAGGGATAATTTGTTTGCAAAACAAGTCCAGTTTTAACAAACTTGGCCTAATTATTTACATAAATTCAGCAAGAATAGTGACTGATCCCATAGATCTTTTAGAATCTGCTTTGCTGGAACTTTTATAGGCAATCTCCAGGTTGAACTTTTAGTAGCCTCTCCAGGCCAGAAGCCAAGCCAAGTACTTGCCATCAGACATGCCTACAATACCTGTAGATTTGGGCAAATTCCTCTCCACGAGGTCCCCAAAGTATCCTGAGGTTCCTGCACCTGCCAGGAAGTGACATTCCTTACTCACTTGGTGAGGCTGCTGGGAACTCTGTAAGCAAGGTATCAGGCCATTTCCAGGGGGCTTTATGGCTCCAGGTTTCATAAAGTCAACCTTAGTTCCTGAAAGCTGTTTGGTCATATCTGAGTCTATGCATGTCTCTCAAATATGACATTCCAGTCAAAGCGTTATAGTAAAATAACCATAAACGCAGTGTTTCCAATGGTATCTTGTTACAAGGAGAACAATACTTATTGAACTTATGCAAATGATTGTGATTGCCATGGAAGAAAGAATACTTACTGAGACTGATGAGGGAATGGAAGGCAAGCTGAAGACAAAGCAGAAGCTGACACCCTGCAACCCCCTCTCCCCCATGGGATGTATGTGACATTCCTCAGGCACTCCTGGCTGCCCTAAAGGAGGAAGAAACAGTCCTTACTACCTACAGCCCATTGACAAGTCCTTGAAACAGGCATGGTGACATTCCTCTAGGAACTCAGCTGCCTAGATGTTAATACTTTGCTAAGGGCAAGAGGCAGTCCTAGCCTGACCCCCTCCCCTCCACCAAGATCCTGTAAGTCTACTTTAACGTATAAAAATTCCTTTGGAAACTTCCTTTATCTCTAACCCCCCAAGATACATATTGGCAATCATCCCCCAAGCATATGGCCCACCGATATACATCTGAAGGGTCTCATGACTCAGGTTTTATTAGACGGTAATAAATGACCTTTTCCCAACAGTAGCTAGCCCCCTCAAGGTCCTGGAAACCTTGCTTCCAAAATTCCTTAGAGACTTTCCTTATCCCTAACCCCCTCCCAACTTGAGAGTATATAATGGGCCATTCCTCACAACCTGGGGCAGCAGCTCTTTCTGCCCATGGGTCCTGTCGCCGTGCTTTAATAAACCACCATTTTGCACCAAAGATGCCTCAAGAATTCTTTTTTGGTCGTCAGCTCCAGACTCCACCCCATTGAACCTCACCTGTACCTCATCAAGACCTTTTTAATTTCAGAGGGTTCAGGTAGAGAGAAAAGTTAAATGCTTTAATTTGCTTTATTATTATTTCTGTGTATCACTGATGTCTTAAGAGAAAGTTGCCTCAATCTGGAAGAGTAAGCATTAGAGAACCAGTAATGTTTTTTTTTTTTTTTAGATTTTATTTATTTATTCGACAGAGATAGAGACAGCCAGTGAGAGAGGGAACACAAGCAGGGGGAGTGGGAGAGGAAGAAGCAGGCTCACAGTGGAGGAGCCTGATGTGGGGCTCGATCCCATAACGCCGAGATCATGCCCTGAGCCGAAGGCAGATGCTTAACCGCTGTGCCACCCAGGCGCCCCAGAGAACCAGTAATGTTTTAAACAAGAGTCACAACACTATAATCTTTTAGTTAATTTAGTCCCATGTTACTAATTCTTGTTTAGTTTGAATGCAGCTTTAGTTAGTTCTAGAAATTTTTACCCATTTCAGTTTTAGGATTCCATAAAGATATCGAATACCTGTACCTGTCCTAAAAAGTCCTTTATATGAATCTCTTTGAAGATGAAACTCATTTTAAAAGGGAATAAGAACAATTACAAATAACAAAAACACAGAATGGACATGGTTAGTAACTGATGAGTTTACAGTATAGCTGGAGAGGAAGTCAGGTTACTTCTGTGACACACAACACTTCGATAGCCAGAAAAGAGTGATGACGACCTTATATTAAAACATTAAAACTTTAGGAATTGCATATTATCTCCAGAATAGTTACAGCATTTACCCAAATGTAACCTAAGGCTTATCATTTGTTTAACAGTGCTTCCAGAGTAACTCAGCATACCAAAGAAAAAGGCCTAATGAATTAAAGAGAATTTATTTACAATTTAAATCTTGGTAAAGTTTGTTAAAACCTTAAAATTATAGCACAAGCCTGAATAGGATTACAGATCACTACAAAACTCTCTTTTTATTTAACAAAAGCGACAATATGAGATTTGAAGGCAAATATGTTGGGTTCTATAGTTGTCAGCAAAACTTAGGTCCTTTAATACAGAGAAGTTTTAACTATGTGATTGAAGACCTGTTAATGACAAAACATAGAAACTTTGTTTTCTGGGCAAAGAGAAAACTGTTTACATTTTCTTATCCAGAGCAGATGAACAATTCAAGAAACCTTTGTCTTTCTAAACAGAGAGAAAGCAGACATAGATCTTATACCACTGTATCTTAAAAATCCATTCATTTCACTCTTAGTGGGTTCTGATCCACACCTAAAATTCTGATCCAAACCTTCTACAACTTTCTTTTGCATTCAGATTTTATCCCGTGCTATCTTTCCAAACAACCATCTTATTTAGGACAAAATTACTTTCTTTTACCTTCAACAAAAATGCATTCCCATTCCTTATCCTTCTTAAGTATCTCCTACTTTTCCACATACGGAGGAGTTGCTAAAGTTACTTCCATCAGCCTTCATTACATTTAGTAGAGTTTTGCTTTTTTTTTTTTTTTTTTTTTTTTTTTAGAAATCCTAGTCTCCAGTGAAAGCTAAGTAGTAACTAACTGTAAACTGTTACACCAAAACGTTTAGATGGCAAATTTATGAATCAGTTAAGCAGAAAACATGTTAACAGATTTAAATATCCTTAGTTTTTTGCAATAAGTAGTCAAAAGTACAAACCTATGTCCAGTAATCAATGCTTCAGCACTGTATCCTATTTTAAAAGACCTAGATGTCCAACGAATTCAATCCCATTTACCATCCAAGCAATAAAGATTCAGGTTACCGAAGACTTTGAAAGCCATTTTAACGATTACCCATGAAAACTTTGAGACAGACAATTAACCATCATTTTAGTCATATTTTTATGAACAACTCACAACAGAGGTAACACAAGTTTGTTTGACCTTCAGTAAACCTCGATAGAATAAAAGTTTTACATTTAGTGCCGATAACTTTAAAAACAGGTCTATCTTAATTAAACCAACAAACTTCACTTAGTTTAAATACTGACTTATGTTCCACCTGGGCCCACCTCATTTTCAGATTTTACCTGAGACACTGGTGGGGAAATCGGGAGTGGGTAATGTTAGGTACAGGGGGTGCTCTTCTTTGCTCCTTGATGGTGTGGGTAGGAGGAGCCATGGTGCCTGAGGCACCAAGGATGGTACAGAAGCCAGTGGTGCAGGCCGCACCCCAGGTGGTGCAGAAAGGAGGAGACAGTAGGGGCAGAGAAAGGGTTCCCAGTTTTCGAGATCACCAGCTCCAACAGGAGCAGAGGCCATGTTTTCCCACCAACAAGGGGGAATAAGCAGTCCATGTCGGGCCATAGAAGACAGGGAATTTCCCCGAAACAAAGGGAGTTTTGGCAGCTGCTTGGGAATATTCCTTCAAGTCCCCGTCCTGAGGGAGACTAACCACAGATGGTTCCATTTATAGCCATTAACCCGGGAAATGAGTGAGGGAGACACCCCCACATCTGTTAGAAGGAACAGCGAGAGAAGAGAGTTGAGTCCCCTTTGCTAAGGATGGCCTGTGTTTCTCCAGCAACCTGGGTTAACTTGGAGGAGGCCTATTTAGATAATTATCATCCAGTATGTCAGGAGAGTTTACTAGCTGACCCATTTGTGTGAACACATTCTGCAAGAGGCCCTTATGTCGGGGTCCTGGTGTAGAGCAGTGAAGGCCTAGGTACGAGCAATGAAGGTACCCTAGGTCCACCTGCTCGGTTCCTTACAGAAGAGATCTGATAGATCCCACTGATGCCAAGCAGTGTTACAGGAGCTCAGTGCTTTCCTAAATTTTGCAATCCGAATTGTTTCCAATGGGTTAGAAGGCACTCCAAGGGAGAGTCCTTGGGAACCAAAGAAGCAGCCTATTGAGGCCATGCACAGAAAAGTAAAGAAAGTCCATTACCAAATCCCCCCCGATTCCTGGGTGGCGTCCCATGCAGGATATGTCAGAGGTTCCCGTGTGTCAAAAGCGACCAGAGGTGTCCCTCAACAAAAATCACTATTGATCACAATCCTGCCTTCCCGTGAAGGCATTCCTGCCATAAAAGGCCTGTAGGAGCGATGCCGGCGTCCCTCCCCTACCCCATTGCATCCTAGGCTTCCAATGGTTGCCTGGTGAATGGACTGAAAATACCATGCCTTGAAGGTCGTGCTGTGAAGGTCATGCCTTATTTTGTCTTGCCTTGAAAGTATTTTACCTTGCCTTTACGAACCAGCTGTTTTTAACCCATGGAGAAAACTAGAAAAATTTAACAAGGGGAAATTACCAAATTTTTGTAGCCTAAGTAATTAGTAGAGGACATTGATGGAAAACAGTAAAGATAGAAATCCATCATGGTCTAAGCGACATTCCAATACAGGTGGTCCTTACAACCAACTTCCCTAGGAAACTGTCCCCGGTTGGGTTTTAGTTCAATCAGGTACTGGTTTTGGCTGGCTCTGAGTGGAGGTCCCATGGCCAGAAGCGGCTAGACCAGGAATGTGGAGGGGATCGCATTAGATCAATCAGGAGGAAACCTCACATGGGTGTCTTAAGATTGGCAGCCATGCTAGTCACTTAGGTGGCTGTCCCGTGGCCAAGACAGATGACTTTGTATAAGGACAGCAGTAAAGTGGGGGCATCAAGTTTCAGGGTCTTATTACCATCCTGGCCAGGGTACTAACTTCCAGCCAAAAGGAAGGCTTTCTCCTCCCCATAGAGTAGCCATGGGCTAGAGGATTGCAGCCTGAGCAGTCAGCAAGAAAGTGTTCCAATAAGACCATACTCCTTGAAGAGCCCCAGAAAGGAGAGTAAAGGAGGAGAAGGGAAAGTACTCACCAATTTTGCACCAAAGCTCAGAGTCCCACGTTAGCGCACCAAAATGATGAGGTTGGGGAATATATGTGAGGTTCAGTGGGGTGGAGTCCAGAGCCGATGACCAAGAAAGAATTCTTGAGGTGTCTTTGGTGCAAAATGGTGGTTTATTAAAGCACAGGGACAGGACCCGAGGGCACAAAGATCTGCTGCACCGGGGTTGTGAGGAATGGCCCATTATGTACCTTCAAGCTGGGAGGGGGTTAGGGATAAGGAAAGTCTCTAAGGAATTCTGGAAGCAAGGTTTCCAGACTTTGAGGGGGCTAGCTACTGTTGGGAAAATGTCATTCATTACCGTCTAATAAAACCTGAGTCATGAGACCCTTCAGATGTATATCGGTGGGCCATATGCTTGGGGGATGATTGCCAATACGTATCTTGGGGGGTTAGAGATAAAGGAAGTTTCCAAAGGAATTTTTATACGTTAAAGTAGACTTACAGGATCTTGGTGGAGGGGAGGGGGTCAGGCTAGGACTGCCTCTTGCCCTTAGCAAAGTATTAACATCTAGGCAGCTGAGTTCCTAGAGGAATGTCACCATGCCTGTTTCAAGTACTTGTCAATGGGCTGTAGGTAGTAAGGACTGTTTCTTCCTCCTTTAGGGCAGCCAGGAGTGCCTGAGGAATGTCACATACATCCCATGGTGGGGTGGGGGGTTTGCAGGGTGTCAGCTTCTGCTTTGTCTTCAGCTTGCCTTCTGTTCTCTCATCATCCTTGGCGGCTCCATGTAGAAAATCTTTTTCTTAATTGAAGTATAAGTGACATAAAATATTATTTTAGTTTCAGGTATACAGCACAGCAATTAGAAATTTGTATGCATTGTGAAACAACGATCACCACATTAAGTCTAGTTATCATCTGTCACCTTACAAAGTTAATACAATATTATTGACTATATTCCCTATGTTGTACATTGTGTTCCCATGACTTATGTATTTTATAGTTGAAATTTAGTACTTCAAAATACCATTCTCCCATTTTACCACCCCCCAACCCCACTCTCCTCTCTGGCAATGACCAATCTGTTGTGTGTATTTATGAGTCTGTGTTTTGTTTTGTTTTTAGAGTCCACATATAAGTGAAATCATGCAGTATTTGTTTCTTTCTGACTTATTTCACTTAGCATAATACCCTTTAAGCTCCACACATGTAATCACAAAGAGCAAGATTTCATTCTTATTTATAGCTGAGTAATATTTCATTACGTACACACACACAGACACACACTCCACATCTTCTTTATCCAGTAATCCATTGATTGACATTTAGGCTGTTTCCATATCTTGGCTATCGAAAATAATGCTACAATTAATGCAGGGGTACATATATTTTTTTTCAAATTAGTGTTTTCATGTTCTTTGGATAGATAACCAGAAATGGAATGTCTGGATAATATGGTAGCTCTATTTTTAATTTTTTGAGAAACCTCCATACTGTATTCCATATGGGCTCCACCAATTACATTCCCATTAACAACGCACAAGGCTTCCCTTTTCTCCACAACCTTGTCAACACTTTTTATTTTTTGTCTTTTTGATAATAACTATTCTGACTGGTGTGAGGTGATATCTCATTGTGATTTTAATTTGCATTTTCCTGAAGACTGATGATGTTAAGCATTTTTTTTTTTTCATGTGCCTGTTTGCCATCTGTATGTCTTCTTAGGGGAAAAAAAATCTATTCAGATCCTCTGACCACTTTTTAATTGGATTGTTTGTTTTGTTGTTGAGTTGTATATGTTCTTTATACATTTTGGATATTAACCCCTTATCGGATATATGCTTTGCAACTATCTTTTTCCGTTCAATAATTTGTCTTTTCATCTTCATGATGACTTCCTTCAGTATGCAAAAGCTTTTTGGTTTGGTGCAGTCCCATTTGTTTATTTTTGCTTTTGTCTCCACTGCTTTTGGAGGAAGATCCAAAAAAAAAAAAATGCTAAGGTTACTATTAAGGAGCTTAACAACTTTATTTTCTTCTAGTTTTATGGTTTCACGTTTACATTCATGTCTTTAATCCATTTTCAGTTAATTTTTGTATATGGTGTAATACAGTCCAGTTTCATTCTTTTGCATTTAGCTATCCAGTATTCCCAACATCATTGATTAAAGAGACTGTCCTTCCCCCATTGTATATTCTGGTCTCCTTTGTTGTAATTGACCATATATGCTTGATTTTACCTGTAGTCCCTCTATTGTGTTCCATTGATTTATGTGTCTTTTTTTTTATGCCAATACTATACTGTTTTGATTACACTAGCTTTGAAATCAGTGAGTGTGACACCTCCAGCTTTGTTCTTTCTAAAGAATGTTTTAGCTATTAGGGGTTTCTTCTAATTCCAGACAATATTAGAATTATTTGCTCTAGTTCCATGAAACATATTGGAATTTTTATAGGGATTGCATTGAATCTGTAGATTGCTTTGGGCAGTATGGGTCTTTTAACAATATTAATTCTTCCAACCAGTAAGCATGAAATATATTTCCGTTTATTCGTGTCTTCCTCAATTTCTTTCATTAATGTCTTATAATTTTCAGAGTACAGGTCTTTCACCTTCTTGGTTAAATTTATTCCAAGGTATTTTACTCTTTTTGATGCAATTGTAAATGGGATTTTTTTTCTCAATTTCTTTCTCTGAGAGTTTATTACTATATAGAAACACAACAGATTTTTGTATATTAATTTTATATCTTGCACTTTTACTGAATTCATTTATCTTAACACTGTTTTGGTATCATGTCATCTGAAAATAGTAACAGTTTTGCTTCCTCCTTTCCAATTTGCTTGCCTTTTATTCACTTTTGTTGCCTAATTGCTGTGGCTAGGATTTCCAATTCTTTGTTTTGGAAACGTTTTTTTAATAACCACTCTTTTGATGCCTTTATTATGTCTGAAGTATAGGTGTCAAGGAGCATATGATATTTCACAGTTACACCTCTATGCAGGTTTTACTTAATTAAGCAATGAGAAATGACAGGTCTCACTGGACTTGATATTTAAATTATCTTTTTAAAATTCCCAGTGTCTTCTGCTAGTTATTATGTGCAAAATATTATATTGAAGTGGTTAGCAAGTGACTGACATATCAGTTATCTCAATAAAATAAAACAAATGCTTAGTTCATGTATTTAATACTAAAGTCTTAGATAAATAATGATTATGAGGTCCAAATTTTAATTTGTCAAATTAGACATTTTAATCAGAAAATATTTGAAACATATTAAGTGGGGAGTTATATTTTTAATTATTTTAATTCAATTAATTAACATATAATGTATTATTGGTTTCAGAGGTACAGGTCTGTGATTCATCAGTCTTATATAATACCCAGTACTCATTGCATCACATGCCCTCCTTAATGTCCAATCCCCTAGTTACCCCATCCCTCCACCCTTCTCCCCTCCAGCAACCCTCAGTTTGTTTCCTATGATTAAGAGTCTCTTATGGTTTGTCTCCCTCTCTGGTTTCATCTTGTTTCATTTTTCCCTCTCTTCCCCTATGATTCTCTGCCTTGTTTCTCAAATTCCACATATCAGTGAGATCATATGATAATTGTCTTTCTCTGATTGACTTATTTCACTTAGCATAATACCCTCTAGTTCCATCCACATCATTGCAAATGGCAAGATTTCATCTTTTTGATGGCTGAGTAGTGTTCCATTGTATATAAATCCCACATCTTCTTTCTCCATTCATCTGTCGATGGACATCTGGGTTCTTTCCATAGTCTGGCTATTGCGGGCATTGCTGCTATAAACATTGGGGTGCAGGTGCCCCTTCAGATCACTACATTTGTATCTTTGGAGTAAATACTCAGTAGTGCAATTGCTGGGTTGTAGGGTAGCTCTATTTTCAACTTTTGAGGAACCTCCATACTGTTTTCCAGAGCTGGCTGCACCAGCTTGCATTCCTACCAAGAGTGTAGGAGGGCTCCCCTTTCTCCCATCCTTGCCAACATCTGACTTCTTAATTTCAGCCATTCTGACTGGTGTAAGGTGGTATCTCATTTTGGTTTTGTGTGTATTTCCTGATGCCGAGTGATGTTGAGCATTTTTTTCATGTGTCTATTGGCCATTTGGATGTCTTCTTTGCAGAACTGTCTGTTCATGTCTTCTGCACATTTCTTGATTGGATTATTGGTTCTTTGGGTGTCGACTTTGACAAGTTCTTTATAAATTTTGGATACTAGCCCTTTATCTGATCTGTCATTTGCAAATATCATTTCCCATTCTGTTGGTTGTCTTTTGGTTTTGTTGACTATTTCCTTTGCTGTACAAAAGCTTTCTATCTTGATGAAGTCCCAATAGTTCGTTTTTGCTTTTGTTTCCCTTGCCTTTGGAGACGTGTCTAGCAAGAAGTTGCTGTGACCGAGGTCATAGAAGTTACTGCCTGTGTTCTTCTCTAGGATTTTGACAGATTCCTTTCTCACATTTAGGTCTTCCAAATTTTTTGAGTCTATTTTTGTGTATGGTGTAAGGTCCAGTTTCATTCTTCTGCATTTGGCTGTCCAATTTTCTCAACACCAATTGTTGAAAAGACTGTCTTTTTTCCATTGGATATTCTTTCCTGCTTTGTCAAAGATTAGTTGACCATAGAGTTGAGGATCCATTTCTGGGGTCTCTATCTTGTTCCATTGATCTATGTGTCTGTTTTTGTGCCAGTACCATACTGCCTTAGTGATTACAGCTTTGTAATAGAGCTTGAAGTCCGGAATTGTGATGCCACGTTTTTATTTTCTTCCAATATTACGTTGAATAAAAGTAGTGAAAGTAGACATCCTAGTCTTGTTCTTTATCTTAGAGGAAAAACTTTCAACTATTCACCATTGAGTATAATGTTAGCTGTGGGTTTGAAGTATATGCCTTTATGTTGAGATATGTTTGCTCTATACCCATTTTAAGATTTTTTTTCAAATTTTGTTCTTTTCTGTGTCTATTGAAATGAAAATATGATTTTTCTTTCATTTTGTTAAGTGATCTATCATGTTGATTGATTTATGAGTGTTGTATCATCCTTGTATCCCTAGAATAAATCCCACTTGATTATGGCATATGATTCTTTTAGTGTATTGTTGAATTTGGATTGCTAATATTTTCCTCAGGATTTTTACATCTGTGATCATCAAGGATATTGGTCTATAATTTTCTTTTCTTTTCTTTTTTTTTTGGTGGTGTCATTGGTTTTGGTATCAAGATATGCTGGCTGCATACAGTACATTTGGAAGTATTCCCTCCTCTCAAATTTTTTGAAAGAGTTTGAGAAAGACAAATGTTAAATATTCTTTGAGTGTTTGGTAGAATTCATCAGTGAAACCATCTGTTCCTGGTTTGGTTTTTTGTTTGTTTGTTTGTTTGTTTGTTTGTTTTTGGTAGGATTTGGAATACTGATTCAATCTCCTTAATAGTAATAGGTCTATTCATATTCTCTATTTCTTCACAATTCAGTCTTGGAAGATTATAAAATTTTAAGCGTTTGGCCATTTCTTCCTGGTTGTCCAATTTATTGGTAGGTAATTGTAATAGTCTTCTATGATCCTTTGGATTCCTGTGATATCAGTTGTAACTTTCTTTCAGATCTCCTATGATCCTTTGTCTTCCCATGGTATCAGTTGTAACTTTATTTCTGATTTTATTTATTTGAGCTCTTTCTTTTTTTCTTGGTAAGTCTAACTAAAGCCCTGCCAATTTTCTTTATCTTCTTGAACATATTCCAAAACTACGTTTTTACTACCCCACTTTTGTTTTTGATGCCACTTCTTACATCTTTTTGTATATCCCTTAACTATCACAGTTTTAGTTGATTTTACTACTTTTGTCTTCAAACTTCTTAATAGCTTCATAAGTGATTAATCCTCTGCCTTTTCTATATATTTAACTTTTCCAATGAAATTTTTACTTTTGTATTTCTTATTAGTTAGTGCCATTACTTTTCAGCTTAAAGAAGTCTCTTTAATATTTCTTGTATGGCCAGTTTAGTAGTGATGAATGCCTTAGCTTTTGCTTGTTCAGAAAGCTCTTTATCTCTCTTTCAATCTGAATGCAACCTTGCTAGACAGAGTATTTTTAGTTTGAAGTTCATCCATTGGGTGCTTTGAATGTATCTTTCAACTCCCTTTTGGCTTGCAAAATTTTTGCTAAGAAACCTGCTGATAGTCGTATGGGGTTTCCCTAGTATGTAACAGTTTCGTTTTTACCTCACTGTTTTTAGAGTCTTTACCTTTTTGACATTCTAATTATAATATGTCTTGGTATGGATTTCTTTAGGTTCGTTTTATCTAGAAGGCTCTGGGCTTTTTGGATTTGGATGTCTGTTTCCTTTCCTAGGTTAGGGAAGTTTTCAGCCATTATTTCTGCAAATAAGTTTTCTGTCCCTTTCTCTTTTCTCCTTCTGGGACCCCTAAAATGCAAATGTTATTCCACTAGATGTTATCCCAGAGGTCTCTTAAGTTATTGCCATTTTTTCCCCCTCTGTTGCTCTGTCTGGTTGAATTCCATTGCTTTATCTTCCAGCTTATTGATCCAATTCTGTTTCATCCAGTCTGCTGTTGAACCCCACTCACGTATTTTTAAGTTCAGTTATTGCCTTCTTAAACTCTGTGACTGCTTTTTAGTATTTTCTAATGTTTTCAACATCTTCGTTGAAGTTCCCATTGTGTTCATCATTTCCTCTCCCAAGTTCAGTGAACATCTTTATGACCATTACTTTGAA
This sequence comes from Ursus americanus, assembly GCF_024610735.1. Classification (NCBI taxonomy): domain Eukaryota; kingdom Metazoa; phylum Chordata; class Mammalia; order Carnivora; family Ursidae; genus Ursus; species Ursus americanus. The sequence goes on along the minus strand of NC_142144.1, from coordinate 59,547,263 downwards.
TTCTTTATCAAGTACATTACTTATCTCCATAACATTTAGGTTTGTTTCTGACACTTTGTCTTCTTTCTTTTGCTTGGAACATATTTGTGTTTTCTCATTTTGCTTGACTCTCTAGTACTGGGATCGAGCCCCACATCAGGCTCCTCTGCTGGGAGCCTGCTTCTTCCTCTCCCACTCCCCCTGCTTGTGTTCCCTCGCTCGCTGGCTGTTTCTCTCTCTCTGTCAAATAAATAAATAAAAATCTTTAATAAAAAAAAAAGAGCTACCTCTTTCAGTCTTGAAGCCTTGTATAGATGATGACCTTTTCATTCAACCTCACACTAGCTTTTGGTTCTCTCTTAAAGCTTTGTGATTGTCGAGAGTTAAGATGGCAGAGGAGTAAGAGACAACTTTTTTAGCTGGTCCCCCGAGTCGAGCTGGATAGGTACCAGACCAGCCTAAACAACCACGGAACCAGCCTGAGACGCAGGAAGATGCATCTGGGTCTCTACAAATGAACATCTCCAGCGCTGAGTATTGAGGTACGAAGCGGGGAGCCATGAAACCATGCACAGATATTGGAAGATAAACGGAAAGGGAGGGAGCTGCCGCATTCGGGCGCCGGGAAGCGGTAGCCACTTGCACGGGAGAGCGGGTGGGGCTCGCAGACGGCACCCGCAAAACAGCAGACTGAGACCGTGAGCCGGGTGCGTGCGCCACCAGGCATCTTGCAGAACACCGGAATCCTGGTGTGCTCACTGGATCCAGACTGAGACCGGGAGCTTCCGGAGCGTGCGCGGGGCGGCTGGCGGCGTTAGAAACACAAAGGACAGAGACACGCCGGCCCTGGAAGTGAGGGCTGGGATGCGGGGTGTGGGGCGCACATCCTTGGACGCTGCAAGGTTGAGCAGCACCAACAGTAACAGAGTTAAAGTGGCCAGAACATTAGCAGAGAACAGGCCGCAATCCCTCTGTTCTGTGACAGAGGCTGAAATTCGGCCGCTGCTGCTCTGACTCTAGGAAGAGGCATAGCAAACCGCCAGGGAAAGCCGCCAGAGAATAAAAGCCTGGAAATACCGGCTCAGAGAGTGCCCATCCCCATCCCCCCTCGCAGGGGACACGGAGACTCTACCCAAACAGGGTTGACTGAGTATCGGCGCGACAAGACCCTCCCCCAGAAGGCAGTCTGAAAAATCAAGAAGCCCACAACCCGGGCGCCTGGGTGGCGCAGTAATTGAGCGCCTGTCTTTGGCTTAGGGCATGATCCCGGCATTCCAAAAAGGAGTCCCTCATTGGGCTCCTCCGCTGAGAGCCTGCTTCTTCCTCTCCCACACCCCTGCTTCTGTTCCCTCTCTCGCTGGTTGGCTGCCACATAAATAAATAAATAAAATCTTTAAAGAAGAAGCCCACATCCCTAAGATCCCTAAAAAACAAGGGGCATGGCCTGGGACCCAGTCAATAATTTGGGCTCTGGACAACCCCGCAACCTCTCCTCATCAGAATGACAAGAAGGAGAAGCCCCCTCCAGCAGAGAAAAGACAGTGAGTCTGTGGCCTCTGCCACAGAAATAATGGATATGGATGTAACCAAAGTATCAGAAATGGAATTCAGAGTAACGATGGTCAAAATGATGAGTAGAATTGAAAAAACTATTAACGAAAAGGTTACTGAGAATATAGAATCCCTAAGGACAGAAATGAGAGCAAATCTGACAGAAATTAAAAATTCTATGAGCCAAATGCAGGCAAAACTAGAGGCTCTGACGGCCAGGGTCACAGAAGCAGAGGAAACGGTTAGTGAATTGGAGGATGGGTTAATAGAGGAAAAAACCAAAATAGAAGCTGGTCTTAAAAAAAATCCAAGCCCACAAATGTAGGTTACGGGAGATTACTGACTCAATGAAACGATCCAATGTTAGAATCATCGGCATCCCCGAGGGGGTGGAGAAAAACAGAGGTCTACAAGAGATATTTGAACAAATTGTAGCTGAAAACTTCCCTAATCTAGCGAGGGAAACAAACATTCGTGTCCAAGAGGCAGAGAGGACCCCTCCCAAGCTCAACCACGACAAACCCACGACACATCACGTCATAGTGCATTTCGCAAATATTAGATCCAAGGATACAGTATTGAAAGCGGCCAGGGCAAAGAAATTTCTCACGTGCCAAGGCAAAAGCATCAGAATTACATCAGACCTGTCTACACAGACCTGGAATGAGAGAAAGGGTTGGGGGAGCATATTTAAAGCTCTTTCAGAGAAAAATATGCAGCCAAGGATCCTTTATCCAGCAAGGCTGTCATTCAGAATTGATGGAGAAATAAAGACATTTCAGAATCGCCAGTCACTAACCAATTTCATAACCATGAAACTAGCCCTACAGGAGATATTACGGGGGGTTCTATAAAAGTAAAAAGGCCCCAAGAGTTATACAAAACAGAAAGTCACAGCCAATACAAACAAAGACTTTACTGACAACATGGCAGAATTAAAAGCATATCTCTCAGTACTCAGTCTTAATATTAATGGTTTAAATTCTTGCTTAAAATGCCACAGGGTTGCAAATTGGACAAAAAGAAATGACCCATCCATTTGCTGTCTACAAGAGACTCATTTCGAACCCAAAGTTGCATTCAGACTGAGAGTAAGGGGATGGAGTACCATCTTTCACGCAAATGGACCTCAATAGAAAGCGGGGGTAGCAATTCTCATATCAGATAAATTGGATTTTAAACTACAGACTATAGTTAGAGACGCAGAAGGGCACTATATTATTCTTAAAGGAAGTATTCAACAAGTGGATATGACAATTATAAATATATATGCCCCCAACAGGGGAGCAGCAAGATACACAAGCCAACTCTTAACCAGAATAAAGAGATATATAAATAAAAATACATTAATAGTAGGGGACCTCAACACTCCACTATCAGAAATAGACAGAACACCCTGGCAAAAACTAAGCAAAGAATCAAAGGCTTTGAATGCCATACTTGACGAGTTGGACCTCATAGATATATATAGAACACTACACCCCAGAACCAAAGGATACTCATTCTATTCTAATGCCCATGGAACATTCTCAAGAATAGACCATGTTCTGGGACACAAAACAGGTCTCAACCGATACCAAAAGATTGAAATTATCCCCTGCATATTCTCAGACCACAACACTCTGAAATTGGAACTCAACCACAAGGAAAAACTTGGAAGAAACTCAAACACTTGGAGACTAAGAACCATCCTGCTCAGGAATGACTCGATAAACCAGGAAATCAAAAATCAAATTAGGGGCGCCTGGGTGGCACAGCGGTTAAGCATCTGCCTTTGGCTCAGGGCGTGATCCCGGCATTGTGGGATCGAGCCCCACATCAGGCTCCTCCACTGTGAGCCTGCTTCTTCCTCTCCCACTCCCCATGCTCATGTTCCCTCTCTCACAGGCTGTCTCTATCTCTGCCGAATAAATAAATAAATAAATCTTTAAAAAAAAATCAAATTAAACAATTTATGGAGACCAATGAGAATGAAAATACAACAGTCCAAAACCTATGGGATACTGCAAAGGCAGTCCTAAGGGGGAAATACATAGCCATCCAAGCCTCACTCAAAAGAGTAGAAAAATCTAAGATGCAGTTTTTATATTCTCACCTCAAGAAGCTGGAACAGCAACAGAGGGACAGGCCTAATCCATGCACGAGGAAGCAGTTGACCAAAATTAGAGCTGAAATCAATCAAGCAGAAACCAGAAGTACAGTAGAGCAGATCAACAGGACTAGAAGCTGGTTCTTGGAGAGAATCAATAAAATTGACAGACCACTGGCAAGACTTATCCAAAAGAAAAGAGAAAGGACCCAGATTATTAAAATTATGAATGAAAAAGGAGAGGTCACGACGAACACCATTGAAATTGGAAGGATTATTAGAAATTTTTATCAACAGCTATATGCCAATAAACTAAGCAATCTGGAAGACATGGAATCCTTCCTGGAAACCTATAAACTACCAAGATTGAAACAGGAAGAAATTGATTCCTTAAACAGGCCAATTAATTATGAAGAAATTGAGTCAGTGATAAACAATCTTCCAAATAACAAAACTCCAGGCCCGGACGGTTTTCCTGGGGAATTCTACCAAACATTCAAAGAAGAAATAATACTTATTCTCCTAAAGCTATTTCAAAAAATAGAAACAGAAGGAAAGCTACCAAACTCATTCTATGAGGCCAATATTACCTTGGTCCCCAAACCAGGCAAAGACCCCTCAAAAAGGAGAATTACAGACTGATTTCCCTAATGAATATGGACGCCAAAATCCTCAACAAGATACTTGCTAATAGAATCCAACAGTACATTAAAAGGATTATCCATCACGATCAAGTGGGATTCATACCTGGGATGCAAGCATGGTTCAATATTCACAAATCAATCAGCGTGATACATCATATCAACAAGAAAAGACTCAGGAACCATATGATCCTCTCAATCGATGCCGAAAAAGCATTTGACAAAGTATAGCATCCTTTCCTGATTAAAACCCTTCAGAGTGTAGGAATAGAAGATACATTTCTTGATCTCATAAAAGCCATCTATGAAAAGCCTACTGCAAATATTATTCTCAATGGGGAAAAGCTGGAAGCCTTTCCCTTAAGATCAGGAACTCGACAAGGATGCCCACTCTCTCCACTATTATTCAACATAGTACCAGAAGTCCTTGCAACAGCAATCAGACGACAAAAGAGATCAAAGATATTCAAATCAGCAAAGAAGAAATCAAAATATCTCTCTTCGCAGATGACATGATACTCTATATGGAAAACCCAAACGAAGCCACTCCCAAACTATTAGAAGTTATAGAGCAATTCAGTAACGTGGCGGGATACAAAATCAATGCTCAGAAATCAGTTACATTTCTATACACGTATAACGAGACAGAAGAAAGAGAAATTAGGGAATCCATCCCATTTACAATAGCATCAAAAACCATACGTTACCTTTGAATTAACCAGAGACGTAAAGGGCTTATATTCTAGAAACTATAAATCACTCTTAAAAGACATTGAGGAAGACATAAAAAGATGGAAAGATATTCCATGCTCATGGATCAGAAGAATTAACATAGTTAAAATGTCCATGTTACCCAGAGCAATCTATACTTTCAATGCTATCCCGATCAAAATACTGAGGACATTATTCAAAGAACTGGAACAAATAGTCCTTAAATTTGTATGGAACCAGAAAAGACCCCGAATCTCCAAGGAACTGTTGAAAAGGAAAAACAAAGCTGGGGGCATCACAATGCCGGATTTCGAGCTGTACTACAAAGCTGTGATCACAAAGACAGCATGGTACTGGCACAAAAACAGACACATAGGCCAATGGAACAGAATAGAGAGCCCAGAAATGGACCCTCGGCTCTTTGGGCAACTAATATTTGATAAAGCAGGAAAAAACATCCGGTGGGAAAAAGACAGTCTCTTCAATAAATGGTGCTGGGAAAATTGGACAGCTACATGCAAAAGAATGAAACTTGACCACTATCTCACACCATACACAAAAATAAACTCCAAATGGATGAAAGACCTCGATGTGAGACAGGAATCCATCAAAATTCTAGAGGAGAACATAGGCAGCAACCTCTACGACATCGGCCAAAGCAACCTTTTTCATGATACATCCCCAAAGGCAAGAGAAACAAAAGATAAAATGAATTTATGGGACTTCATCAAGATTAATAGTTTCTGCACAGCCAAGGAAACAGTCAGAGAAACTAAGAGGCAGCCCACGGAATGGGAGAACATATTTGCAAATGACACTACAGATAATGGACTGGTATCCAAGATCTACAAAGATCTTCTCAAACTCACGAGAAACAAATAAACAAATCAAAAAATGGGCAGAAGATATGAACAGACACTTTTCCAATGAAGACATACAAATGGCTAACAGACACATGAAAAAGTGTTCAAAATCATTAGCCATCAGGGAAATTCAAATCAAAACCACACTGAGATACCACCTTACGCCAGTTAGAATGGCAAAAATAGACAAGGCAAGAAACAGCAATTGTTGGAGAGGATGTGGAGAAATGGGATCCTTCCTACATTGTTGGTGGGAATGCAAGTTGGTACAGCCACTCTGGAAAACAGTGTGGAGGTCCCTTAAAAAGTTAAAAATTGAGTTACCCTATGATCCAGCCATTGCACTACTGGGTGTTTACCCCAAAGATACAGACGTAGTGAAAAGAAGGGCCATATGCACACCAATGTTCATAGCAGCAATGTCCACAATAGCTAAATCGTGGAAGGAGCCGAGATGCCCTTCAACAGATGACTGGATTAAGAAGTTGTGGTCCATATATACAATGGAATATTACTCAGCTATCAGAAAGAACGAATTCTCAATATTTGCTACAACATGGACAGCACTGGAGGAGATAATGCTAAGTGAAATAAGTCAAGCAGAGAAAGACAACTATCAGATGATTTCTCTCATCTATGGAACATAAGAACTAGGATGATCGGTAGGGGAAGAAAGGGATAAAGAAAGGGGGTGTAATCAGAAGGGGGAATGAAACATGAGAGACTATGGACTATGAGAAACAAACTGAGGGCCTCAGAGGGGAGGGGTTGGGGGAATGGGATAGTCCGGTGATGGGTAATAAGGAGGGCACGTATTGTATGGTGCACTGGGTGTTATACACAACTAATGAATCATCGAGCCTTACATCGGAAACCGGGGATGTACTGTATGGTGACTAACATAATATAATACAAAAACATTAAAAAAAAAAAAAACCAGGGATGTACTATATGGTGACTAACATAATATAATAAAAAAATATTATTATATAAAAAAAAGCTTTGTGATTGTCTAAATAGCCTGATTTATTCTTGATATCCCCTCATTGTTGAGAGTGTGCTATGACCTGTCAATGATTCAAAGGGAAAAAATCTCATTTAACACTTAGTTTCAGGCTGATTGGAAACCACACTCTCAGGCAGCAGCTTTTTAAAGTATGCAAATATATAGTCCTGTGGAGTCACAATCATAATCTCTGTTGGCCTCCAGACCAGGAGATATGGAAGTGTCTCCCAGATGATAGGTGCAATAATTGGGGCTCTTGAAGAGTGTATAAGCTCCTTCTGGGAAGTCTCATCAATCTCTAGCAAGGCCAAGAGGGTGTGCAAGGATGGTGTATCCCTGCTTATATACCCTGGAAGTATTCCTTTTTCTCTAGATGTGTGGGATACATAAAGTCTGCCCCTCAGGCTGAAGCTCCAAGCTAAATAAATAGGCCTTTTTCACAGGAAGACTGGAGTTGTGTTTTAGTCTGTTGTCTGTGCAGTGCCTTGGGATTGATGGCCTGCTGAAAACTGTCTTTCCAATTGTTACAGTCTTGGCCACCAAGACCAGGCAATCCAGGAGTGTCCCTTATGTGGATTGTGCATACCCACTGGTTTGGGCAAGGAAGCTAGAGAGTATAGGGGTGGGTCACCTTCACCAGCTTCAGAAATACCATGAGCAAATGTCTGCACTGAATGCCCCCACAGCCTTCAGTAATGCAGTGCGAGAGTATCTTGTTTGTGCACATACACCAGCTTTGAGCTGGAAGCTGGAATGTGGTAACTACTTGCTCTTGCCCATTGCAGCCAGAATGTGGGGGAGCACTACAACTGCCTCTGCTCTCTGGCCTCAACACATGCTGTAACTGCTTTCCTGCTCCCCCCATCGCAGCAAGGTAGTGAGAAGTGCTGCATCTCAACTCACCTGCCTGTTCTTGCAGACTGTATGGAGAGTGGAACAATTGTGTCCACCCACATCTCCATCTCCAGGAAGCACCTCAACTGTCCCTTGCCCCTCCAGCCAATGCTTCCAGGTCAGCAAATGAATGCCCCTCATATAGTATAGGTGATTTTCAAACTGCTGTTTTTTCACTGGATCTTGGGACAAGTAGGAGTATATGTGAACTCTCCAAGAAGAGAATCTCAGCCTCTTATTGCACTCTGGGACCCTTAGACATTAGATGCATTGGTTTTCCAAGCCATTTTTCTGGGTGCTTGTTTTTCCAGAGCAGATCCCACAGGCTGGGGCACCCAAAATAGGATACTAACTCTCAATTCTCTGGGTAAAGCACCCATCTGGTGACATCCTTCCCTATTGTCTGTTGCCATGCCAGGGGTTGGATTTTTTGTGTGTGAGATTGTGTCTCTGCCTCTCCTACCCATCTTGATGTGGTTCTTTTATCTTTGTTGTATCCTGTTGTTGTTATTCTTTGTTGTGGAGAGCAGTTCATCTAATTTTCAGATCTTTTTCAGAGGGAATTGATCCATATGTAGCTGTAGATTTGGAGTGTTCATGGGAGAAGTTAAGTTCAGGAACTAATCATCATCACCTTAAAACCCCCACCAAGAACAGTGCTGAAGGTGAAGTTCAACTCTGTTTCTTTTTTTTTTTTTTAAGATTTTATTTATTATTTGACAGAGATAGAGACAGCCAGCAAGAGAGGGAACACAAGCAGGGGGAGTGGGACAGGAAGAAGCAGGCTCATAGCGGAGGAGCCTGATGTGGGGCTCGATCCCGTAACGCCGGGATCACGCCCTGGGCCGAAGGCAGACGCTTAACCACTGTGCCACCCAGGCGCCCCTGAAGTTCAACTCTGAAGAGAGCCAAGTTGTAATGTGTGGGGGCAGAGGCAGAGGAGGATTATGAGTTGGAGATGGGAGTGGGGGTTGCATATAAGATAACTCTGATGTGAGTTGGAAATTTAAAAAAAAATCCATAGTGGTTGCATTAAATTGTAAGATGGAGATGGGGAGAAGACAGAAAGTAGGGAATCTTGAATGTTGACTGGATTGTAACTCTATTGGTTCTTTGTATGCAGTTAAAATCCTGCCAAAATCTCACCCACTCAAATTTCATTCTTAGGGCAATTTGGTTCTCTGCCAAATTTTGAGTAATAAATAGAATCTGCAAGCTCTCTGAACACAGAGCTGCAAATTTTCAGAGGAGAAATCAAAACAAGATTACACGGTAAGAATAAAACTAATATTCTTGTACATTTTTTGTCAGATTTGGTAAAATAAGATCTTGGGAATGATGGAGAACTGGCTTTTATTTCTATAAAATAAAGGATTAGGCTGATTTGTTATTTATTGCCAATACCAATAAAAGTTGATAACAACAGTTGCTACTAACCTATAATTCCACTTTGATTTCCTTGGGTGATTTGGAAAACTATTAATAAATTGTTAAAATTGATTATAATAGTCTTTATAGTAAGTTTCCATCCCCCACGACAAAACTTTATAAAACAAGTTGATAATTCTACTTCATACTCCTAATGCTTATCCAAGACAAACCTACTCGCAATTATTTACCAGTGGCTTCAAAAAATGGGGACAAATAGAAGAACTTTCCTCCCTTCAAAATCATCTGCTCAAAAAAAACCATTTATGAAAAAATAAGGAACTGGCATCCTAAATGAGTAAACTCAAAAGCTCATTAGTTTTGCTATTAGTCTTCATTTAAACACTTTCTTTAAAAGATTGTTTTAATCACTTTATTTCTTACTGTTCACCTTGTGGCAATTTTTTCTTTTTGCACTTTTCTCTGCCCTATCTTTCCACACATAAATACATGCCTCCAGACTATTTTAATAAAGAAAATAGCACAAATCCAAAACTATCATGGCTGCACAAAGTTGATCGAGGTCTTTGGAAACTTGAGAGTTTAAGGAGTAGGTGTGGTTGGATCTTCCTGAGTCTTACTCCCTCCTCAGTGAAGCTTGAATCATCTCTGTATGCCACTGTGATCCAGTGCTGTTCCCAATATCCTTGACTATCGCTTCTCACATTTGTCTTTAGAATACTTTTTGCTTCTAAGTTTGCCCTGAAAAGGCATAGTTCTGTGTTCAGAAAACTTCAGAATCCTCTATTTCCCAAAGTTTGGAGTGCTTGGAATCACACAGTTGAGTAGTATCCTTAAATAGTTAAGAACTCTCTGCATAAGCATCCCTCCCTGCAGCTCAAATTTCACATTTTTTCCATTGTTCTCTGAAAGGATCTTAGACTTCCTACCATTCTTTCACTGGTAGCAGCATAATTCATTTTCTCAGCAATGATCTAGATTTGTTCTATTTCCCATCACTGTTTAGCTTACAATATCTACAGCCAGAATATATCTCTTTCTTTTTCCTATTTATAGGGAAGGAAGAATTGAGAACTTTTACTTAGAGTTTGAAACAGGGCTGAAAGTAAAGCAAAAGATTGAGAAATGGGAGCTGCCACTCCTGGTTAGGGTCAGCAGAGGGTTAAAGAAACAGAGCTTATGACTAACTTCTGGGAATGTGTCTGAGATTCAATTGTAAAAAGTTCATCCACGGGGGAATTAAATCATTACAGGGAAATACTGTGGGGTGTGTGTATGTGTGTGTAGCACTGAAGGGAGGAAAAGAAATAAACACCAAGGAGTAAATCTGATAGCACAAGGTCTTTTTTGGAGAGAGGCATGCAGAATTAACTCTTTACAGAGAAGTTCTGCAGAGGGGACTGCATTGAGGGAAGAAAAAATAAACACCAGGGAATTTTTCTGCCAGTAAATCTGATAGCACGAGGTCATTTTTGGAGATGTGAGTGTGACTGTGCCAAAATCAATGTATCTTTTACTTAACAAGTTGAAATTCCGGCAAACATGGTGGAAATCAAAAGTGTCAGTCAGAATTTTTCTTCTCTGTATCACAGTTTGTAGCAGGGATATTTAAAAACATTAAGACTAAAAATAATCTCCTTGAATAGTAGAAAGAAATCTTAATTCCTTCAAACAAAATGATGTTTGGTTCAAGGATTTCAGGAAATCATGGGAGAACCTCTAATCTTTTTTCAGTTTCCCTCTGGGTTCTCTGATTCTGATATCTGCATGCAAAAGCTTTAAGAGTACACAGCCTTACAGGGCAGGCAAAGTTCATTGTTGCAGGATGGTAATGGGGAAGTAAGGAGTTTGGGACACTTCCTCCCTGTAACAGACTCCTGGCAGATACTCATATGCTGGCCTTGTTATTGTCAGTAGATCATGCTGTATCTGTGAGCATTTCTGGTTTTGTTTTTGCTTTAAGTGAAGAGTGCAATACAGCATAATAGTAAAAATACACAGATTTTTTGAGTCAGGCAGGCCTTAAATCCATCATTTATCATTGACTACCTGTGTGATTTTGGATCTTACTTAATTTTCCTGACCCTGATTTTTTTTCCTCTGGTGCAAAATATAAAACAAACAAAACAGTAATGATAACAAAACATCCTGCCTTAGAGAGGTGTTCTGATACCTACGGAGATAAAGCAAGTCAGAAGCAGTCATTAAAGGTAACTATTATTAATCACTGATCACACACTAAATGTGAGGTATTTTCTTCACATTATCTCATTTAATCCTCAGAGCATCTCTGTGAGATAACATCCTCCATTTATAAAGTTAAGCAAGAAAAATTTGGAAAGATTGTACTAACCCACGATAACTCAATCAGTAAAACCCAGAGTTAAGTCCCATGAAGGAAAAGAACCAAGAAGGAAGATGGATTTTTCTAATCAAAGTTTCTATAATTTTCAGACATAAAAATATTAATGAGATGACAGTAAAACCTTCCACCTATTTTTTTTTAAGGTTACATTCATTGCCATCTGAGGGGAAGTTTCCCTGCCAGCCACCATTTTCTTACATAACTTTCTTTCCCAATGGTATTTCCAGAACCAAGAGGGGTCCACCCACAAACTTGGCTGAGTGATTTCACTTTTAATTAGCACAACCGTCTACATCTAATTCCTTTTCACTTAGAACACCTCATTAATTAGATGATTGCCACAATTTTCCCTAGGAACACTAACGCATCTGAGACTTTTTGCAATCATAAGAATGTTTTCCTCATTACTTCCCTTGAATTTCCTAGGAAAGATTGAATATTTTTTAAAGAGCTTGACAGAACTTCATAGTTTTGCATGTTTGCTGTGTTCAAATATCAACCACTCTAATTTCTTAGCCTGTTTGTTCTATCAGTGGCAGTTGTTTAAGAAGTGTTATCTAGGGGGCGCCTGGGTGGCGCAGTCGTTAAGCGTCTGCCTTCAGCTCAGGGCGTGATCCAGGAGTCCCGGGATTGAACCCCACATCAGGCTCCTCTGCTGGGAGCCTGCTTCTTCCTCTCCTACTCCCCTGCTTGTGTTCCCTCTCTTGCTGGCTGTCTCTATCTCTTCAAATAAATAAAAATAAAATCTTAAAAAAAAAAAGAAGTGTTATCTAACCACTTAACATTTTTTTCTTTAAGAGATTATGTGCTTTTTCTCTTGTGTTCTTCAGGGGCTTATTATATACAAACATGAATATTCCTCTGGCCTGAATTTATTAGTTTCAAAATTTTTCCTTCCTGAGGTTATATGCCATTATCTTTTATACATATGTGTATTACTTGTCCACATTCTTTAGCAATCCTGTTTAAACAATACTTTATCATCACGACCACTTCATATTTGTAAATTAGTAGTAGTTGTAGTATTCAGTTTCCTTGAGTAATATTTCTTTTCAATCTTTTTAAAAAAGTTTTGGCCTCAGGGGTGCCTAGGTGGCTCAGTTGGTTAAGTGACAAACTCTTCAGATCAAGTCTTGATCTCAGGGTCATGAGTTTGGGGCCTTCGTTGGGCTCCACACTGAGCATGGAGCCTGCTTTTAAAAAAAGTTTCAGCCAGGGGTGCCTGGGTGGCACAGTCGTTAAGCGTCTGCCTTCAGCTCAGGGCGTGATCCCGGAGTTCCGGGATCGAGCCCCACATCAGGCTCCTCTGCTGGGAGCCTGCTTCTTCCTCTCCCGCTCCCCTGCTTGTGTTCCCTCTCTCACTGGCTGTCTCTATCCTGTCGAATAAATAAATAAAATCTTAAAAAAAAAAAGTTTCAGCCACAGACATAGGTGTCAATATTCATTCTAATTTAATTTGTTAGATATAATTCAGCTTCCTTTTTTTTCTTCACTATGACCTATATGAGATCCATATTACCTGAAAGTGCATATGGCACTACTTTATCAAAGATGGTGCATATTTCATCTTCACTGACTTACTCAGGAATCATATGGTTTGTGATCATAATCATAACCATCACAGTGTGGTTGTTAATAGAATAAACTGGAGATTATTAAGTCAAAGGAGTATAAGCTGTTTTGCTAAGAAGATTTGGAGTGTCCTATGCCTAAGACATGACATGTAATGCTCACATCTGGTTGTCTAATTATTACTACCCTTCATTATGTCAAGTAGTATGATTTCTCCTTGTTACTATGAGGTCCATGAAATCAGATTTAGCATTTAGAAGAATTAAAATAATTTGCATTGTGAAGTGCCAGTTGGAAAAAACTGTCGTTTATAAATCCTTGTATTTCTAAATTCATAAAGTATAAAAATTAGATAGAAGTCCATTTTTTAGCAGCATCCAATTTTTTTTCTGGTTATTTGTAGTAAATGCTCCTAAAAGAGCATCTGGATTTATTTAGACTACTATCTAGGCAGAACAGTGCAGTGACTCCTAACCTCTAGTGTTGTTGTTCATTGTTAGGTCCAGATAACTTCTGTACCTATTATATGCAAGTTCTCTTCTTGGCAAAGGAAGGAACACCAGTCAAATTCTTTCACTCTGCATCATTGGGTATACTCAGGAAAAGGTCATTATCTGTCCAGAGGAAAAAAAACAATTAAGTCTTATCTTGGATAAGAAGAGAGGTTGTTAACACAGTCTTTCCATGTTAGTAACTTTCACCTCAAACCCAGCTACCAGATAACCAAGGCTGAACCTACTTAGAATCCCACATGATAATGATGAAGTCAACAATTTGGGGAATAGCTGGAGCAGCCCATGAAGCAGGCAAAGTGGGAGACAAAGGCTTGTCATGCTGTTATGGACAAGTTTCCAGCCCTCTGAGTTATATTTTCTGATTGTTGCAGAAGGAAGCTCTGTTTAAACTTGTACAGGAATTAAATATCCAGGATGTGGATTGTAACTTAAGTTTTTTCAGGTCAATGGCCAGGAACCTCCACAACTGTGAATGGCAAGCTTCCATACTCTTGGCATGGGTTGGGAAGCTGCCAGTGGCTTCTTCCTGCTGCATGGCCTATGCATGGTGTGGGGCAGCACCTCCTTGGTGGTGGGCGTGGGGGCTGTGCTGGCCATGAGCCTGCTCTAGGTTTGTGCCCTCAGTTTCTACATGGGTCAGCTGAAGTTGGATGTGAAATTGGTGCCCAAGGAAGATGGCACAACCTCTGCTGAAGGCCCTGATGAAGCAGGCCAGCTTCATTGAGCAGCTAGGCCATGAGGAATGGTTCGGTGCTGGATGGCCCAGAGCCCAAGGACAGGGACATTAAAATGTAACCTTTCCCTTGCTCCAGAAAGAAAGAGAGAAGGAGGGGAAGGAAAGAGGGAAGGAAGGAAGGAAGGAAGGAAGGAAGGAAGGAAGGAAGGAAGGAAGGAAAGACACTTCCATACCCTTAATTTTTAAATTTCTTTCAATAATCAAATTTAATATTATCTAATACATGACACAGTGTATTACTAGGTGGTTATTTGGTTGTGAAAAAATATCTCATGGTTTATCCAGGGGTGATGTTCAATAGCTGGTATGGCATGAGCAGAGATAAATAGGAAAAGAACCAGCCACGTGCAGCATGCCAGCTGAATACCAGCATTGGGAAGGACTCTCATTCTGGCTTTGGACTATACCAACAAATCTGGGATAATGGTGCAGTAAGGGTAGTGTGGAATATCTAAGTTTTACAGAACTTTTAACAACTCGACTAATATTTCTGTTACTATGTGATAGGCATATCCCAAACGTAGGAGAAAATTCCTATAAAAGTTTTGCAAGCAGTAACTTCAGTCTTCATACAAGGGAAAACTTTCACATATTATGAACATATATTTACAATTAACTTCTGAGTAAAGGTAAACTGAAACAATATTTTTAGCAGAAAACAGTTTTTATTTTTAATCTTTTTCTCTTTTGAGCATCATTATGGATTCATGGTTTTTGTTGACATTGTAACTAAATCGTTTTCAAACTTAACTTGTTTTGATTAGCTACTTTTTTTTATTGTTTTGACTCAAATTGTCACAATTTGGCACATAGAAGCCCTTTTATGCTGGCCCATTTGCTCTTTTATTAATCACTTCAGAACTTTGAAAAATGCATCATTGTTTTCAGGCAACAAGTTGTTTAGGTTCACCTTGCATTTCTTCCACCCATATTATGAAACCAGCTATTCTCCAAAGAACTCTGATTTCTTCAGTGGAGAACATTATTAGATTACAAACTATGGGCCCTGGGATATATACTGGATCATTTCATCTTAGTACTGACATTAAATCAGTTCAGTTACAGAGATAGGGGAGGAAATATATATACAAAAAATCATGAGTTCATATTGGCAATTTTATTTTGTTATGAATATATTAAGATTTTGTGTGTGTGTGATGAGCACTGGATGTTGCATGTAGTGATAAATCACTAATTCTACACCTGAAAAAATAAAATAAAATACAAATACTTTAAAGAAAAGATTGTTTTTATTACCCAATTGTTTAAGTTGCTTTAACTTTGAAAATGTTAATACTTTATTAATTGAGAGTTGTTTTTTTCCCTTTGTTAGCTACATTAATTACTGGAAGGTATGAAAACCTGTTTAACAGTTCACTTTATAAGTGGAATGTTAACTGAAGTTTGATATTCAAAAGTCTTTATAAGTCATTTCATTTTGTCACTATTTGTCCAACCACAATGACCTACTGAATATGTATCATATGCATATGATTTTCATAATCAACTTTATTTTATATTTTTCATAATCAATTTAACACAAAAAATAATACACACAAAAATTTTTGGTAAACAAATCCAACTAATGTTTTGCAAAAATAAAATAGTAATAATACTACTATATTGGTAATCTGTAAAATTAATAGTAAAAATAGTAATAACAGTACTGCTATTGGTCATCTGAATTTGTTTATTTTTTTAAGATTTTATTTATTTATTTGAAAGAGACAACAAGAGAGAGCTCAAGCAGGGGAGGGGCATAAAGAGAGGAAAGCAGACTCCCCACTGAGCAGGGTCCCCCAAAGGATCCCGGGATCATGACCTGAGCAGAAAGTAGACAGATGCTTAACCAACTGAGCCACCCAGGCACCCCTGGCTCTCTGACTTTATTTTTAAAAGAGCATCTAAAACAGTTACTTATAAGTTTTCAAAATCTTGTTCTGGTACAAAAAAAATTTCAGTTTATCCTTCCTATTTCTGATGTATCATGCTTTTTCTTTCATATATATTTTTATTGGTTTTAATATATCATTTATATATCCATATTATTATGCTCTAATTTTGTTTAAAATATAAAATTACTTAAATATTAAACTTTTCAACCTAGCTGATATGGAAAAGAGTATGAAAATTCCTCAAAAAATTAAAAATAGAACTACTATATCACCGTGCAATCCCACTTTGGGGTAGATATCCAAAAGAATTGAAAGCAGAATCTTGAAGAGATATTTGTACACCCATGTTCATTGTAGTATTATTCAAAATAGCCAAGAGGTAAAATCAACACAAATGTCCATTAACTGATAAATGGATAAAGAAAATGTGGTACATACATACAAGAGAATATTATTCAGTCTTTGAAAAGAAGGAAATCTTGTCACATGCTACAACATGGATGAACCTTGACGACATTATGCTAAGTGAAATAAGCCAGACACAAATACTGTATACTATATTATCTCATTTATATGAGGTGTTTAGAGTGGTCAAACATATAGAAACGGAGAGTAGAAATGTCATCAGGGGCCTGGGAAAGTGGGAAACAGGGAGTTGTTGTGCAATGAATATAGTTTCAGTTTTGCAAGATGAAAAAGTTCTAGATATCTGCTACAGAACAGATGTAGTTGAGACTACTGAATTTAATAAATTTAATAAAATTTGATAAATTTAATTTAAAATTTAATTAAAAATTAATTAAAGGGACACCTGGGTGGCTCAGTTGGTTAAGCATCTGCCATCAGCTCAGGTCATGATCTCGGGGTCCTGGGATCTGCCTGCCTGCCTGGTCATTGGTCTCCCTGCTCAGTGAGGTATCTGCTTCTTCCCCCCACCACTGCCCCTCCTCCCTCTCATGTTCTCACTCTCTCTCAAATAAATCAATAACATGTTTTTTAAAATAAAATTTAAAAAAATTAAATTAAAAGAAAAAAAGAAAAACTTTGAGCATGGGGGACAGGGGAAATATTTAAATAATCCAGCCATATTTAATGATATTATTAAATCAAGGTCCAGAATACATTAGTTGTTTGCCATTTCATTTTAGGATTTAGAAAAAGCCAATGTAGATGACATTTAGACAAAAAACAAAGAGAATTTGTATCACTTGATATGCTTTGGCTGCAAAAATAGAATAATGAATTGAACATGGATTAAAATATAAGGACACTTGTTGCTCACATAAGAAGTTCTAGAGTAGGCAATCCCACAATTGATGCAAAGAATCAAGGACATCACCAAAGACCCAAGCTCTTCTGAAATTTCTACTCTGCTGTCCTCAGACTGTCCATGATCTCTCCCTTTAACGGGAGATGTTTGGCCCAGCTCTGAGCATCACATCCTCACAGATGCCAGGTGAGTACAAGTCAAAAAGTGCTTACTCTTAAGGAAAAAAATTTTCCTAGAAGTTCCAGACACACCTCCCCTTTGTCTGATTGGCAAGATCTGAGTCATATGCCTCCTCCTAGATGCATTATTGGCAAATAGGATTGCTATGAATAGCTTATGTTTCTGCATATCTAAATTTATTCTTTGGGGAAAGAAAAGAGATTTGTCAACTAAGAAACAACATTCATCCCAGGTAACTCTCAATATCTTCTAATTCCCACAGAAATCCAACTAGTTTTTGGTTTTTAAGAACTTGTGAAAAAAAAAAACAACTAAGAAGGGCAATCAAACTCTTTTCAAAGTTATTATGAGAATTCTGCCTTATTTCAAAAACACCTCAAAAATCTCTTTTAATCTGAGCAACTTACAATTCCTTCAGGTCAGAAAAGTAAATCTTTAATCAGGCATATCAGAACCACTTATTTTGTACTAAGGGAAGAAGAGAATGTGTGCATTTCCCATCTGGCCATTTTCCAGTCAGCTCAATGCATTCTTAAACACAGATGTTGACACTTCTTTAATTTTTTTAACCATGATACAGACTGCTTACTTAATTCTGTCAATGAGTCTCTTTGACCACCACACTTAAGAATGTAGAATCTGGGTGCCTGTGTAGTGTGGCCATGTCACTGGCAGTATGGTTTCCAGAGCCGGTTAAAAGTCTGTCAGTGATTGGGAGGAAAAAAAGATGGCAGAAGAATAGGAGACCTTTTTTCAGCTGCTCCCCTGAATCAAGCTGGATATCTACCAGACCATCCTGAACACCCACAAAATCAGCCTGAGACATAAGAAGATACAACTGGATCTCTACAAACAAACATCTCCAGCACTGGGAATCAAGGTACGAATGGGGATCTGTGAATCTGCACACATATATCAGAAGATAAATGGAAGGGGGAGGGGGCCGCGGCGCTCAGGTTCTGGGAAGCAGTAGCCTCCTGCACTGTGGAGCAGGCCGGACTAACGGACCAGTAGCTGTGGGAAACCAGATGGAAACTGGGAGTTGGGGAATGCACGCGCCAACCAGACCAAAACTGGGAGCTTGGGAGCTCATGAACCAGACTGAAACCAGGAGCTTGGGAGTGCGTGAACCAGAATGAAAACCGGGAGCTCAGGAGAGTGCGCAGGAACCAGGGTGGCTGACGGTTTTAGAAACAAAAAGGGCAGAGACATGCCAGCCCTGGGAGCAAGGACTGGGAGAATGGCTGTGGGGCACACAACCTGGAACGCTGTGGGGTTCATAGCAACACTGACAGAAACAGAGTTAGAGTGGCCAGGAGAGCTCAGTGAAGAGCAGACTGTGATCTCTCTGTTCTGAAACAGAAGCTTGGATACAGTCACTGCTGCTCGGACCCTTGGAAGAGTCACAGAAATCCACCAAGGAAAGAGACCAGAGAACAAGCGCCAGGGAAAAACCGGTTCTCACTGTGCCCATCACACCCCCAACAGGGGGCAGGGCAACTCTACCCAAACAGGGTCGCCTGAGTATAGCACAGTAGGCCCCTCTCCCAGAAGGAAGGCTGAAAAATCAAGAAGCCCACATCCCTAAGCTCCCTATAAAACAAGTGCATCTTGCTTGGGTCCTGGTCAATAATTTGGGCTCTGTAATGCCCACAACCACACCTCATCAGAATGACAAAGAGGAGGAACCTCCAACAAAGGAAAGAAACAAGGACTGTGGCCTCTGCCACAGAACTAATGGATATGGATACAAACAAATTGTGAGAAACAGATTTCAGAGTAACAATGGTCAAGATGATGTGTAGGCTTGAAAAAAATATTAACGAGAATATAGAATCTCTAAGGGTGGAAATGAGAGCAAATCTGGCAATAATTAAAAATGCTATGAATCAAATGCAGTCTAAACTGGATGCTCTGATGGCCAGGTTAAATGAGGCAGAAGAATGAATTAGTGAGTTAGAGGATGAGAAGATAGAAAAGAAAAAAAAGAGAGAAATATGGCTTAAGAAACTCCACTTTCAAGAAATAAGACTTCAGGTGATTACTAACTCAGTGAAACGTTTCAATGTCAGAATCAATGGCATCACTGAGGGGATGGAGAAAGAGAGAAGCCTAGAAAAGATATTTGAACAAATTGTAGTGGAGAACATCCCTAATCTGGCAAAAGAAACAAGCATTCGTGTCCAAGAGGCAGAGAGGACTTCTCCCAAGATCAATGAGAACAGACCAACACCACGTCACATAATAGTACAATTCGCAAATCTTAGATCCAAGGATACAATCTTGAAAGTGGCTAGGGGGAAAAGAATCCTCACGCACAGAGGGAGGAATATCAGAATAAATTCAGAACTGTCTACAGACACTTAGCAAGCCAGAAAAAGCTGGCAAGACATATACAGAGCACTAAGTGAGAAAAACATGCAGCCAAGGATTCTTAACCCAGCAAGTCTGTCATTCTGAATGGATGGAGACACAAGGACCTTCCAAGACCGGCAGAAACTGAAAGAATATGTGACAACCAAGCCAGCCCTACAAGAAATATTAAGGGGGGTTCTATAAAAGTAAAAAGACCCCAAGAGTGATACAGAACAGAAATTTACAATCTATAGAAACAAAGACTTCACAGGCAACATGACATCATTTTTTAAAAAAGATTTTATTTATTCATTTGACAAAGATAGAGACAGCCAGTGAGAGAGGGAACACAAGCAAGGGGAGTGGGAGAGGGAGAAGCAAGGTCCCAGAGGAGGACCCTGATGTGGGGCTTGATCCCAGGACTCCAGGATCACGCCTCTTAACGACTGAGCCACCCAGGCACCCCGCAACATAACATCATTAAAATCATATCTCTCAATAATCACGCTCAATGTGAATGTCCTAAATGTTCCCATAAACGACACAGGGTTGCAGATTGGATCAAAAGACATGACCCATCCATATGCTGTCTCCAAGAGACTCATCTTGAACCTGAAGATACATCCAGACTGAAGTGAAGGGATGGAGAACCATTTTTCATGCCAACGGACCTCAAAAGAAAGCTGGGGTAGCAATTCTCATATCAAACAGATTAGATTTTAAGCTAAAGACTGTAGTTAGAGATACAAAAGGACACTATATTATTCTTAAAGGGTGTATCCAACAAGAGAATCTAACAATTATAAATATCTATGCCCCCAACAGGGGAGCAGCTAGGTACACAGGCCAACTCTTAACCAGAATAAAGAGACTTACAGATAATAATGCATTAATAGTAGGGGACCTCAACACAGTAGACAGATCATCTAAGCAGAAAATCAACAAAGAAACAAGAGCTTTGAATGACATACTGGACCAGATGGACCTCATAGATACATACAGAACACTACACCCCAGAACAACAGAATACTCATTCTTTTCGAATGCACATGGAACTTTCTCCAGATTAGACCATATACTGGGTCACAAAACAGGTCTCGACAGATACCAAAAGACTGAGATTATTCCCTGCATATTCTCAGACCACAATGCTTTGAAACTGGTACTCAATCACAAGAAAAAAATTGGAAGAAATTCAAACACTTGGAAACTAAGAACCATCCTGCTTAAGAATGATTGGGTAAATCAGGAAATTAAAGAAGAACTTAAGCAACTTATGGAAACCAATGAGAACGAAAACACATTGGTCCAAAACCTAGGGGACACTGCAAAGGTGGTCGTAAGGGGAAAATACATAGCCATCCAAGCCTCACTCAGAAGAATAGAACAATCTAAAATGCAGTCCTTAAGAAGATGGAGTTGGAACAGAAGAACTGGCCTAACCCACGCACAAGAAAACAACAATCAAGATTAGAACAGAGATCAATGAATTAGAAACCAGGAGCACAGTAGAGCAGATCAACAAAACTAGAGGCTGGTTCTTTGAAAGAATTAAAAAGATCGATAAGCCACTGGCCAGACTTATTCAAAAGAATAGAGAAAGGACCCAAATTAAGAAAATTATGAAGGAAAGGGGAGAGATCACGATCAACACCAAGGAAATAGAAACAATCCTTAAAACTATTATCAACAACTATATGCCAGTTTATTAAACAACCTGGAAGAAATGGATGCTTTCCTGGAAACCTATAAACTACCAAGACTGAAACAGGAAGAAACTGATTATCTAAACAGACTGATTAATCATGAAGAGCTTGAAGCAGTGATCAAAAACCTCCCCAAAAACAAGAGTCCGGGGCCTGAGGGATTCCTAGGGGAATTCTACCAAACATTCAAAAAAGAAATAATACCTATTCTCCTAATGCTTTTTCAAAAAATAGAAGGAAAACTACCAAACTCATTCTATGAGGCCAGTATTACCTTGATCCCCAAACCAGGCAAAGACCCCATCAAAAAGAAGACTTACTGACCAATATCCCTAATGGATGCCAAAATTCTCAACAAGATCCTAGCTAATAGGATCCAACAGTACATTAAAAGGATTCTCCATCACGACCAAGTGGGATTCAACCCTGGGATGCAAGGGTGGCTCAACATTTGCAAATCGATCAGTGTGATAGATCATATCAACAAGAAAGAGACAAGAATCATACGATCCTCTCAGTTGATGCAGAAAAAGCATTTGACAAAATACAGCATCCTTTCCTGACTAAAACCCTTCAGACTGTAGGGATAGAGGGAACATTCCTCAATTTCATAAAAACCATCTATGAAAAGCTTACAGCAAATATCATTCTCAATGGGGAAAAGCTGAAAGATCAGGAACACGACAAGGATGCCCACTCTCACCATTATTGTTCAACATAGTACTAGAAGTCATAGCAACAGCAATCAGACAACAAAAAAGAATAAAAGGTATTCAAATTGGCAAAGAAGAAGCCAAAGTCTCTCTCTTCACAGATGACATGATACTTTTTATGGAAAACCCAAAAGACTCTATCCCCAAATTACTAGAACTTATAGAGCAATTGAGTGATGTGGCAGGACACAAAATCAATGCTCAGAAATCAGTTGCATTTCTATACATGAACAATGAGACTGAAGAAAGAGAAATCAGGGCATTGATTCCATTTACAATAGCACCCAAAACCATAAGATATCTCGAAACAAACTTAACCAGAGAGGTAAAGGGTCTATACCCCAGAAACTACAGAACACTGATGAAAGACATTGAAGAAGATACAAAAAGATGGAAAAACATTTCATGCTCATGGATCGATAGAATAAACATAGTTAAAATGTCTATGCTACCCAGAGCAATCTACATTTTCAATGATATCCCGATCAAAATACCAATGACATTCTTCAAAGAGCTGGAACAAACAATCCTAAAATTCATGTGAAATCAGAAAAGGCCTGGAATCACCAAGGAAATGTAAAAAGAAAAATGAACCTGGGGTCATCATGTTGCCTGATTTCAAGCTGTACTACAAAGCTGTGATCACCAAGGCAGCATGGTCCTGGCACAAAAACAGACACATAGACCAATGGAACAGAAGAGAGAACCCAGAAATGGACCCTCAACTTTATGGTCAACTAATCTTTGACAAAGCAGGAAAAAACATCCAGTGGAAAAAAGACAGTCTCTTCAATAAATCGTGCTGGGAAAATTGGACAGCTACATGCAAAAGAATGAAACTTGACCACTCTCTCACACCATACACAAAGATAAACTCCAAATGGATGGAAGACCTCGATGTGAGACAGGAATCCATCAAAATCCTAGAGGAGAACATAGGTTGTAACCTCTTTGACATCAGCCACAGCAACTTCTTTCATGACACGTCTCCAAAGGCAAGGGAAACAAAAGAAAAAATGAACTTTTGGGACTTCATCAAGACAAAAGTTTTCTGCACAGCAAAGGAAACAATCATCAAAACAAAGAGGCAACCCACAGAATGGGAGAAGATATTTGCAAATGAAACTACAGATAAAAGGCTGGTATCCAAGATCTATAAAGAACTTCTTAAACTCAATACACGAGAAACAAATAGTCAAATCAAAAAATGGGCAGAAGATATGAAGAGACGCTTTCTAATGAAGACATACAAATGGCTAGCAGACACATAAAAAGTGTTCAGAATCATTAGACATCAGGGAAATTCAAATCAAAGCCACCTTGAGATACCATCTTACGCCAGTTAGGATGGCAAAAATGGACAAGGCAAGAAACTATAAATGTTGGAGAGGGTGTGGAGAAAGAGGAACTCTCTTACACTGTTGGTTGGAATGCAAGTTGGTACAGCCACTTTGTAAAACAGTGTGGAAGTCCCTCAAAAAGTTAAAAATGGAGCTACCCTATGACCCAGCAATTGCACTACTGGGTATTTACCCCAAAGATACAGACATAGTGAAGAGAAGGGCCATATGCACCCCAATGTTCATAGTAGCATTGTCCACAATAGCTAAATCGTGGAAGGAGCTGAGATGCCCTTCAACAGATGAATGGATAAAGAAGATATGGTCCATATATACAATGGAATATTACTCAGCCATCAGAAAGAACAATTACCCAACATTTGCAGCAACATGGATGGGACTGGAGGAGATTATGCTAAGTGAAATAAGTCAAGCACAGAAAGACAATCATCATATGGTTTCACTCATTTATGGAACATAAGGAATAGCAGAGAGATCAGTAGGAGAAGGAAGGGAAGAAAGAAGGGGGGTAAACAGAAGGGGTAACGAACCATGAGAGACTATGGAATCTGGGAAACTAGTGAGGGTTTCGAGGGGGTGGGGGATTGAGCTGGGACAGTGATGAGTATTAAGGAGGGCAAGTATTGCATGGAGCACTGGGTGTTATACACAAACAATGAATCATGGAACACTACATCAAAAACTAATGATGTATTGTATGGTGATGAACATGACGTAATAAAAAATTTTTTTAAATTTGTCAGTGATTCGTCACTGCACACGTTATTAGTTCATACAGACAGCAAAGTGTGTAGTTGTGTCACCTCCTTGTCACCCACTAATAAACCCATGTGACATTTTACAAAAGCAGGTAATTGAAAGAGGGAACTGGCTGACAAAGAAGAAAGTAACACAAAGAAAAACAGAACTCCATAAGTGAAATCTGAATAGAATGTACATGGAGTCATAGAAATAATAGCTGACCATGGTGATGTGGCCCTATTTGTGAAACTCCAGATATGCAGCCAGAGGAACTGGGTACTAACATCTAGTAAAGATGAACTTATTGACGTGAACGAGGAAAGTAGTTGTGATGGAAAGGATGAAGATTTCGCAGAGTAAGTGACAACAGCAAAATACTTCACATTAAAGGAACTCTTGCAGATATGTCATGACCCTGCAAGTACAAAGGATAAAGTGTGGGAGGCTCTCTGAACTTAGGAAGTAGTATGGTAATTCACCAAACATAGGAGAGATGGCCACTCCATACTGAAAGTCATATGACTAGAAGAAGAACAGCACTGTTCAAATTACTTTTGCAAGTTTTCTTAAAAAGGAATAAAACAATTGAATTCTCAATATTGTAATGTTTTAAATTATAATGTACTAAAGAAATATTAGTTTTCCTATTTTTTGTTTGACAAATTTTAAAGGACATAGACTAATCCTATCCTCCCCCCTTTTTAACATTGCTTTGCAATTTAGTTTGTATGGTTATTTTTAGGGTCCTACACAACTGTGCAAAGCAAGGACTGCCTGTATTGTGTTTTCCAATGACTGATTAACATTTTATAATATGGACAAAAGTGTTATTTAATGGAAATTTGGGTTTTTTGAATTTTTTTTACTGGTATGAACAATGCTGCAGTAAATATCTTTATAACATAAAAAAAAAAAGAATGTGGAATCTGTATGTTTTAGAATTCCCGGACAATCTCTCTTTCTTTTAACTTAAAAATTTTTCATTCACATATAACACACACAAAACTGCACAAATCATGACTGCATAGCTTAATGAATAGTCACAAAGTGAACAAATGTAAAGTAACCATTTAAAGAAATAGAAGAGTATAGAACTCTAAGAGCTCCTCATGCCCTATTCTAGTCACCACTCTGTACCTCAAGAATAGCATTATGCTTTCTAATGTCATACCTTCAATTTGCCTGTGGGGTTTTTGAACTATTTATAAATGAATTCACACAGTATATACCCTTTTGCATCTAGCCTTTCACTCAACATTGTGTCTGTGAGATCCATCCCTGTAGTTGCACATACATGTAACTTGTTTATTCTCATTACTGTAGAATTCCTCTAAATAAATGTGCAACAATTTATCTATTATAATGTAGATGGACATTTTCAATGTTTCCAGCTTAGCATTATATGACTAAGACTGCTATGAATATTCCCTTATTATGTCTTCCAGCATATTTATGCCTTTCATATATACCTTCAAGTAGAATTGCTGGGCCAAAACTATGCACATGTTCAGCTGTAGTGAATACTACCAAATTATTTCCCACAGTGGTTGTAGCAATTTATACTCTGATCAGCCATGTGTAATAATTCCATTTGTCTCAAATCCTTGCAAATACTTGATATTTTCTCTCTTCCTCATTTTAACCATTCTGGTAGGTGGGCATTGTGGTTCTCCTTTAATGCATGCATTTTCTTTACCTTTCCTAGAAATACCCTATGTCAGTCGGAGGCAGCTAGTAATTTTTCCCCAGACTTGAGTTAGCTAAGCAAACACAATTTAGAAAAAAACTTTTCTTCCCTAAGATTGTAATTTTGTCTATTGTTTCCCAGTTACAAAGCAACATTAATTAGGGAACAAAACAAATCATCATATTGTATCTGGGTTTCAGGAAACAAAGTCAGGAATCACTTTTTTTAAGTGTCAGGAATCACTTTTTTTAAGTGTCATACCATAGTAGGGGGAAAAAAAGGATTATTTTCTTAACCCCGTGGTCATAAATTTAGTTTTTGTAGACTGTTTTTTAAAAATAAATCTACACCTTTATTTATTTATTTATTTTCAATAAGTTTAAATCCTTGAGGGGTACAGCATCACATGGATTCTGTGGCTTTAGCAGGAAGTTTGCTTCAGAATTTGGCATGAACCATGTCACTGTTTCCATGAGCCCAAGTTACTTTTCCCCAGATTACCCTGGTTTTGTTCAGTTTGCTAACAAGAGTTACTGTGGGTTCTTTGCTGTGTACACATAAGCATATCTCTTGCGCAGATAGAATTCAATTTCATCTCAAGCATAAATATCTTCAATTTTAAGAAGAGCTGTGTGCTCCCTCCAGTTCCAGAGACCCCACTTACAGTCAGCAAAAATGGCCTTCGACCACAGACTTCCATCATTTTAGGAGTCCTGTTCCCAGCAGGCCTCCACAAGCTCCAAGATGGAAGAAAGAGCTAGTTTTTAAAGACTTTGTATACAACATACTTAAAAAAAATTTAGTCAAGGTATTGTTTGAATCATTATGAGCTAATAATAATCCACACTGATTAATTTTCTTGATTAAAACATTGTTCAAATGACATATAATTTAACAAAGTATCCACTTGGTGTAATTTATCACAAGCATTTGGGGGGTTTCGGTTTGGTTTTTTTTTTTTTTTTAAGATTTTATTTGTTTGAGAGAAAGAGAGCATAAGCAAGAGGGAGAAGCAGACTTCTCGCTGAGCAGGGAGCCTGATGTGGAGCTTGATCCCAGGACCCTGGGACCATGACCTGAGCTGAAGGCAGATGCTTAACCAACTGAGCCACCCAGGCACCCTTATCACAACCATTTGATAAACCAGATCATATCAAGGTTCTACCAGATTTTGATACATATACAAATGATTTGTCTTGAGACACAACCTTTGCAGGTTTTCCTCCTTTGTGGATCTCAGTATAAATAAACATTTTAGAAAGTAAAACAAGCCAGGTCTAAGGCAGTGAACTGAAGCAAAACAGATTGTATTTCATCTCGTTTTGAGTACTGATTTATGACTTAGTGACTCAGGGATACATACATGCTGTGGCTTGGCACCTGCTTTCTCCATGTGTATTTCTCAGCAAAGCCTTTCTCCAAATTGAGATTTTGCATCTACCCCCCCCCTTGTTCTTCTGCCACCTTCTACAGAATGCTGTGCCAGAACTATTTTCTGTGACTCTGCCTTAATTACATCTTCTAAAACCTTTCTCATTCTACCTTCACATTGTCTTATAAGCTTAAAGGAAACAAGACTGTGTCTCCTTATCCCTGCCTTGAAAACTGAGCAGCTTCATTGGTTCCTAGAGATGGGACACTGTACTGTGTAAGAATGTATTAAAATAGTTATTAAATACCATACATGAAAAGTAAGGACAGTGCCAAAAATTTCCCTGATAAACTGAAACTGTTCCCTGTATTTTCTTTACACTTTTTCTTCACTATTGTTAAATATTTTAAAGAAATAGCAGCAGGGTAGAGAGGAAAGAGTAGTGACAGCTACCACTTTGTGAGTTGGGAGATCAGAGTTTGGATCCTGGCTCCACAACGTACCCACTCACTAGCTATGTGAATTTGAGTAAAGATCTGACCTTAATGTTTCCAAAAATACCTAATGTTAATTTCACGGGTTTGTGAAATTGGGGGCTACTCTAATACTAATCATCCATCCATAAACCCAACCAAAAATTTTTCCTTGTCCCAATAGCTTCGTTTTCCTCGCCTTCTCTCTTTTTTCAATGTTCTGTAGTTTCATAATATATCAAAATATGAATTTCTTTAATTTTTTAACTTGCTTGGGATTCTTAGATCTGAAAATTGGAGTCTTTCAATAATTTTGGAAGTTCTCAGTCTTTATACCTTCAAATATTTCCCTTCCCTATTTTATCATCCCCTTCTAAAATTCCAAATAGATATGCATTATCTGTCCTCCAAGTTTCTCACCCCCTTTTCCATATTTCCATCTCTATATACCTTTGAATGGTATTCCAAAGAATATCTTCATATATATTTTCTAGTTCACTGACTCTTCATCTAGTTCACTATGTCTAATCTGCTATTTAATCTGCTATTTAATGACTTCTTAATTTCAATATTACTTTTTTTTATTTCTAGAGATTCTATTTGGATCTTCTCCAAATCTAATTTTTCCTTGCTTCTGTTTTCAATATTTTTAGAACTCTACCTAAAGGTATTAAAATCAGTTGTTTTATATGTCATTTCTGATTGTTCTAAATACATACACCAACTTTGCAGGTTGGTTTCTGCTGTCCATTCCTTCTGTGGTTCTCACCATGGTACTTAGTATTCTTGTTTGTTTTATAAATTTTGACTGCAAACTACTCATTTGCTCTGGAAATTGTTCTGTGTAAATGAATACTTTGTGGCTTGGGCTGCAGCTGAATTCAAGATAAGACTTGTGTTTGCCTTTCCCATTTGTTTTGAGACACTACCAACCTAAAACCATTTTATATTTAGTTCTCTATTTCAGACTTTTGGAAACACACAGGTAGTGTGATTTCAGACTGCAAACCCATATGAGGGCTGACTTTTCATGAGGAGAGATATCCTCAGAAGAATGGTTTTCTTTCCTTTTTTTTTTATAATATTTTTTTATTATGTTATGTTAGTCACCATACACTACATCACTAGTTTTTGATGTAGTGTTCCATGATTTATTATTTGTGTATAACACCCAGTGCACCATGCAATATGTGCCCTCCTTAATACCCATCAGCAGCCTATCCCAATCCCCCACTCCGCTCCCCTCTGAAGCCCTCAGTTTTTTTCCCAGAGTCCATAGTCTCTCGTGGTTCATTTCCCTTTCTGTTTACCCCCCCCCTTCATTCTTCGTTTCCTTCTCCTACCGATCTTCCTATTATCTCTTATGTTCCATAAATGAGTGAAACCATATGATAATTGTCTTTCTCTGCTTGACTTATTTCACTTAGCATAATATCCTCCAGTCCCATCCATTTTGCTGCAAATGTTGGGTAATCTTTCTATCCAGTGCCAGAGTTGAGTCAAAAAACTTCGTAGTGGCACCCTTCCACAAGTGAGGTTTATTTGTCTCAATCACCCTTACACTGCAAGTGCAGCCTTTTGGGTGTTCAGATTTAGGTCATGCATTCTTAGAATTCCCATGTTAGGCGTATTCTGGGCTTTATCTCCTGGGCCCTGCATTTCATGTAGTTGTCTACCCTGTCTGTAGCATTTGGCAGACAACTTTAGGAAAAAGCCAAGGTTTCTTGCCTCGCAGTATTCTGAACACTATACATTCTTTACTTTCCCTCCAGTTCAACAGTGAGTTTGAAAAGATTTTTTTTTAATATTTCTTTCAACATTTTAGTTCTTTTTGTCAGAAGGACTGGTCATGGTAACTAATCCACCGTTATACTGAAAATAAAGTCTCTGATTAACTAATTTTATAATGAGTAAATATTAAAATTTAAACATATAAACCATATTTATATTAATAAATTAATAAATTACTGACTTTTAAAAAATCTCTTGGGGTTCTTTGCAGTATTTCTTTTTCAGACAAGGTTTCTACTCCTGACAAAGTTTTGAAAATCCCATCTTCCAAAACCTTAAGCTTAATGATTTCTTCTTTTGATGGTGCTAAATCTACTCACCAACTAGACCACCAATGATGGTATATGAACTGGGCTTTAGTCTCACTCTTCCTTCACAGGGTTAAATAATCCAGATGGAAGGGTTTATGCCATGTTATCAAAACTTTAATTTGTTTTCTTGTAGCAAAACATTTGACCAAGTAAATTTTAAGCAGAAACCAAGTATGGATAGGGAGTTTTTGCTCTGGGTGTGGGGGATAGGCAGGAAGATCTGAAACCCAAGAGGTTTAGATTCCTCCACCCCTTTCTTTTTTTTTTTTAAGATTTTATTTATTTATTTGACAGAGACAGCCAGCAAAAGAGGGAACACAAGCAGGGGGAGTGGGAGAGGAAGAAGCAGGCTCCCAGCAGAGGAGCCTGATATGGGGCTCGATCCCATAATGCCAGGATCATGCCCTGAGCCGAAGGCAGATGCTTAACGACTGCACCACCCATGCGCCCCCCCTCCACGCCTTTCTAGAACACCTCATGAATTCTGAAAACATTTGCTTCAGGTTTTAGCCATGGACTCTTGGGCAAACTACTTGATCTTTCTGTGCCCCAGTTTTCTCCCTTATAAAATAGGGAAAATAATAGTACCTCCCTGACAAAATTACTGTGATGATTGAAGAAATTAAATATATAAAGCACTTAGTGCAGTACTTGGCACATAGTAAATACTATATAAAGGTAAATTTTTAGAAACACAGAAGAACTTTTATTTTAACTCTGCATACTCCAATTGAATGTTTTATGCTCCGCTGAATTTTTACAAAATCCATAATTTGTATATCACTTGTCCAGTTTTACTTAAGAAAATTTTAAGCAAAAGAAAAAAAAAGTGATCTCAACTTTAAACTTCAGAATTAAACTAAAGCCAAAGACCTTTTTGTTCTGTGTTCTTCCTTTCCCATATATTGCTTTCCTCTAGCACTTAAGAGTTTCCCAATATATATATACAGACTCTATAGACTTTCTTTTTCTCTGTAATTTTGCCCTAAGACAGAATATAGCCAAGGCCATGTCTTACTTGGATTTCAGATCTGCCTTTGCCTAAGACATGACTCCATGTTACTTAATTCCCCCCTTGTCTAACCCTGTCATCCTATCTGCTGTGTGGTAGTGAAAGGAGAGGAGGAGGGCACAGGGCTGAGGCAGAGCTTGTGCATTTTGCTGAGAATGACATCTTTCGTGGGGCAAGGGGTTGGTGCAGCTGCTAGTATTGAAGTAGCAGGCCCAGGGAAAGGGGAAGGAAGTGAGAGCCTGTATAGGAACACAAGAAAGAGTCAAAGGGAATAGAAGACCCTGGCTTTCATGCACCCTGTTCATTTTTGAGATGAGGAAACTAAGACCTAAAGAGCTGAAGAGCCCTGCAAGGAGGGAACAAACCCGAGTCTAAGCTTGGGTATGCAGGTCCCTCTACCTCTGCTTCTTCAAAAATCTTTAAAGATTTGGTTCAACATATAGCTAGGTCTCCAATGTATGTAAGGCAAGTGGAGGGGAATAAAACAACACACCGAACCGAACAATTCAAAATGTTTGGTCACACTAAAACCACAGGGCCATAGATCAAACAGAAAGTCAGCTTCTTCAGAAAGAACATTGACCCAGGAACAAGAAGACCTGAGTTTTATTAGGCTGAGTCATATAAAACTGTCATTTTGTAATACTGCCAATTCCACACTGCTCAACCCACAGTTCCAGCTCTACCACTCAGTAGAGCTTTGGGATTTGGACAGAGCCTCCACATCTGTTCAGTGGGTAATACCTGCCTTACCTAGTATGTAGGAATTTTGCAAGGACAGATCTAAAGTACACAATAATAACTGAGTGCCTGCTATCCATAATTACTTCGGAAGCAAAGATGACTAAGGTACAACCCTTGTTCCCAGGGAGTTACTAGTCCAGCAGAGGAGATAGGAAATTGAATATACTTGGATATGATAAGCAAGTGAGAAGGGAAACAATAAATTCTGCTTGATTGTGGGTGGTTAGGGAAACAAAGACATTTGAATTGGGCTCCAATGGTTAAGTAGAAGTTTCCCAGATAAAAAGGAAGAGGCATCTCTAGCAAGAGGAAAAGCTTGAGCAAAAGCATGGAGGTGTGCAAGTGCGTGGTAAATTGAGGAACAGTAAGCAGTCCAGTGGGTGCAAAATGTATAGTGGGGGGAAGTGGTGGTGTGTGATGTTAAAAGGTTGAAGGGGTAGGTATTGCCAGTGAATAAAAATGACTGGGTAAGAATGAGTTCAGGAAAACTGTGGGAAGGCATAGACGTACTTTACAAATGCTAAATGAGAACAAAAGAAAGTTTTCCTAAAAACTCATAACATCCTTACCCTCCTCTCACAGGGGTTTGGCTTGAGTCATACATTGATTTGCCAAATTTCTTTATAGTGCTTCCTCTCTCTGAAAGAAATGTTCTCTCCTGGGTCCAGGTAAGGGGCATGTAGAAATTTTCAGAGTGTCAGGGTCTCAGGGACAGGAAGTGATTCAGTTTGAGAAAGGACAATGCTATCTCATTGTTCCCCAAACTTCAACCTCCCCTTCTTCCACATCACTTTTTCTGATCTCCCCCAAGAAAGAAGTGAAACCAATATACCCAAGGGAACAGAGGATAATGTGATCACCCTCCCGTCTCACCCTCTCCCTCCTTCTCCCCTATAAAATCTCCCAGAATGAAGTCATATAGTGCTGTGAAGCTTAGTCATACTCCCCATTTCCTCTCCCTCTTACCAGCCAGGACAAGTTTTGGGACACTGTCTTCTTCCAGTAATTTTCTAGTACCCAACAACGGTTTGTGTAACCATACCACACCTTCATAGATCCTCTGCCCATACAAGAGCACGCAAGCTTGACAAGGTGAGGAATTGACCTTCAGGGCCAGGAATTTAATTACACCTTATTCTACGAGTGGTTCCCATGGAATAAGAGAAAGAACTAGATGAACTCGAGTTCAGATCCTAGCCTTGCTACTTACTAAGACATTTATTTAATCTCTCAATCTCTATTTCCTTACTTCTGAAATGAAGGCAGTCATATTCAAATACCAGGGTCATGGTGACAATTAGAGAGAGTATATATAAAGCGTCTGACCCACAGAAGGTAGCCAAGACATGACAGCTGCCATCCCCACTGTCATCAACATCAGCATCACCATTATTAAGAGCTTGAACTAATGCAGACTGCTTGCTAATTTCATTTCCTCCCTCTTACTGCCTTCTATCTGTTCCTCATATGGCAGCCAGAGCACTCTTTTTAAAACAAAACCCAAGTCACATCCTATATTACTTAAAACCCTTCCTTGGCTTCCCACTGAATTTTGAATAAAATCCAAGCTCCTTTCCCTGGCCTCCAGCGCCCAGACCTACCTGGTTTCTGTCCCCTTCCATCACCATCCCCATTACATTACACTCTCCTCATTGTCCACTGTGTTCCCGCCACACTAGCCTGCTCAGCTCCCTAAATACTACAGGTTCTGTCCAGTCCTTGCCCCTAGGGTTTTCTCTGCCCAGAAGGCACCCTCTGTCTCCTCTCTTCCATAGATTCTTCACGCCCTTGGAGTACAGCATAAACACCACCTTCTGTGACATTTTTAGTCACAGAAGTACTACTTTAGTACTTTAGTAGTACTAAGAGTAATACTTTAGTACTCCTCTTTATCTTCTTTACCAGCCTAGTTCTTATTTATCCCTGTTTATAAATGAAATGTTTGTATGATAATTTGCTCAATATCTATCTCCCCAAAAAAGTAAATTCTAGAAGGGCAGGAAAAGTTTATTTTGTTCACTACTATACCTCCAGCACCTAGTCCAGCACTAGATAAGTGTTTGAGTTATTACTGTTACCATTATTAGGCAGCACTCTGCTGTAGTACAGACAGGTGCAAATCCAGCATCATTTAGGACCTTGGGATATTAGGAGGGCAGCATTTCCTTAGAATGATTACCGGGTATCTTTATTTTCAAAGCATTTAATTACTTTCTAGGGCATCAAAGGTTGAACTTTATATTTTATATTCCAAATTTTTCATAATTAACATGTATTCTTAATAAAAATTCCTTATAAACTCTGCATGTTAACAACAAGCTTCCTCACAGGAAATCAATCTAATTAAATGAATTTATTTTAAAGGTAAAATTCACAATAAGGAAAGACCAACAGACTTAACATGGTAAAGTGTATCAATATTTCAAAAGAGGGAAATTGCTAATCAAAGGGCATTGCCTGACATATGAGAGGTGGCTAGTGATTCAATAAAGGATTTTCCAGTTGATCAGATGTAGATAATAAGACAAAGTGAAATGAAAATTTTTCATGCAGTGTTTCATGAACACTTTGATGCCCTAGAAAGTAACTAATATTGTTGGAGTACATTGTCCCTGACAAGTTATGGACACTTGATATTTGTTGAATGTAAGTTTCTGGAAGCCTTCTCAGGGCAAAGAGACAAACACACATATAGCAACTTTGGAAATGACTACACTTCATACATTTTTTGTTGCTGTTGCTCAGATGTGAATCACCAATCAATGAATTTCTGTGTAAGATATTATTTCTTGATAGATTAAAATCTTCTTTTAGGTTGTTTGGGGGGTTTTTTTTGGTAATTTAAATGTGTATAATTTCATCTGGAATGTCCTCTCCCTCCTTTTTTTCTTAAAAAGCTTCTTGTATTTCCTTTTATCATCTAAAATGTGGCTTTCCCCTGGTGACACCGCTATTCTCAAAATCCACCCCTTTTCTTTGTGTGCCCATCTTTCAGGGTCAACAGAGAAGTAGCACATTTCTCATTTTCTACATATGTAAATTTCTTCCCATTCATATTGACAGGGACCCTGATGTCCTTTTCTGGTTGATTTTACCTCTGCTGATGTCACCCTTGGTGACTCCAGTGCCTGTTTTGATGACTCTTTAATACTCTTCCACAGTTCACCCACAAAACCTCATCCTGACAACCATTATCATCAGAACTTTTCTACCTCCAAGATAGGGAACATTGGGATTCCTTGGTTTACAAACAGCCTCATCTCTCTACTTCTCCCACTCTCATTTTTTAAAATCTTTTTAAAAATCATTTTTAAAATTGTGTTAAGCTTTATCATTTTAACTATTTTTTAAAGATTCTACTTATTTATTTATTTGACAGAGACAGCCAGTGAGAGAGGGAACACAAGCAGGGGGCGTGGGAGAGGGAGAAGCAGGCTCCTAGCGAGGAGCCTGATGTGGGGCTCCATCCCAGAACGCCGGGATCACGCCCTGAGCCGAAGGCAGATGCTTAACGACTGAGCTACCCAGGTGCCCCACATTTTAACTATTTTATGTATATAGTGCAGTGGTATGAAGTACATTCATATGATTGAGTAACAATTACCACTCCATATCCAAACATTTTTCATCTTCTAAAACTGAAACTTGATATCCATGAACAGTAGTTCCCCATTCCTTAGTAAATTCTTTACATTCTTCAAGAAACTATTTACCCTCAAAAATTAAAACCTATGCTTATTTCTCTTAATTTCTATAACTTTTCTCACAACCTACTTTATGAAGATTCAGGCCATTTTTACAAGACTATCAAGTTCATGTCCCTTAAAACTTCACATCTCTCCCATTCTCTTGCTCTTCCTCCTCTTCTAAAGAAGTATGCATCCTCCTTTTCAAAGCCAACCCCTCCACTAGTATTCTTTCCCCTCTCTCTGTCTCATCTGGGACCTTATTACATCCATTTTCTCCTTTTCATTTCTCTCTTTTCATTCTCCTTTTCTATCTACATTGAAATAAGCTCGAGTCCCATATCCCAATAAAAAAAATCCATAATAAAAGTATTAAGTTCCCATTATGTGCCAGCTACAGTGCCAATGGCTTAAAATATATCTTCTCATATAATTCTTGCAATGAGCCACTGAGAGCTTAGAAATAGCGAGTAACTTGCCCAAGATTGTCTAACTAGTAAGCAGCATCTTCCCTTCTCCATGGTACTGTCAAGATACCATTTTCTCTTTGTTTCCCTTTCATTACTGTATTTCTTGAAAAAGTTTCAGCTCCTCCTCTACACTGTGCAATCCACTGCAGTTTCTTGGAGAGGCCCATGCTTATTGGACTCCCTCCAAGGTTTCTACTCTCCAGCTTTGTCTCTGTAGTGCTCATCACCAAATATTCCTTTTTGAGATGGTTTTCTCTCTTAGCCTTCAAAATATATGACCTCTTCTTTTTTCTGGTTCTCTTTCTGGTCTTCTTCGCTAACTTCTTATCTTCTCTTACCCCTTAAATGTGAGAATCCTTATAGTTCCATCTAGACATAGCCTGCTCTTCCTGTTCCACACTCAGCTGAGACAAACTCATTTGTTCCTACATCATCAACTCTCATGCCGTAACAAATGAAATCTACATGTAGCAAATCCAGATTGCTAACTCTTGCTTCCCCCACCCACCCACAACCCAATTCCAACTCAGGGCTGAAATTTCCATATTTGCTTCTCAAGTATCTCAAACTCCATCTTCCCCGCATCAGACTCATTACCTGTGCCTGAAAATGGACTCTTCACCTGAGTTTCCTACCCTGAACCACTGACAGCCCCTTCACTTCCCTGCACCTCCTCTCTTTCCCAGTCCAGAGCTGATACAAACACATCCAAAAAGAGCTTTGGATGCTCTGTGGTGGACACAACCCTGAACTGAGACTGAAACTTGGGTTCTAATCCTCATTCAGCCACTAAGGAGCTGAGTGACTTAGTGGAGCTGGAACAGGGATCTCTGGGGCCCCTTCTCATGCTAATATTCAAGGACTCTATGAAATGCTTGCAGCACTCATCACCTTCATCCCCTCCTTACTGGCCTCACTAATTTAATGCCCTCGTTCCTGCCCTCACTGCTTTTTGCGTGGGCTGTTTTATTTTATTTAATTTATTTTTTTATGGTTTTGATTTGCATTTATTTTTTTATAATTTTTATTTTGTTATGTTAGTCACCATACAGTACATCCCATTTTTGATGCAATGTTCCATGATTCATTATTTGCGTATAACATTCAGTGCTCCCTGCAATGTGTGCCCTCCTTACTACCCATCACCAGCCTACCCCAATCTTAATTGGCCTCCTGACTGGGCTTTGTTTCCTGTCTTTCTCTTCTTTCATTCCTTCAGACTTTCTTTCACACAACCATAAAATTACATTCACAAAACACATTTTTTATCATACTTCTCACTTGCTTAAAAAACTTTTAAAAGAACCCTGTCGGCTACAGGATAAAATTCCAACTCCTTATTGCTGCATTCACAGCCCTTTGCATACTAGTCCCAACATAACATATGAAACTTCACTTTGTCTAAATTAGATTACTTCTGTGGTTGAGATAAGCACTGGAGGGGGAAAAATCCTATTCTTTAGATACGAAAAGTAATAGTGGATCAAAGATTTGGGTATTAAGTAGTAGACAATACAATTTTAGAAAATGGTGTGATAAATTAATTTATAATTTTAGAAGAGGGGAGGTCTTTTGGAGCAGGACACAAAATCCAGAAATTCTAAAACAGTAATTAAATTTGACCACATGAGATTTGAAAATTTATGTATGGCCAAAAAAAAAAAATGCCATTACTAGTCTAAAGATAAATGGTACTGGGGAAAATTTTTCAACACATGTCACAGATAAGGGTTTCATTTCTTACTTTACAAAGAACTCATATAAATCAATAATTTATAGAAATTGATAAATACATTTTTAAAAGATGCTTAATTTCACTAAATAAAATTCAAAATCATGAGATATGTTCTACTTTCTAGAAAGACAATTAAAAAATTTATTTATTTAAAGTCCAGTTAGTTAACATACAGTGTAATATTAGTTTCAAGTGTATAATACAGTGGTTCAACA
This sequence comes from Ursus americanus, assembly GCF_024610735.1. NCBI lineage: Eukaryota > Metazoa > Chordata > Mammalia > Carnivora > Ursidae > Ursus > Ursus americanus. The sequence continues at coordinate 59,509,235 of NC_142144.1, read as the reverse complement.
CTTCCATACATCACTCTGTACTTATCATTACAAGTGGCTTCCTTAATCCCCATCACCTGTTTAACCCACCCCCCCCCCACCTACCTCCTCTCTGGTAACAATAGTTTGTTCTTTATAGTTAAAACTATGTTTCTTGGTTTGCCCTTTTCTTTTTTCCCACTTTGCTCATTTGTTTTGTTTCTTAAATTCCACTAGAAAGGCAAACATTTTAAAAGTGATGACACCCTATTGCTGTTAAAGCAATGGTGAAAGAGCATTCACCTGGACCATTGAAAAAACTATAAATTACCAACACAAACTTTCAGAAATTCAATGGAGTAATATCTTATCAACATATAAGATGCACAAACCCTTTGATTCAGCAATCTCACTACTTTTGTGCTACCAATGAACATATAAAAGTTAACCAAGAATCACAACACACACACACACACACACACACACACACACACACACACACACACCAGAGAAATCAGTTGCAACACTGGTGATATTAGAAAAGAAGAAAGAAAGGAAAAAACCAGAAACAGCCAAAGTGTTTATCAATAAAAGATTTGTATGGTATACTTATATGATTGAAATCTATTTATAATGCTTCCTGTAAAAGAATATTTCTGACATTAATTGGAAAATCAAAAAAGCAGCTTACAAAATAATCCTTTCAGTAGATTCTATTTTAATGAAAAAATAGATATGCATAATACTTCCGTATTGGAAACAGAATGTCAGGGAATATAGTATATATGCTTTCCTATCATTTATCAATTTCTGAGTGCACATACATCATTTTTATAATCAGAAAAAAAATTACCTTAAGTATTCGACTTCCCAATAGAAAAGAGAAAGGTAATGAAGTCTGTGCCCTTGTATGCTCTACATTGAGCAATAAACTGCACCTAGAGTCCAGGCCATAGAGGTTTCATAAAAATTAATGATTAACTGAGTATAACTAATTGAAAGTGCTGAAGTTAAAATAATCTAAAATCTCTGTTCAGGATTTGACTGTGGGAATAAGATATGCTCTCACTCAACCTAACCCATTCAACTATCCCTATTTGCATTGCCTCATTCATCAAACACTGCCACCCAATGTTGCTTAATCCAAGTGCGTATATATACGTAGAGTTGAAATATAGCATCAACCACTACCAAACGCTGACGACAAGAAACTTCATTATTTGAGACCAACCCTTCATGTTTAAAACTAAGGTAAGTTATCATAACTGGCGTGTGGATATTTGCCTATATTATTGGGAAAAGCAGCATGAAAGAACCAGTGATTTTTATATTGCTATATATTCTGAAATATTCTGACTTAAAAATAGGAGAGTAAAGAGTAAATTTTAAGTCTGAAAAAAATGGTGAAAAGAGTGATTGTACTTTTTAAAGTAAAAGGTTTGTGGATTGTTTAAAGAAAATGCTTTGCTTTTTAGAATAGGGTTTGAAAATATTTCCTGACTATGCTTTTTTTTTCTGACTATGCTTTCGATTTATTCAATTACTAAAAAGCAGTTGACTTTACCTGTGTCAATCACTCCATTGTAAATGTGGTATTTCAGTTTCTTATGTTGCTTAAATCAGAAAGCTAAATTTGGTTTAGAGCAGAGTTCCTCCAAGTGTGTGATCTCAAATTAGTCCATGTTAATAGATAGTCTATGTTAACAGGGGTGTTAATAGAGGTAGTGGAGAAGTTACAAGATCAAATAATTACCCAAAATAATTAAACAAAAGTACCCATGAATCTTCAATAAAGGATTGTCAACATCTTTACTATGCTAATGTGGTTCTGACTTCACAAGAGGTGGAATATAGATAAGAACATTTCCCAGATTTATTTGAAAATGCCACAGTTTGTTGCTTTTTTTTTTTTTTTTAATGTCCATCCAGGAGAGCTTTTCTTCTGGGTCATAAGGATCTTTGGATAAAAAAGAAAGCAAACAAACAAACAAACAAAAATCCAGCATTACAATTTTCATGTTATCAGTAAATTGTTACCTGCATATGTACTGTGTGCAGAGTATTACTTGAACTATTTTCTGAAAATTTAAAATTTAACTACAGTGAGATTACCTAACTGCACCAGTTATGATTGCATATTAACTACCATATTTAGAAATTTATTATTTCTAAAGAAGTTGGACAACTGGCCAAGCATTTGAAGTTAAATTCCCAGTTCTGATTATTTTCTTCCTACATTTGGAGGAGGGAGAGAGGAGACATGTGCAGAAGTTCTGGCATAAAGATGGAAATCAGGAGACTAGTTCTGGGCCCAGTTTTCCTTTTGTGATCCTGGGCAAGGCACTTTCTTTCAGTCTTAGCCTACTCATCCATAGATTTAGAGGCTCAGGAAAATGGTATCCAAGGTTCTCTGCTTCTAAGAGTTCTTCTCATGAAGTCAGTTGTAAATAGGATGGTTGTGTGTAAGATTGTAGTTCCATCTAAGATTGTAGCTCCATTTGGAATTTCAGTCTATTGAAAGTTGTTCAGAAACAATAAAGTTGCATGAAATTTATCTTTCACAGAGTCCTCTAATGTAGTAACTCAATGCTCATACCTTACCTTGCTAGAAGAGCTGATTCATATAAAGTTTGTAAGAGATTTAAATAGTAACCACTCCTGGGATACACCAAAAAAAAATTTTTTTTAAATCTAGGAAAAAGAGGGCAAGGCTTAATACAAGTAGAAGTAACTATTAGTAGAATTTCAAGCAATGTAAGGAAGAATTTAAGGCTGGAGAAGTCCTGCTCCCTCCACAAATCAAAGCACCACTACCATACCTTGAGGATGAAGCCAGGCTGTGGTACCCTACTGAACGAATATGGGGCTTTCTGCAATTTATAAAAGAAAATTAGTATTCTTTCAGTAAGATACTCTGACCCAGATTGATACTCAAGGCACAGCATCCATTGATGATCCTTGCTTGAATCAAGTATTACACTGGGGGTTACAAAACTGTTATTTTCTGATTCTACCATTCCTTCTGTAATGAATAAATCCCTTGTTCATTCGTTCTTGAGGAATGGTATGGACTGGTGGGTTTCTTTTTGCATTAAATGCTTTATAGTGAATTACCATCGTTATTCTTTCTGATGCTCAAATTGTGCCAAATTTGGCCCGTGAGAAACTGTTTAAGGGGGCTCTTGTGTCCTTTTGACACAAACTCACAAGTTTTTGAATCATTGACTGCTTTCTGACATAACCGAATATTCCATATTCACTTCTATATTCTCAGCCCGGCCCTAGAGAATCCTGGTTCCTTTTAGCGGAAAAAGTATTTAGAACCTAAGATATGGGGACACTGAGAGTGCTGATCCAGATTTAACATTATAGAGATTTTCCCCTTGGCTTCTTATATTTTATATTTGTATTTCCTTTCCCCTGCATTAAAAATCATACAATATCAATACATCTACTTATTTTCACTACCCTATAGTATAGCAAAAACATTTCAGAATCCTAATAGCAACAATACTACCAGAAATAAACTCACTAAGTAAAGTTTAAGATTCTTTGTAGTTCTTTTTGTCCTCTGACCATATTTCAATATGAATATATTTTCAGAAAACTATATTCGGGGGCGCCTGGGTGGCACAGCGGTTAAGCGGCTGCCTTCGGCTCAGGGCGTGATCCCGGCGTTATGGGATCGAGCTCCACATCAGGCTCCTCTGCAATGAGCCTGCTTCTTCCTCTCTCACTCCCCCTGCTTGTGTTCCCTCTCTCGCTGGCTGTCTCTATCTCTGTCAAATAAATAAAGATAAAATCTTTAAAAAAAACTATATTCGAATTTTACTGAAATAATTTTTTTCTTTGTATGACTATGTTATTAATGTCATTTTGAGTTGCCACAGTTTCCGTTTATTTTCAAGTTGAGGCAATTGAACTAATACTACATTTTAATCCACAGAAGCCTGAAAAACGAAGACTAAAATGAAGTATTCAACAACGAAAATCTCCCCAGCAAAGATGAACAGTTCAACAAGCAAGTCTTTGGTAAAATCTCCCAAACTGAGAAGTAAGGACTTAAGCATTTCTGATAGTTTTACACACAATTTTTATCTATTATCAAATTCTTATTATTCTGATGTTCATACATGTTACCTTGCCAAAAGCTACTAAGAATATAAGAGCTGATACAGCAGCATTTTGTTTTAAACAGACTATACACAGCCAACTTTTGCTTATTTGATACATCCCAGGACAGGAATGGCTTGAGTAATTTAAACCTGCTAATAGTGATAAACATACAAAGCCCTTCATATCAATCCCTTCTCTCTACCCACACTTCTTTCTAACTAATCCCAAAATCTTTTTCCTAGATTAACAAAATTTTAAACTGATCTTTCATTCAACATTCATTGTATATAAAATATGCACCTTTGTGTATCAAGCTTGGTCTTGACTTGCAACTTCTGACAAAGGAGAGAATAATAAGTGAAAATATTTGAATAATCCATGCCTCAAATAAAACAGAATTGATCCAATGATGCTCAAGTCTACCCAATTGCAAACTCAAAGAATTTGGCACAAATTGAAGGGTAAATAAAGTCAGGTTGTAGCCATAGCTCTAAGATGAAAGGGCTATATCTTTGATCCTGAAAATTATCTTAGGGAGCACCTGGGTGGCTCATTCGGTTAAGTGTCTGACTCTTGGTTTCCGCTCATGATCTCTGGGTCATGAGACTGAGCCCCACATTAGTCTCTGTGCTCAGCAGGGAGTCTGCTTGAGATTCTCTCCCTCTGCCCCTTCCCTCACTGGAGAGCATATACACATACATGTGCTCTCTTTCTCTCTCTTGTAAATAAATTCATCTCTTAAAAAATTATCCTAGAGAATAAGTTATGCAAATTTATACTCATGTGTTTTTTTCGTACAAAAGAGGTAACAAAAAAGAAAATTAATGGAACCTTGGCCAGACTGGAGAGAAAATAGAAGATGAGGAATGATGGTAGGGACTGGTGTACCTTTGTCTTTTGTTCTCCTCTTCATTTCCCTTAACATCTTTAAGGCTAGAAGAGAGAGCCATATTAAAGAATATCATTTTCTGTCTTCCCTGAGACTGTGGCCCACCCATGCTGGTTTTAGTAACCAGGGAAAACATTAATTTGACTGTGGTTTCTGAATGGCCAGAAAATCACAGTTAAGTTAGTCCTTTTATTTGTGTCTGAGCCTAAATGCTCTGTGTGGAAACAGTGACTCAGTGGAACTGATTCTGTGTCTTCAATTCCCTCTTAATAAATTCCCTCTGCCCCTCCCCACCCCAGCTTGTGCATGCCACTTTCTCTCTTAAAAAAAAAAAAAGAAGAAAGAAAGAAAGAAAGAAAGAAAGAAAGAAAGAAAGAAAGAAGAAAGAAACATATTTTCTTTGTACCCCAGGAGATGTGGCCCCTTTATAGACACTGGAGTAAGGGGGCAGCCTGGAGTTTATGCCAGAGTTGCTGGCATTAATGCAAAAATTAAAATGTAACCCCTCCTTTGAGGGTGCAGTGGCCCTAAGAGCTCATTTATACCATTTAAAGAAACAGTGATGAAGATAATCCTTGGAATACAGCACATTTTTTTTTATTGTCTCTTAGCAGATCTTTTCCAATAATATTGGCTCGGTTTAACACTAAGACTGTTGTTATTTAGACACTCTTGGACAAAATTTCAACAGATACTTATAAAGTTGTGGCAGGTACTTCTCAAAACTCAAGGTGCAAGCAATATCATATCTTTTTTTTAAATTTTTTATTATGTTATGTTAGTCACCATACAGTACATCCTTAGTTTTTGATGCAATGTCCCATGATTCATTGTTTGCATATAACACCCAGTGCTCCATGCAATATGTGCCCTCCTTAATACCCATTTTTCTAAATAAACTTCTCTGAGCCCCCAAGCAACAAAGCAAGAAAGCTTGTTTTAGTTCCTTCTCCTCCTTTGGGCTAGCAGGATCTGACACAATCACAAAGCCACAAAACTCAATATCCACCCACTAGAGATACATAGTCAGGTTCCATATGAGTTTGGGTCACCACCAGAGTATTTCACCTCTAGCACCAACAAGGTACAGTATTTAATGAGTTAGAGAAAAGCCCCTCCCCAAACTCATTCCCTTCCCAGTTTCCAGGAAGCTACTCCCAGAGTCAGGCCATTTTCCTCTGCTCCTTCCTCTTCTCTACATCCATCAACACTTTCCCTGTCCTGACAATCCAGTTTCCTAATGGATCTAGCCGGAAGTTACAATATGGGAGCCTTGGGACAGAGCGTTCCAGCAGAAGCATTTTATTTGGCCTGAACAGTATTATTGTGTTTTTTAATTGAGGAAACATTTAAAAATTAGAAGATTGTGTATAAAAATCTGAATCTCTTGAAAAATTTGAAAATCTAGCAACACTGGGCCCATATCCCTACATGGCAATTCCATGTCCATGGAATATCTTCTAAAGTTACAGTGAGGGAGCTTCAACTTTATCCTATGGGCAGTAAGAAACCACTGAAAACATTTAATTGGGGAATAACAAGAAAATTTTTTTAGAGAGATCACATTGATGGTGGTGTAAAAATAGAGTAAGGGAGCAAGAATAGAAACAAAAACTGGTTAGAGGTCTACTGTATTATCTAGAGGACTGAGAATGAGGGCCTGACCTAATACAACAGAATGCAAAGAAAGGACTAAATGGCAGATACACTCAGAAAGTGAAATCAATAAGATTTAATTACAGACCAAATAAATTGAGGGATGGACAGAGAAGGAAAAATAGATGATTCCAGCTTTCAGGATGATTTAAGGTTTGGGCAGACAATGGTAGAAAGTGGTACTGTTTTTCAAGATAATAATTCAGGAGGAATATATTGTGAGTAGAGAAAAATAAAGTTTTTTTTTTATTATGAGTATATTTGAATTTGGGGTAAGTATAAGTCATCCAGGTAGAGATGTCCAGAATTCTAGAGGCTCTTCATAGATATATACAGAGATGCCTTAAGCTAATTGAAGTCAAAATACCCTGTGAAGAAATAGCAACACACACAAAGTTCAGGAGAGAGCCCAAAGGTAGAGTTATAGTTTGGGGAGTCATCAGCCTATAAAAAGATGATTGAAGTCATTGGAGCAGGTAAGATTGCCCAGAAAGAGAGAGGAAAAGGCAAAGAACAAATCCTTCAGAACACCAACATTTTAGGAGCAGTCAGACAAGGAAAACTAACAGAGAAACAGAGATGAATGTTCAGAGAAAAACAAGAACCTAAGGAGACTGGTGACATGACAATAAGGGAAGAAGGGTTTCAGAAAAGGATGTGGTTCCCAAAGTCAAATGCCACAGATAAATCAAGGGTAGTAAGCAGTGAGAAGAAACCTTTATGAAAGAGGTGTTCGGGGAAGAAATGAAAGCTGAGTGATTCACTTATGTAGTTCCCCTCAGGCACAGTCTGGCTCTCTCAGTGACAGAACTACAGGAAGATTTCCAGGCCCCTTCCCATTTACTCACCAGAAATGCGTGAGGGATTTCATCATGCTGTTGCTATGATGAAACTACTTACGAGAATTTCCTTACAAGCCATGCTAAGACACTGCCCTTAGACATTAGCTGAGGTAGAGACATAGGAAGTGACAACAGCCCTTACATAAGCTGGAGATAGCCCTTTGACCCCAGTGGAGCACTCTCTCCCACAGAATCCCCAAGGCCATGCAGCTTTGTGTTTCCCATCTGAGAACACAACCATCACACTACACTTTTAGCTGCCCCAAACACCAAAGTATACCTTCTTCCAAATTCTCCCAGTGTGAAGTATCTTCAATACTTCAAATGTAGTCACCCCTTGATAAATTATACCTAGCATTTGTCCCACTAGATGCTAGCCCCTACATCAATATCTTTAGCCCTTCTCTTCTTCTACATGCATAATACTTCCTCAATATCATGACCCTTACTTCTAACTAACCAAGACCCGCATCCTGCTCCCCAGAAAGTCCACTCTCCATATTAGACACACCTTTCAGTTATGTCCCATGGGATTCTGAATACAACATAAAGATAAGCATACAAGGAATGAGCATCCTTATAATACCATCTTATGCCCTTTAGGTCTGGAGAGACAATGTAATACAGTTAATTAAGTATTGTATTAGATTACTTATTAGGAGACCAAGTTCAATGCTAGCTCTGGCATAGCTTTATTAATTTCTTTGCAATTGTAAAAGCACTACATAAACATGTGATACTACAGCTGATATTTATAAGCTGTGATGAAATGTTGGGAAGTTCCAGGATAGATGTGAATATAATTAAGTGGTCTTGCCCTGTTCAGACAGTTGAAGATACTTAAAGGAAGATGTCCATCTGAATTGGAGGCAAGATATAGATCATTCAAAATAGTGGCTAACAAAAGTTTACTTAACTTTGAAAAGCATATCAGGAAGACAAATCTTTTAGAAAGCTAAAAAAAAAATCATAGAATGGATCCCAAAGTCACAAGTAACTATTTTCATTTTCTGAATTACTGTGAATAATTGAAATTTGGCTATATTGTACAAATTGCTTGATAATTCATTTACTATAATGTTAAAAGTTGAGATGCCATGACTCAAGTGTTACGACCTTCTCTTCTGTTTGGCTCTGAAAGGCTTTTTATGAATTTCCAAGTAGGAAATTTAATTTTTTATTTGAGACCTTTTCTTTGACTAAATGAATGAGAATTACTAAATAGGTGATTAAGTCTTTTACTTTAACTGATTTAATTTGTATTTGTATTATGTTAGTTCCTAAAATTGCAGTATAACACACTAACATTTGACAAGGGAGCCAAGAATACTCAAAGAAGAAATGATAGTCTCTTCAATAAATGGTACTGGGAAAACTGGACATTCACATGTAAAAGAACTCACAAAAACTAACCTGAAATGGATTAAAGACTTAAATATAAGACCTGAAACCATGAAACTCCTAGAAGAAAATATAGGGGAAAAAGCTCTTTAACATGAATCAGTTATTTTTAGTATCAATAAACTCTAGAGACTATAGCCATCTTTCTAAAATTATTAAAAGTGCTTTCTAGATAAGTAAAGAAGATCATAGATCTCATATGACCATAAAAGTCCCCTCAGGCAAAGACTGATACGTGTTGGATGTAGATCCACACTCCCTTATATAGGATTCTGAAAACCAAAATGTTTCTAAAGACCTAAAATTTTTCATAACTCATTTGGTAAATATGATCTGAACTTATATGACAGCTAAATCTTGACCTGAACCAACATGAGGTGTTTATTTCACTTTATGTAAATTTTCCTATATTTCACTATAAAATCATTAATTAATTTTTGATTATGTGAGTACTGCCCTACTCCCTGCTGGGAGTACCACATATATATAGTATATACGCTATATGACAATTCTAAATTCTAAAAAACTGTGAATTTTGAAACACAAATGACCACAAGTTTTCTGATAAGGTACTACAGACCTTTTTTTTTTTTTTTAGCAAATAGATGTATTTTTTAAAAGATTTTATTTATTTATTTGTCAGAGAGAGCACACAAACAGGGAGAGAAGTAGGCTCCCCGCTGAGCAAGGAGCCTGATGCAGGACTCAACCCCCAGGATCATGACCTGAGCCAAAGGCAGATGCTTAACCAACTGAGCCACCCAGGTGACCCAATACTGTAGACCTTTAGTGGCTTTCTTGGTCTGCTATGTTCAGGGTTTATAAAAGGATAAAAATGGATGGAATAAAACAGTATCAAATTTTTCAATTGTTTAGAATCCCAACAGAAAGCTGAAGAAGTTTGCCAGAGGTACTTTACGCAGCTGCGCTCTGGTCTTATCATAGAAAAGACAGCCTGTTATTTTAGGAAAGAAATCACCAAAAGGCATTCACCAAGAACAGGTAAGGGGAAACTACATTTCCTGGTAATTATTCAATATAGTAATGGGCTTCTATTTGCCTTTATTTACCACATCTTGGATGTATAATTTCTTCCCTTGCACAGATTTTCCTTCTGAAAAAAAGTAAGGATGCTGAACTATTTTCTAGCCATTTCCAAAAGGATGTATAAAGAATTTTTATAGCATGGGAGAAATGGTTATGTTATAATATTATGTGAAAACAGAGGATATAAAATTATAAACATATTTACAGTATTTTTAAGTGGATTTTTTTTTTCATTTAAAGGAATTAAAGTAAAATGTTAATAGCAGATTTTTTTTTTTTTGGTGTTGAGACCATGGGTAACTAGTTTTCTTCCACGTGGGCTCCAATGGATATGCCCTACTGGGGTACAGGTGTGCCAGGAGGTATTGATCCCTCCAGACTATGGTGTGGCTAAAGCCCTGGGGTCAGTCCCAGCAAGCCTCTTTGACTGGGAATCCTCAAAGGAGGGTAAAGAGGTTTGGGCAGAGTGGGTATTGACAGTCCACTCCTACTCTCCCCCATTCTGCAGCTGGAAAGTACAAAGAGCGACATCTGGTATTCACTGCTTGTCATCAGCAGCTAAAGGAAGACTTTGCCTGTGATGTGCCTATGGTCCAGAAACGTACTAGAGAAACTAATGTTCCAAGTATCCAAGGTCTCACTGGTAATGAGGGTGTGTGGGTGTGAGGAGGGAAGTAAGACACAGGACCAGTGCCACTCTAGGAAACAGCTCCAAGGGTATGCCTACTTGTGTAACAGAAACTTCTGTCCATTTGCTGCCCACATACCCATTCAGTGGTATTCAAACTAGGTACAGAGTAGCTGTTCTAACAACGAATGTACACATTATAGTTAGCTCTCCATCATTATTTTGGAAATGCTTGTTATGGATTGGAATCCCATATACATTATTCCAGGGGAAAATATGCTATCCTTTGGGGAAAAAAAAAACCCAACCCCCCCCCCCCCAATTTCAACATTTTGACAATGAAAGAAAATTAAGAACTACTATATTTTTAAAATATAATTTCAATTCTTAAGCATTTTAAATGGTTGTTCAAATGGCTTTAAGGTGTATCACCTACTGTGCAAATAAATTCCATATTGATGGTGACCATCAAGAAGTGAAGAGATCTTTGAGAAAATTTGACAAGGAATTGCACATTGCCACTTCAAGCATAATCCTGATATAAATGTCTTAAGTTCCCAGAAGCATATTGAAGTTTTTCATTAAGTATTTTTAAATCATTTTACTTTAGAAGTTCACATGCAGACTCAATATTTAATTTTTTCTGTTTTCTATGTTACTTTTCTTAGCACAATTGTATAACATAAAGAAAACATAATGATTTTTTTCTCAAGGACCAACATAGGTAGTCCCTAATTCTACACCAGTTTATCCCAGCATGCTGTAGAAATATTCTCATTTTCTATGTGTGCTGGGACATTTTTTTTAAAAGTTGGGAACTCTGATCTAAGTGTCTCTGTTATTTAGCCAGAGGATAGAATGGTACACTTACACTCTCCAGGACTGTTGGAAGTCTCTGAACTCCACACCTTACAGATGGGTATTCATTTAACCATGTCTATCAAAATACAGTCTCCTTGTCCACAGTCCCCCTGACCATAAGAAGCAAGGAAGCAGAGGTTTCCTCAGGCAAAGTCTGTCACTTTTCCAGCTTCTTTCTCTCCACCAAATCCTCCCATAAACACAGTAACGTGACTTCCTATGGTTTTCAAGCAAGAGGCTAGCATCTCTAATCCCATTCAAGTGGAACACCTTACCCTTTGAGCTACATTATGCTTGCGCCAAAGGCTTTTATCTGTCCAATAGTGGTGGGCAAAGTGCAGCTCAAATTGGAAAGAAAAAAAAACAAAAACCTTTAAGGAAGCATATCTTTTTAATTGCTGAAAGATTGTTCATGGGAACAAGTGTTTTTGAATTTTTAATGACAATCTTTTCACTTGTTACAGAATATTCTGCTTCCCTGAGCACATACAATGATCAATCTATTACTTTCGTTTTTGAGGATGGAAGTTATGAGATCTATGTAGAAGACTTGGGAAAAGACCAAGAGAAAGGTAGAATATTTCCTTTTGTCTATAATGATACAATGAAGACTAGTAAAGTAAAAAATAAATTTGCCAAGGGCTGCCTGGGTGGCTCAGTTAGTTAAGCGTCCAACCCCTGATTTCAGCTCAGGTCATTGATCTCAGGGTCTTGAGATCAGGCTCCATATCAGGTTCTCACTAGGTGTGAAGCCTACTTAAGATTCTCTCTCTCCCTCTCCCTCTGCTCCTGCCCCTCCAGCTCCACCTCCCCCCTCAAAAAAAATAATAATTTTACCAAACCGTAAAGAGTGGATTACTTCGGACATGGCGTAGATCTCATGTTGTGTGCTAACTCCAATGCACTGGCAGCAGATGCCCAAATACCACTACGCTGGGGAGAATTTAGAAGCTTAGTCAGGGCTTATCAGGGAAAAATGCTGATATTGAGAAGTGGCGTCTGTTGTGAGAGATGGAAGGAGAGACTACACATATTTGCTATTGCTAAATTACCTACTAGATCTTTCCAGCCTTATCAACAGCACCACAGTACAACCTCAAGTAAGAGAATATACCAGTGCTATGAACAATATGTTAACTATTTTAATAATGACTGTGTTAAAGAATTCGTCAGAGCATATTCACATATTTTTGAGACCTTTCTTAAAATCACAAAAGTTTTGCTTTTATTGATATATAATAAAAAAGGATATTTTCTGATATTATGTATATGTTGAAATTGAAACCTTTTGATAAAAATTGTATCTCACCAAAGGGATTTTATGCCTTCTCTTTCAGATAAGGTGTTATTTCGTTATTATGATTCCAAATCCCCTTCACATGAAACAGGTAATTTGGCGGGCTGGGCAGCAGTAGTGCTTGAATTCTTGAATTTGGGGCAAGGACAAATCCAAAAGTACTCCATGAAAAAGGAAGGCAGTCTCAGAAAGTTCTCTTTAGCCCACACTCATTGCAAAATCTTAGATTCTTAGAGGATTTATCCCACCCATCCATTGTGCAGCTTAATAATTAGGATAAAGGTTTACATTTAAAAGAGATTCAAAAAAATAGTGGCTTAAGCTACACAAAACTTTATTCTTATCTTAGCCAGGACTAGAATAGCAGTTCTGATCAACAGGTTGTACAAGGACCCAGCTCCTTCTCGGTGGTACTGCCAACATCTACATGGTTCAAGATTGCTTGCTGCCATGAGGATGCCTAATCAGCAGGACAAAGGAAGACAGACCATGAATTCTCTTTCCATTTAAGAACAAAACCTTGAAGTTGCACCTGACACTTCCATTCACCTCATCATATTGGTCAAAACTTAGTCACATTGCTACACTTAGTTATAAGAAAACAGACTGGGAAATGTTCTGTTACATAGGGAGGGTAGTCGGATATTGGGAGACACTATCGGTGGCTTTGCATACAGACAGGGAAGCTGACACCGAGACAAATACCCAATAGAGTCACAATTCCACAATTAGAAAGCATGTAAGAAAACTAAGGAGCTTAAAATTACCCCAAATTGTCCAATGATTCTTTAGTTTCATTTGGGTACAAATACTTCTAAAAGACATGTTGATGAATGAAGCAATTATTTTACATCATATCTTGGACTCTTTTCCTAGGTGTCAAATTCATTAAATTAAAATGAGCTAAATTCTTAACTTTATAATTTACATTTTAATTATTTATTAATTTTTTTGATTTACATATTTTTAATTGCAAGGTGATGGCGTTGATGGCCAGACATTATTGGTAAACCTGAGTCCTACAAAAAACAAAGACTTTTTGCTGCATGCCAACAACAAGGAACACTCTGTGGAGGTAAGAGAAATATGCACTTAACTGTCATAATTGACTCCACTCATTTGTGCAGATTTGGGTGTGTAACATATTTCAAAGAAGAAGTTTTGTTTGTACTGTTCTATCTAAAACACAATCAGTTACTACTAATAACTTGCTTCTGGAGGAGGAAAAGGAGGGAAACAGCATGTATAGCCTTGCTACTGAAAGTCTGGTCTCTGCCAGCAGTGCACATGGGAGTTTGGTAGACATGCAGAATTTCAGGCTTCCTCACAATTGAATCAGAATCATAATTTTAACGAATCTCCAGGAGATTCATAAGTGCATTAAAGTTTGAGAAGCACTGCTATATAGAATGATCTCAAATTCTTTCTATTCAACTTTAGGAACTACTTTGTCCTTCCAAGAAGTGTTTCTTGATAAATTATAGTTTTCTTAGGCAAATGCAAAAATAATTTTACACTCCAACCCTGCTAAATGGACAGTCACGAACATTTTCATATGCCAAGATTTACAATGTTACAATGTTGTTACAAAACAATGCAAATGGCAGTATAATATTGGTCATGATGAAAATTTATAAACATCTTCAGGAACAAAGAAGCCAAAGATAGAGACCAGGAAGAAAACATATGAGTATAATACAGATTACAAATAACATAAATACAAAATTATAAATCTAACTAATATAGCCATGTAAGGTATTAACATAAACACTGTATGGTAACCAGCATCTTCCTTAACAAACATTCCTAAATGTATGTAACAGTGTTGGACATAAGAGCTGACCCCATACAGACCTCTATTACATGCCAAATACTGTGCTAAATGTTTTACAAGCAGTCTCCTTTAATTCTTACAGTAATTCTATAATAGAGATATTGTACTGGTCAAATATTACTGTAATACAAACCATCCCCAACACTTACCGGCCTAAAATAATGATCACTTTTATCATTCACGTACCTGCTGATAAGTTGTAGATTAACTGATCTAGAAAACTGATTAGACTGAAACACTGGGGTTTGAGAAGTCATGTGCACATGTCTCAGAGGTAGTACATGGCAAAAGTTGGGCACAAATCCTGAGCTGCTGCATCCAGATCCAGTCACTCTAACCTACAATGTCTCTCAACTATCAATGAATCAAATCAAATCACACACCCCGCACTTTAGCCCTCTACCCATTTCTTTCTTCTGCACCACTCCCATCCCCTACAAGTAAGCAGCCTTGCTAGAACTACTAAGTTAAAATTATTCCCCTTTAGTTTCTAACTCAGGGAGGTAAGGTTGACTTTGGACTTCCCACTCACATGCTGGTTGCTTTCTTTCTTGTTTCCTCAGCTACAAAAATGTGAAAACCAATTGCCAGACCAGGTCTTCTTCCGCCTTCATATGAAGTCTCCTAAATGTGTTTCATTTGAATGTAAGAACAATCCTGGAGTGTTTATAGGAGTAAAAGATAACCACCTTGCTCTAATTAAAGTAGGGGACCAAACTGAGCATTCGAGTGTAGAGAATACCATATTTAAGCTCTCTTAAACTTAATGTGATGAAAAGCTGTGGAACCTGGGTTGGGTAGCCCAAATAGCTACTGCAGGAGAAAGGATAAGAGATAAAGAGGCAGACAACATTGAAGGGAAATGGAATGTTTTTCTTATTATTTGTAAAATATATTTTTATAATCCTTCAGTTCAGTTTTTTATTACCCTTTGTCTCACTACATATTCAAAAGTGTGTTGTTAAAGAGACCTCAGAAGATATACAACCTGACTTTTACTTTTTTCTACTTTCAGTCCAGAAAGAGCTTCATATTTAGAGCTGAGACCTCTGAGGAGAAGCAAGGGCCTTAATTCAAGTTTCATTTTAGACAGGGATCCATTTTAAAAAGCTACATAGAGACATAATTTTCCCTAGTTCCAAACAAGTTCAAACATTAGAGTTGTTGGTGAAAAGACAATCAGATCTACTTAGACTGAACATTTCACAAATGGAATAAAACACGAAATGTGTTTGAAGATGCCCAAAACTGGGACACCTGGGTGGCTCAGTCAGTTAAGTGGATGACTTTCACTCAGGTCATGATCCCAGGGTCCTAGGATCAAGTCTCTCATCTGGCTCCTTGCTCAGCCAGGAGCCTGCTTCTCCCTCTGCCTCCCACTCCCCGTGCTTATGTGCGTGCTCTCTCTCTATCCCTCTCTAGCAAATAAATAAAAATCTTGAAAAGAAGAAGATGCCCAAAACTTCAGATACCTACATAGGTAGGCAGATAATATAAATATGAGAACAGACAAAGATAGTTGAAAAGTTAAGAAAAATAAATCCAGTATTTGTAAAGTAAATCATTTACATCTAATTGCTTCATTTTTAAAATGTGGATTTTATAAACGGAGTTAAATTTAACAAGGCATTCTTACATTAGGAAGTGAAATAAATTTTAGTTCAGACATATAATTGAAATCTTTGGGAATATCTAACTAAGTACCATGGTGAAGCCACAAGTTCTCTCATCTACTAGAGCCTAAATGGGACACAGAATTAACATTACAATATCAATTAACTGTCTATGCCTTCAGTTTGTGGTATACCATATCCTTCTGACACTATGCTCCAGGGATCTAGGACTTAATATCCATGTCACCCGGGACGAAATTTCTTCTGATCTTTTCTTCCCATGTGTAGAAGTGTTTTCCTTGTCCAGCTTCCTGATTACCCTGCTTACTATGGAGTATTTATTTGACTTTTCTTCCTCTTTCATTTCTTTTGACCAGCTGTGGTCTTGATATACATTTTGTGCCCCCTGAGCTTCATTCCATATCACCTGACCTCTGGATGCCAACATCTTTTTATACTTTGTCTACTGAATGTTGTAGAATTTCACACAAGCCTACTGATGGCAATATTTTTTATTAAACATCTTTGTGTTTTACATTACTAAGGTAGTAAAATTTATACTTAACCATATAATAAAATTTTTCAACTACTAAAGGAATAGTTTTTGCTTATTTTAAAGCCTTAAATTCTATTATAACTTTTTCATAGGCCTAACACTGACAATAAATGATAAAACTATTAACAGAATACTTATGAAGTACAACTTTTTCTGAGAGTGTAGGCTTCTTAATTTCTAATTTGTTGAGATCTGTTGGATATAATGCTGGTGGAACATAAGATTAAAAAGGCTAAGAATGACTGTGTGAGGGTAAACAACTTTAAACAACAATATATCTTTCATTACATTGTCAGTTTTATTATGGAGACAAAGATAAAAGCAGAATATACATCATTCTTTCTGAAAAACACTAAATGTTGATCATATGCATCTGTATGATATACTTAAAATGATTGTTTTTGAGTAACCAAATGTATTGATTACATTGTTTATGCTCTTGAATAAATTGCATTTTTAAAAGTATGTGAGGCCATAATGATTTAATCATAAAATGACTATTCTGAAATTTTTAAGTCAAAATAAGCATATCTTAATCCACTGATATTGGTATCTGGAGTAGGTCATTTGTCTGGTAATTCAAAACTAGGTAAGATATTCCAGAAAACGGATTGTGTCTTTTTTCTCTTTTTTTAATAATAATTTTTTATTATGTTATGTTAGTCACCATACAGTACATCCCTAGCTTTTGATGTAATGTTCCATGATTCATTACTTGTGTATAACACTCAGTGCACCATGCAATACATGCCTTCCTTACTACCCAACACTGGCCTATCCCAGGATCAGATTGTGTCTTTTTCACCTTTGTACTCCCAATGCCCATCATAGTGGCCAGCACAAAGGACTTATTCAGTGACTTTTACCTGAGATCAAACAGCCAACATACACCTGCAAAAGGAACTTCAATCCGACTTCTGACTCAGGTATCTTTCAACCTGATTATCTTAATTCTGATATTCAATTTTCCTTTTTAAAAATACTTTCCACCATCACTATGGTGAGTATTATTTGATTAAAATATACAAATGTGTGGTGGCCTTTTGCCACTTATTTTCATGTGTATTGATGGTCCTTTACACACACATTACTGGGAGGAATTTGTTCATTTCATTGTATCAGAAATAACGATTATGTCAAAACTTACTTTTCCCTCATTTTATTTATATTTGTTAGATTTTTATGTGTTTATTGGATACCTTGAAATACTATCAAGAAAATTTTATTTGAATGAGTAATGTGGCTTAGAATTGGAAAAGAAAAGTAAGAGTGAAGATTCAGGGGATTTGGAAAGAAAAATGCTAATTAGAATGCAACAGATTGATTAAAGTCTAAAAATATTGACTTAAACCCCTACATCTGCAAAACAAGTCAAAAAACAAAAACAATTTCAGCCTTTGTGCCTCATGCCAAGAAACTGCATGATAGACAGAGAAATCTTAGGCTAGGGTACTCAAGTGGGGATTGGGCCAGGCTTGTCCCAAAATTCCTTTCCCCCATCATACAATGACCTGTACAGCCCAGAAATCTTGTCCTCTAGCAGTTGCTCCTTAAACATATGCCAGATATATTGGACTTTGCTAAGTACCATGAAAGAACCAAAAACAAAACAAAACAAAAAAGCCCCAAAACCCTAAACTATGCTCCTTGTGCACATGGAATTTAAAAAACATGTACAATTTATGTATTAAAACTCCAACTCTGCAGTACACAGTTGCACAAAGGTAAGAGACATCAATGTGAGTTTCTCATCAGAGAAAGAAATAGGACTGAATACTCTATCCCCATGCCCTAGCATCTACCCTGATCGATTCATATATTCATTCTCAAGGTCATGTTAAATAGGTTCCCTCTGCAGATCCCAGGGAAAAGGGGGTCAATTCAGTTGCTCCAAATTCCCTAATAGTCAGGGTTGGGATTAAGGGGCTTAGGAATCTGGAAACAGATGCAAAAGATAAAAGTTAAAGTCAATTGGTAGAGTTAGAATCAATGAGCTGCTTCCTATTGAGATGTCAAGATGATGAAATATTTGTCTAAGTCCAATCATAGTCCCTAGCCCATAGGATACTCCCATAAAAGAATACATGAATCACTACCCAGCATATTAAAAATATGGGTTTGTCTCTTGCACTGTTAGTGGGAATGCAGACTGGTGCAACCACTCTGGAGAACAGTATGGAGGATCCTCAAAGAGCAAAAAATAGAACTACCCTATGATCCAGCATTTGCATACTAGGTATTTACCTAAAGGATACAAAAATACAGATTCAAAGGGGTACATGCATCTCAATGTTTATAGCAGCATTATCAACAACAGCCAAACTATAGAGAGAGCCTAAATGTCTGTTGGCTGATAGAGAGGGGCTGGTGTATATATACAATGGAATATCACTTAGCCATCAAGAAAATGAAATCTTACAATTTGCAATGACATAGATGGAACTGAAGTGTATTATGCTAAGTGAAATAAGTCAGAAAGACAAATACCATATGATCTCACTCATATGTGGAATTTAAGGAAGAGAACAGATGAACATATGGGAAGAGGGAAGAGAAAAAAGAGAGGGGAAAAACGATAGAGAACAAACTGAAGAGAGAGGGAGGTGTGTGGGGATGGATTAGGTAGGTAATGGATATTAAAGAGGGAACTGGGTGTTGTATGAAACGATGAATTATTGAATTAACTAACTAAAATTTAAATAAAAAACAAAGAAATTATCCTGGTTTATCAGAGTGGAGCAAATGTAATCACAAAGATCTTTTAAATGTGGGACAAGAAGGCACATCACATTATGATGTGAGAAAGACTTGCATAGCCATCACTGGCTTAGAAGATGGAAATGCACCATGAGACCAAAACTGGGGACAACAGCCTCTAGCACTTGGAAAAAGAAAAAAATGAAAAAGAAAAAATTCTTCCCTAGAAAAACATTAAAATATCTGGAATATATTCAATTATGTTTTAAAATCTCTGTAATGTTGTACTGATGAAGGAATGCACAGATCGACAAACTGAATAGAAAAACATGTAGTCTCAAATGCATGTGCAAATTTAGTATAGATAAAGGTGACATCTCAGTTAAGTATAGAAAAAGATATCTTTGTAATGGAGATATTGGGTTAATTGGATATCCATAAGGACAAAAATAAAACTGTACTCATGAATCATACTGATACTAAGAGAAACCCCAAATGAGTTAGAGATCTAAATATAAAAAGTGGAATGATGGAAGGAATCATGGTAAAACCTAATATCTGTTAGTAGTAGAAGCCTTTGCTAACTATGACTCAAATTCCAGATGCAGTTAATCAAAATATTGTTAAACTGATTATACACTTTTTAACTCAAGAGGAGTAAAATATTATATGAGAAAAATAATTGCAAGGGGCACCTGGGTGGCTCGGTCATTAAGCGTCTGCCTTCAGCTCAGGTTATGATCCCTGTGCTCTGGGATCGAACCCCGCATTGGGCTTCTTGCTCAGCGGGAAGCCTGCTTCTCCCTCTCCCACTCCCCCTTCTTGTGTTCCCTCTCTCACTGCCTCTCTGTCAAATAAATAAATTTTAAAAATCTTTTTAAAAAAGAAAAAGAAAAAGAATTGCAGTTATAACATAATAGTTAACATGTTTAATACATAGTTTCTAAAAATAGAGAAACAGTCAATAACCCTACAGAAAAAAATAGGACGAGATATGGATAAGTCATAGAAAAAAAGTGCAAATGGCACTTACTCCAATCCTACTTCTAGAAATCACTTGTAAATACACAATTTTATGTGTATACTACCCAAAGCAATCAACACATTTAATGCAATCCCTATTAAAATACCAATAGCATTTTTCACAGAACTAGAACAAACAATCCTAAAATTTGTATGGAATCACAAAAGACCCCAAATAGCCAAAGCAATCTTGAAAAAGAAAAGAAAAGCTAGAGGCATAACAATTCCAGACTTCAGGTTATATTACAAAACTGTAGTAATCAAAATAGTATGGTAATGATACAAAAATAGATACGTAGGTCAACAGAACAGAATAGAAAAATCCAGAAATAAACCCACAATTATATGGTCAATTAATCTTCGACAAAGAAGAAAGATTATCCAATGCAAAAAAGACAGTGTCTTCAAAAAATGGTGTCGGGAAAAACTAGACAGCCACATGCAAAAGAATGAAACTACTTTCTTACACCATACACAAAAATAAATTCAAAATAAAGACTTACATGTGAGACCAGATATCATAAAAATCTTAGAAGAGAGCATAAAAGTAATTTCTCTGACATTGGCCATAGCAACTTCTTTCTAGATATGTCTCCTGAGGCAAGGGAAACAAAAATAAAAATAAATTATAGGGACTACATTAAAATAAAGAGATTCTACACAGCAAAGGAAACAATCAACAAAACTAAAGGGCAACCCACGGAATGGGAAAAGATATTTGCAAATGACATGTCCGATAAAGGGTTTGTATCCAAAATATATAAAGAACTTTTCAAACTCAATACCCAAAAATCAAATAATCCAATAAAAAAATGAGCAGAAGACATGAACAAACATTTCTCCAAAGAAGACATCCAGATGCCTAACAGACACGTGAAAAGATGTTTATGATCACTTACCACCAGGGAAATATAAATCAAAACTACAATGAGACACTTTACACCTGTCAAAATAGCTAAAATCAGCAACACAAGAAACAACAGATGTTGCCAAGGATGTGGAGAACGGGGAACCCACTTGCACTGTTGGTGGGGATGCAAACTGGTGCAGCCACTCTGGAAAACAGTGTGGAGGTTCCTCAAAAAGTTAAAAACAGAACTACCCTACAAACCAGCAATCACAGTACTGGGTATTTACCCAAAGAATATAAAAACATTAATTCAAAGGGATACATACATATATTTATAACAGCATTATTTAAAATAGCCAAGATATGGAAGCAGCCCAAGTGTCCATCAATTGATAAAGAGGATGTGATACACACACACACACACACACAGACATGCACGCACACACACTGGGATATTATTCAGCCACAAAAAAGAATAAAATCATGCCATTTGCAACAACATGGATGGAGTTAGAGAGTACAATGCTAAGTGAAATATGTCAGTCAGAGGAAGACAAATACCATAAGTTTTCACTCATATGTGGAATTTAAGAAACAAAACAAATGAGCAAAGGGGGGGAGGAAGACACAAACCAAGAAACAGACTCTTAAGTATGGAGAGCAAACTGATGGTTACCAAAAAGGAGGTGGGTGGGGGGATGGGTGAAATAGGAGACAGGGAGTAAGTAGTGCATTTGCCATGATGAGCACCAGGTAATTAAAATAAAAACTTAAAAATAAAAATAAAAAATTAAAAAAATAAAGCCACATTTTTAAATGCATGAAAAGATGTATTTCAACAGAAAACTATTGAAAGAACCAATAATAGGGTTGGAAAATCCAGGGACTATCAACATGGAGCATTATACAACTGTATGAAGAATGAGGAATGAGGCACCTGGGTGGCTCAGTCAGTTAGGCATCTGACTCTTGATTTCAGCTCAGGTCATGATCTCAGGGTTAAGAGATTGAGCCCCATGTTGAGATTCTCTCTCTTCCTCTCCTTCTGCTCTCTCCCTTCCCCACTTGCATGCATACTCTATCTCTCTAAAAAGAGAGAGAGAGAAGAAAGAAACAAAGAAGCAAATAAAGAAAGAAGAAAAAAAGAACTTCAGGAAAAGAATGAAAAGGCCTTAAAAAAATAAAGAATGTATATATGTTACTATGATGTCTTCATAGGGTATGCCTTAAAATAAAAAATGGCAAGATGACAAAAACTATATGCAGTTTGCCACACAAAAAAACAAAAAAACAAAACAAAACAACAACAACAACACACAGGTTTTGGGTACCTGGCTGGCTTGGTTGGAAGAGCCTGTAACTCTTGATCTCAGGATCCTGAATTTGAGCCCCATGCTGGGTATAGAGATTATATACATACATACATATACACATACATACATATACACATACACAAACAAACAAACAAACAAATAAAAATATTTTTTAAAAAAGAACATAAGTTTGGTTTACTGATTACAGGCTGTGTAACTTCAGCAAATTACGTGGCCTCTCTCAATCTATCTTCTGTAAAATGAGGAGGTATCAAATATTGTAGTTGTTTACCTTATATCCATCACCACTATCCCTACTTTCTTACAAATAGAACCTCATTTTGTACTGGACAGCATATTCCCAACTCAAAATGTATGCTTTCCCAGAATCCCATGCAGTAGATATGGTAACCATTTGACATGGTCCTGAACAATAAAATAAGGCAAGATAAAGGGTTGAGAAAAGCTTTTCTAAAGGGGACATATTCAAT
This sequence comes from Ursus americanus, assembly GCF_024610735.1. Classification (NCBI taxonomy): domain Eukaryota; kingdom Metazoa; phylum Chordata; class Mammalia; order Carnivora; family Ursidae; genus Ursus; species Ursus americanus. Next base: position 59,486,163 of record NC_142144.1, on the reverse strand, counting down.
TAAAATGCCCTTTTTCAGTCTTTCTCTCCCCCTTCCTCTTACCTAGACATAGATACAAGGCTGAATGTAGAACAGCCAACTTCTTACCATGAGGCAATGAGCATGTGGAGAAAGGCCAATACATTAAAAATGGTAGAAAGGAAAGACGGAGAACCCTGGTAGGGTGAGCAATACTGATGTTCTGCCCAAAGCCCCTTGGATTCCTTTATACTTATTATTTTATTACATTTCTGTATGTACACCTATATAACCACCACCACCACCACCACCATCACCACCTTCTATGCACTTTCAATATCCAGCACATGCAGCTCTTCTTGCAAGATTGGCTTTACAGTACTGATGTTGCTTTGTCATCTTGCACAGAGAGATGAAAGTTTCTGTGAGTTTGCATTCCTCCATCAACCTCACAGGGCTTTTGGAAGTCTTTGTCTTGGGTCAAACAATTCTGCCTTAAATTTGACTAAAAAATTCTCCCACAGCTTCATGCTGAAGCTACCATCCCTGCTCTGCCCAACTCCCTTAGCAGTCTTTCCTAGGAATAATTTCTTGGTAAATCACATGCTCATGAATCCTTAACTCAAGGTCTACATCTGGGGAGTCTAATGTAAGACAGCAGGTCATGTGTGACATTATTTTCTGCCATTCTAGTCTTATAATATTAACTGCAAACTTTCTTATTGAGAGATAAAAATAAACCCATGTGTGCTTAAGCTAGAGGTGGGTTTTCTGTTGAATATGGCTTAAAGCAAATTTCAACCATAGAAGAGATGATGGTAACACCTGCTTCTTAGGACATTGATAAGAATTGCAGAAAGCATTCAGTGAATGTTAGGCAAACCTGACTTAATATTAACTGAGAACAATTTTTCTTAGGTACAATTAGTACATAGAAAAACACAACCAAAGTCCTCTACAACTCTTTTTTAAGATTTATTTATTCATCTGAGAGAGAGAGGGAGAGCACACACGCACGAGTGGGAAGGGCAGAGGAAGAGGGAGAGAGAATTTCAAGCAGAATCCACATTTGAATGAAGCCCGCCACAGGGCATGATCTCATGACCCTGAGATCAGGACCTGAGCTGAAACCAAGAATCAGATGCTCAACCAACTGTGCTACCCAAGTGCTCCCTTCTACAACTTTAATAGAAGTTACCCTGTAAGAGATAAAGTGGGAGAAAATCAGAATTAATGAGATCTGACAGGTATAGAAGTAATCCACCAACTTCATAGGTGTTTATTTTATTTTACTTCTTAACCTACAAGTTACATATAGTCTTTCATATGCTTAAAATACTACATTACAAATAAAAAAATTTAATAGTAAAAATGAAAAGACCCATATTTCTTCAAAAGATAATTGGATAAAAGTACAGATGTTCCAGGATATAGGAATGGGATAACTAAAAAAAATTATATAATAATTCATTAATATTATGTAGGTCAGAAAAATAATAGAGAAATCAATGAAACTAAAAGCCAGATATCAGAGAAACAATAATAAACTTGATAAGCTTTTAGCCACGCTGATTAGGAAAACAAAAAGAAATAACACAAATTACCAATATCAATAATAAAAAAGTTGGCATTACTATAGTTTCTAAAGATATTTAAAAGGGTGAAAAGAAGAATACTATGGACAATACTTCAGTAATTTTAGCAAAAAAAGAGAAATTCCTTAAAAGGCAACAAATATTAAGACTCGCTCAAGAAGCAACAGATAATATGAATAGCTCTATATTCATTTTGAAAAGTGAATTTGTAGTTTAAGATCATCTCATAAAAAGAAACTCCAGTCTTCACTGGTGAATTCTTTCAAACACTTAAGGAAGAAGTATGAATTATAAACAAACTCTATCAAAAAAATGAAGAGAAGAAAATTCAATTGAACTTATTTTATGAGGCAAGCATTACACTGATATCAAAACCAAAGACATTACAAGAAAAGAAAAATACACATCAATATTTTTCATTACCATAGACACAAGAATTCAAAAACCTAAATGCTAAAATTTTAATCAAACCCACAAATATAAAAGGTAGATATATAATATATGTATAAGGATATGTATATTAAAGGAATATAAAAATACATAATGATCAAGTGGGGTTCATCCCAGGAATTCAAGTTTGGTTTAATACTCAAAAATCAATTAATGTAATTTACTATTTTAACAAGCTAAAATAGAAAAACTGTATGATCATCTCAATAGATACAGAAAAAGCAGTTGACAAAATCTAATATCCATCCCTGATAAAAACAGCAATAAACTAATAATAGAAGGGAACTTCCTCAGCCTGATAAAGGCCATAGACCAAAGCAACCTTACAGCTATAATTAATAGCAGCATATTATTAATAGCCTAAGTCTAAATAGAAGATTGATTAAGATCAAGAATGAAAGGACCTCAGTCTCACTACTTCTACCCAGAATTTTACTAGAGGTACTAGTCATTGCAATAAGACAATACAAAGAAATAATAATCCATATTGGAAAAGAAAAAGTAGGGTGCTAAATGAGAAAACACGCAGCCAAGAATACTTTATCTAGCTAGGATGCCATTCAAAACAGAATGAGTGATAAAAAGCTTCCAGGACAAACAGAACTAAAAGAATTTGTGATCACCAAACCAGCGCTACAAGAAATAGTAAAAGGGGTCCTCTCAGCAAAGAAAGAGTCCAAAAGTAACATTGACCAGAAAGGAACAGAGACAATATACAGTAACAGTTACTTTACAGGCAATACAATGGCACTAAATTCATATCTTTCAATAGTTATTCTGAATGTAAATGGGCTAAATGCCCTAGTCAAAAGACACAGGGTATCAGATTGGATAAAAAACAAGACCCATCAATATGCTGTCTGCAAGAGACTCATTTTAGACCCAAAGACACCTCTAGATTTAAAGTGAGGGGATGGAAAATCATTTACCATGCTAATGGACATCAAAAGAAAGCTGAGGTGGCAATCCTTATACCAAACAAATTGGATTTTTAAAAAAGACTATAATAAGAGATGAGGAAGGACACTATATCATACTTAAAGGGTCTATCCAACAAGAAGATCTAACAGTTGTAAATATTTATGTTATCCCCTAACATGGGAGCAGCTAATTATAAAAGCCAATTAATAACAAAATCAAAGAAACACATCAACAATAATAAGATAATAGAAGGGGACTTTAACACTCTCCTCACTGCAATGGACAGAGCATCTACACAGAAGATCAACAAAGAAATATGGCTTTAAATGACACACAGAACCTGAAGGACTTCACAGATATATTCAGAACATTCCATCCCAAAGCAACAGAACATACATTCTTCTCAAGTGCACATGGAACATTCTCCAGAATAGATCACGTCCTGGGTCACAAATCAGGTCTCAACCAGTACCAGATGATTGGAATCACTCCCTGCATATTTTTGGACCAAAATGCTTTGAAACTGGAATTCAATCACAAGAGGAAAGTTGGAAAGAACTCAAATACATGGAGGCTAAAGAGCATCCTACTAAAGAATGAATGGGTCAACCAGGAAACTAAAGAAGAATTTTAAAAACTGGTGGAAACAAATGAAAAGGAAAACACAACTGTTCAAAATCACTGGGATGCAGAAAAGGAGGTCCTAAGAGGAAAATATAAGCACTACAAGCCTTTCTCAAGAAAGAAAAAAGGCCTCAAATACGCAACCTAGCCCTACACCTAAAGAAGCTGGAGAAAGAGCAGCAAATAAAACCTAAACCCAGGAAGAGAAGAGAAATAATAAAGATTAGAACAGAAATCAATGAAATAGAAACCCAAATAAGAGTAGAACAGCTTAAAGAAACGAACACCAAAGAAATACAGATTATAAGAACATATTATGAGCAACTATATGCCAACAAATTAGACAATCTGGAAGAATTGGATACATTTCTAGGAACGTATAAACAACCAAAACTGAAACAGGAAGAAATAAAAAAGCTGAACAGACCATAACCAGCAAGGAAATTAAAGCAGTAATCAAAAGTTTCCCAACAAACAAGAGTCCAGGGCCAGATGGCTACCCAAGGAAATTCTACCAAACATTTAAAGAAGAATTAATACCTATTCTTCTAAAGCTGTTTCAAAAAATCAAAATGGAAAGAAAACTTTCAAACTCATTCTATGAGGCCAGCATTATCTTGATCCCAAAACCAGACAAAGACCCCACCAAAAAGGACAATTACAGGCCAATATCCCTAATGAACATGGATGTAAAAATTCTCACCAAGATACTAGCCAATAGGATCCAACAGTACATAAAAAGGATTATTCACCATGACCAAGTGGGACTAATTCCTGAGCTGCAAGGGTGGTTCAACATCCACAAATCAATCAATGTGATACACTACATAAAAGACAGGACAAGAACCATACGATCCCCTCAACAGATGCAGAAAAATCATTTGGCAAAATACATTATCCTTTCTTGATTAAAACTCTCCACAGTGTAGGGATAGAGGGTACAAACTTCAATATCATAAAAGCCATCTATTAAAAACCCACAGCGAATATCATTCTCAATGAGGAAGAGCTGAGAGCTTTTACCCTAAGGTCAGCAGCATGGCAGGGATATCCACTATCACCACTGCTGTTCAACATAGTACTAGAAGCTAGCTGCAGCAATCAGCCAACAAAAAGAAATAAAAGGCATCCAAATCAGGAAAGAAGAAATCAAACTCTTACTCTTCATAGATGACATGATACTGTATGTGGAAAACCCAAAAGACTCCACAAAAAAATTGCTAGAACTCATATAATAATTCACCAACGTGCAGGATATAAAATCAGTGCACAGAAATCAGTTGCATTTCTATACACTAACAATGAGACAGAAGAAAGAGAAATTAGGGAGTTGATGTCATTTACAACTGCACCAAAAACCATAAGATACCTAGGAATAAACCTAACCAAAGAGGCAAAGTATCTGTTCTCTGAAAACTATATAATACTCACGAAAGAAATTAGGAAGACAAAGAAATGTAAAAACATTCCATGCACATGGATAGGAAGAACAAATATTGTTAAAATGCCTATGCTACCAAGAGCAATCTATGCTTTCAATGTAATCCCTATCAAAATACCACCAACTTTTCTTCATAGGACTGGAACAAATAATCCTAAAATTTGTATGGAACCAGAAAAGTTCCCGAATAGTCAGACAAATGTTGAAAAAGAAAAGCAAAGCTAGTGGCATCACAATTCCGGACTTCAAACTCTATTACAAAGCTGCAATCATCAAGACAGTGTGGTACTTGCACAAAAACAGATACATAGATCAATGGAACAGAATAGAGACTCCAGAAATGGATCCTCAACTCTATGGTCAACTAATCTTTGACAAAGAAGGAAAGAATATCCAATGGAAAAAATATAGTCTTTTCAACAATTGGTGTTGAGAAAATTGGGCAGCCAAATGCAGAAGAATGAAACTGGACCTTACACCATACAAAAAAATAGACGCAA